>NW_027362762.1:458494927-458832427 GCF_046119375.1 Phyllobates terribilis | reverse complement strand
TCTAACCATCTAATGTTTAAGATGTAGTCCTGACTATCCTTCAAAGGCAGATGTCAGAGAAAAAAAAAAAAAGTCATACATGTTGGTTATCAGTATGCCCAATCCTTTTGTTCTCATGCAAGATGAGCAAGCGTGTCCATGACAATGTACAGGCAAATGTTTCATTCATCACCGTGACTCTTCACTGAAGTTACCATCGGATATTTATGGTTTTTTTTCCCCTCTTTCATGCTTTTAATTATTGTACAACCCCTGGCAAAAATTATGGAATCACCGGGCTCGGAGGATGTTCATTCAGTTGTTTAATGTTGTTGAAAAAAAAAAGCAGATCACTGACATGGCACAAAACTAAAGTCATTTCAAATGGCAACTTTAGGGCTTTAAGAAACATTAAAAGAAATAAAAAGATTAAAAATGTGGTACTCCGTAAGGGTAATTTTTTTCAGACCAAGCAGAGGGAAAAAATTATGGAATCACCCTGTAAATTTTCATTTCCAATACTAACACCTGCATCAAATTAGATCTGCATCTAAAAAGGAGTGATCACACCTTGGAGAGCTGTTGCACCAAGTGGACTGACACGAATCATGGCTCCAACACAAGAGACGTCAATTGAAACAAAGGAGAGTATTATCAAGCTCTTAAAAGAAGGTAAATCATCACGCAATGTTGCAAAAGATGTTGGCTGTTCACAGTCAGCTGTATCTAAAATCTGGACCAAATACAAACATGGGAAGGTTATTAAAGGCAAACATACTGGTAGACCAAGGAAGACATCAAAGCGTCAAGACCGGAAACTTAAAGCAATATGTCTCCAAAATAGGAAATGCACAACAAAACAAATGAGGAACGAATGGGAGGAAACTGGAGTCAATGTCTGTGACCGAACTGTAAGAAACCGCCTAAAGGAAATGGGATTTACATACAGAAAAGCTAAACAAAAGCCATCATTAACACCTAAACAGAAAAAAAACAAGGTTACAATGGGCTAAGGAAAAGCAATCGTGGACTGTGGATGACTGGATGAAAGTCATATTCAGTGATGAATCGTGAATCTGCATTGGGCAAGGTGATGATGCTGGAACTTTTGTTTGGTGCCATTCCAATGAGATTTATAAAGATGACTGCATGAAGAGAACATGCAAATTTCCACAGTCATTGATGATATGGGGCTGCATGTCAGGTAAAGGCACTGGGGAGATGGCTGTCATTACATCTTCAATAAATGCCCAAGTTTACATTGATATTTTGGACAGTTTTCTTATCCCATCAATTGAAAGGATGTTTGGGGACGTTGATATCATTTTTCAAGATAATGCATCCTGCCATAGAGCAGAAACTGTGAAAACCCTCCTTGAAAGAAGACACATAAGGTCAATGTCATGGCCTGCAAATAGTCCGGATCTCAATCCAATTGAAAATCTTTGGTGGAAGTTGAAGAAAATGGTCCATGACAAGGCTCCAACCTGCAAAGCTGATCTGGCAACAGCAATCAGAGAAAGTTGGAGCCAGATTGATGAAGAGTACTGTTTGTCACTCATTAAGTCCATGCCTCAGAGACTGCAAGCCGTTATTAAAGCCAGAGGTGGTGCAACAAAATACTAGTGATGTATTGGAGTGTTCTTTTGTGTGTTTGTTTTCATGATTCCATAATTTTTTCCCTCTGCTTGGTCTGAAAAAAAGTTACCCTTACTGAGTACAATATTTTTAATCTTTATTTCTTTTAGTGTTTTTTAAAGCCCTAAAGTTACCATTTGAAATTACTTTAGTTTTGTGCCATGTCTGTGATCTGCTTTTTTTCAACAACATTAAACAACTGAATGAACATCCTCCGAGCCCGGTGATTCCATAATTTTTGCCAGGGGTTGTATTAAATGGTCTAAAAAACATGGTATCTGGAGCATCACTGTATGGAATTTTACACCACAGTGAATGTGGCATAAAGGCCTTCTTTCTGTAATTACTAGAGGTACACGTGTAACAAAACTACTCTAAAAACATACTTAAGGCCACCTTAGTCACCGTCAGTCTGCAGAAATACCGGTGGTATTAATGTCAGCACTCGCACATTCAGAATTAATGGGGTTGCTCAGGCATACACTCCTGCCCTACTTGACATTGAGGTAGAAAGTTGACACTTCTACTTCATGATGGGAGGTAAAATTGCTAGAGCAACCGTCCTACGTAACCACCCTGTAAGCATTGTGCATTGGTTCAATTCTAAATAATGATTCTAGCTGGCATCAGTCTGCCTAGGCAACTGTAATACCCAGTGGTGACTATGCCCAATGAAAGAAAGACTGGGCATGCTTGGAAGTATGTCACAGATTCCTATAGAATCAATGTTACATGTCCTATTGTACACTGTATTATAGTGCAGTAGCAAGGGAGAGCTATTGGGGGACCCATAGTATTGTGCCCTCAGTAGCAAACAGCCTAACCAGTTCAAGTATCAGTTGAAAAGTGAGATGCAGTGAGGCCCATCAGGATGGCAATGGAGCAAGGTGCAGAGAAACAACAGCAGGAGGCACCATAGTGAATAACTAGGAAAAGTGGTACCACCCAGACCGCAGGAAGTGGCAGGAGGATACTCGCCCCCTCCAATTGGCAGGTGCCTTAGGCAAAGCAGCCTCACACCAACCCCACCCCTGAGTGAGGCAGGCACTGGAACCCGGTGGAAAAAAATGAGAAAAAAACAAACAAAAAAAAAACACAAAACGCAGCAAGGAACATGTTTAGCTGTCCAGAAGAAGGGAGATTTAGTGGCTGTGTGTTAGGACATCTTAGGCTAAAAGGACCAAAAAGTTCCCCAGTGACTGATCGCTGACTGCATCAAGGTAAATGGTCCTGCCATATCAACAAGAGAGGATACAGGCTGACCCATACAGGTTGTACTCTCCATCGCTTCGTGGGGTGAAGGAGTGTAAATGTGCACTCCGTTACCCATCCTAATGATCATCTGAGATTTAAAAAACACAAAAAACGAGTGGTTAGCACCTAACCTACCAAGGGTAAGCCTAATCTGAGAATAAGACCAATGCCTGCCTCCAACTGACATTAAACTGAGAAGGTCTAGTGGGAGCAGACAAGGTATAGTCTTGCTGGGGAGGAGTTAAATTTTCATGTTAATATGTATTGTTAGGGTCAGCAGACTAACCCATAGTTTGTGTGTCCCCCAATGGAGAAGGAGAAAATACTATGCCATACTGAAGCATATTAATATGGAACCACAAGAATTTCTGAAGTCACCATAATGGCTCTGTGTACGTCCTTAATCTGGGCAAAGAACCTGCTCGTTTGTGCAATATGCGCTCAGCTAAAGTATCCTGACAAGTTCTTGAATTGTTATGTATTGCCATATGATCTGAGAGATCTGGGGTGCTATATTAGAAAAGATATAGCACTAGCTAGAAGGTGATTTATGGCAGTAAATACCAGTTTGTATCACTGACAAGCTATATCATGAAGTATGACTTTCACAGCTGTAGGGGCGTATATTTGTAGCTCCAAACCTTTTACAACGGTAAGAAAGATTACTTTGTGCCTCTGCTAGAAGAAATAACACCAGTGTTTTTTTTACAAGGCAGTTTGTACCTGAATAATCAAGTTTCCTCATATTTAATAGGCTCAGTGACATGTGAATGAAGCAGAGCCACGAAGTCCATGTGAGGGAAACTGGGCAAAGAACTTAGAAGTGTAAGATTCAAGCCCCCACCCTTGTAATTACACACAGTATACGTCGGTCCCGCTTTACTACCTTTAGTGTTGGATTCCTCCCAAAACACGCAGCTGGACAGGAACCAGTGGCTGAACAGACTGGATTGCCTTGTACAGACAGCAACAGCTGAGATTCTGAAAGGTGTATGAAATGTAGATCCAGGAGTGGTGGGATCGCTTACAAAACAGGAACAGAGCACATGAACATAGTGTTCAAAAAGGCCACTGTGTAATACACAGAGGAAGTAAGTCAATACTCCATTACCCTTCAAGAGCCAGAAGAGATAAGAAAAACATAACTGAATATTCATAGGAGTCCAGTATATCCAATATCCTAATCTCATGTGATAATGGTCCTGGTTCATGACAGGGTCCTAGCAATGGAGTGCGACACTGATATTAAGGAACATGATGCAAGGATTTGCGGGGGGGGGGGGGGGGGGGGCTGGGGGACACCTTACTTGTGATCCCACTTCTACCTTAATAGGTTGGGGATGAGAAGGAATGCTGAAAGCAAGGCTCTTGTCAGATCTGCAAAGCAGAGGTGTTGGTTTTAACAGCAGTCCATCTATCCACAGCCACATTTTTAGTCATGAGAAGAGATATCTAAAGGGGGGCGTCATTAGCTTGTTCTTAATCGTGCCACCCACCGCCAAAACTACTAGGGCAACCCTTTCTCATTCCTTATGTTTAGGAAAGTTAAAATAAAACACTTCTACTCGCCTCCCGTGCCTGCGCGTTTTCAGAGGAGTTGGCACTCACATTTCCAGGGCTCACATGAGGTTATGACACGAGAGCCCTGCACCCAATCAACGCTGGGGCCGCTGTCCCCGCCTTTGGACAAATCAAACAAAGAGGAAGTTGGAGTAGCTGCACCCGACTTCCTGCTGATGTTCAATACGTCCGAAGGCAAAGACAATGACGCAAGCGCTGATCAGGTGTAGGGCTGGCATGACGCAACAACCTCACGTGAGCCCCGCGAGTGCTGACAACACTACAACGGTGCTGGCACAGGAGGAGAGTATAAGCGTTTTTATTTTAACAGGGCCAAACATGAGAAATGAGAAGGGGTTGCCTAGTAGTGGACAGCCCCTTTAAATGACCCATGCATGCAAAAAGTATGGTCAAGTGGTTTTATGTAAAAAATCTCCTTCAAAAAGACGAGCGCACTCCCTTCACCTAGAGGGAAAAAAAGGGTTCAATCTCCAGAGGATATAGAACATCTTTACCGTATGGACCATTAATCTGTGGAATAGTCAACCTCAGGAACTGGTCATCAATGGTTTAAAAATAATGGCATGAATATTTATTTTTTTAAGAAAATACTTCTGACTGTATAAAATGTTTTGAATGTTGAGCAACACTCAGGATAAGGAGAACAAAAAAAAACCTGCACAAAACTTGAATCATTAGATCATGCATTATGGGTGTACCTAAACACTGCTTTCATCAATTCCCATTCCTCAGTTGAACCTAATGGAAATTTGTCTTTTCCCCATCGGTACTATGCCATATGTACTATGCCATATGTACTATACCATATCTAAAATATTAAAGTAGCAAAAAGCTATCCCCAGTCTATGGCCTAGAGAGCGGCACATAAGAAGCACATGCACAAGACTCCACAGCCACCTTGAAAACTTGGACAGCATGGTGACATCTCGTTGACCGCTTTCACCTACAGCTCTACACTTTCTATAAATTGTATTCGGCAACAGAAAAGCTCCACAATTTCAACCCCTTGAATTTCTCTTTTCATTGAAGCTTAGTGCAATAGATTCAATTCTAGCGCTGCCGCTCTGACAGTCTTTTGGCCTCCGTTGGTTATTTGACACCACAGAAATGAGACCCCCACCCAAATGTCACCATTTAAGCCTATAATTACCTGCACCATTTGTCACAAGGGATAAAAGGTTGGGAGAGAAAAATATTTATATTTTTCCTGGCATAATAGTGCCCACATGGATGACTATACCAAAATTGTGCAAATTTTGGTGCAGATTTTCCTATCCCGATGCTTGCTTGGTCTTAGGGACAGTTCCTGTTCATTCTACTCCAACTGGCGTCTGTGTTTGGCTGCAGAGGTCACGTGTCGCATGCAGCTGACATTTGGTAAAATCTCAGTCACTCGTATTCTGCCGCAGACTGTGCGCAAATCAAAAGAATCCAAAAGCATTACCGTCCTGTATAAACTTTATATTAGGACAACAAACCAACTAGTGAACAGGACACACTACTCTAACCCTAGTAACATAAGAAAAGGTTTCTGTAGCTTCAACTTAAAAAGGCATAAAATTATGAAGGTTTATATACTAAGGCTATGCCAGGTCAGGATTTAGATTAAGAATTATTAACCTACAAGGTACAGATCATATCAGAAACCAGGTTTGTGTGCTCATGCGGCTAGGGAGGAAGAGGGTGTCAGTCTCACAGAATGAGTCAGTCAATATGCCAATCTTCACATGTCAGCCAATGAGCCCTTCGAAGAATCTCCTCACTGCTCATCCACCTCCTTAAAAGATGTCAGCATCTCAAGAAGCAGGCAATCTGCCACTACGCTTCAGCCCGAGAATAGATAATGTAATAAGTTGTATTACTCAAATCAAGCCTAAAATATCTAGAATATCAGAACCAGCCAACAAATCACTACAGTTAAACATCAAGCTGGAAGTGAATTGACGTATGAAGTCAGTAACGTCACAGCGCCCCCTCAATAAACAGCTGATAAGGGGGCTCGGAGGAGGGAGATAGTTTTTCCAATTACATAAACATTTTTAAAAGGTCAAGTATACGAAGGAATGGTGTACATAACTGAGGTTCACCTGCAATCTTCATTTTACTTGTTGTGCATAAGTGCTGTAGCTCAGGATCAGTGCAAAGTAAGGGGTTTACAAAGTTACTCAATTTATTAATACAAGGAAAGATGTAACACGGTGATCAAAGGTGATCCGATGCGACAGCAAGAGGTACAGCAAAGGCCCATGAATTAATTCTGGGTGCACAAGCCCTCTAGTGTAAGGGCAAAGGCAGATTTCCGTTTCCACCGATGATTATTATCCATGATGTTCATGGATAGAACCAGTAGGGTAGGTTCTATGGGGCTTTTAGCATACGCTTTTTTTTTTTTTTTTTTAGTCCACACTAAAATCAGACACATGTACGATTTTGATTCAAGTCGTGGATCAAGATGCGACAACCAAGGAGGGGAACAAATAAAACTGCGATTAATCCGGTGCCATCCGTGTGATGTCCAATCTTCATGCTTGCTTGATAGAAGTAGCTTAAGGAAACTTAGCACGCAAAAAAAGGGTAAAAACTGACACTGATGAAAATCTGTTCCAAAACCGCAAAAGTTTTTTTTGTTTCTTCTCGTGCTGCGCATGGGATGAATCAATGACATCTTAATGAGTCTTAAGGACACTCACGAACCATTTTGGCTAGTATTCTGCATCACTAACATTAGTACCCCTTTCGTTTATGGACTCTATCATGTCTTGCAAATACAGAAGCAAAATACCTCCATGATAAAGCCTCTAGTCACAGCTGGAGACACAGGTTCTGTGAAGGCGAGGTAGACATTGTAGTTTGACAACAGTCAATGGGTCACTAGATGAAGACTAGCTCATTCTTTTAGACTATGAGATCCCAGCTATCAAGCACCCACTAATCAGAATAAATATCCCAAAATTGTCTACAGTGCCAACTATAAAGACCTACCTTTAAATATATAAAGACCCCCATAATATTGGATCAGACATCAAAACGCCAAATGATACAGGTGGGGCTCCGACAGGCAACACTGTAAAGTCAGTAAATGACAGTACTGCCTCACACTACCTCCTTGCTCTGGTCTCCAGCATCTGTATGATTGCTCCCAACTTAGCACCCATTTCCCTCTGCTCAGCCTCTTCTCCACCCAGCAAGCAGGGTGCTGTGGTTCCTTGATACCACCGACTCCCAAGACCTGACTTGAAGCTGCCATGTGTCTGACACTCTTAGCATGGCCTGCTCCAGCAAAACACCACAGGGGTGAAGGTAAAAGTGGCTGCTGAAGAACCCACACACCACACCAGCATCGCAACACAGCCGTGGGGGCTGCAGGGCTTCTTCTGTCAAAGATACATTTCACAATTCTATTGTACAAAATGAGGGACACAAATGGAGAATCACTGTGTCCTAACCATAGCAGACACCAATAAAACATTACTAGATGCTAGACAGCAGGGCTGGGCTTTGTCTCTCTACCATGGCATTCCTACCCCAAGTCTGTGGTGCCTACCACCTTGGGCATGTATGCCACAGGCAGAGAAAAGTGGTCCTTGACCAAGCAATACAAATATTTATGAAGGAGGATTGACTTTCTAGCTTATATATTACCTCAGATGTGAACTTCCCCTAGAAATGTTCATCTGGGAAAGAGGCAGTCATACATCTCTTTATATTTAGAAGGACATGTCTGGTAGATGATGGAGATCCAAAAACAGAGGTGCATTGTTCCAAAATGACTCCTGCCAACATGTTTAGTTATAAATCCCGAGTCTCATGGAATGGGTTACCCTTTCGGAGATCTTAACATAAGGTCCCTGCACACAAACAAGGACGTTCATCTGTTTTGAGAAGGTCAAGAGGGGAAGGGAAAGAAATTTGAGAGCTCACTTAGCAAAAGGAGCTTGAAAAGCAAGAGTGGCTAGCAGGGTGTGTGGTAGACATTTTTCACCTCCGTACTTTATATGAGCTATATGCTACAAATTGTCCCTGTGAGCAAGCTGCTCTGTGACCCCTAAATATTGGCTAAAACACACCATCCTCTTGCAATCTCCCTCCAGCTGCTTTGCAAGGCTAACCCTTCTACACAACAAAGAAAATGGATGTGATGCCGAGACAGACTTTCATTAGAGGTGGAAAAGGTGAGCTCAGTGGGAAATTTCAAGAGATAATGTAAAGTCGACAGGCAGTCGTGTGATACTTCACAGAAAAACATGGTAGCCGCCGCTAACACAGCAGATTTTGGCATTCAGAGACGAGTGCCCAGTATACAGAGCCGAGGACAGAAAATTCCATTTACCGGTTTACATTGTAAGTGCTTCCAACCTGCAGGGTTTATTCTGTGCGCGGAAATTCAATGAGCGTAAACTGGGTAAATTGTTTTTTGCAGATAAAATGATCAGTCTCTAGGGAAGAAACAATGCATTAACCAGACTGCCCCAGAGGAGGCATCAGTGACAGGGAAGATGGGGATAAAACTGGTACGGCACAGTGTCATCATATGTCTAATGTGCGGCACTAAACAATCAGAACATACTTAAGAGCTTTAAAAGCATCTGTCATCAATATGCTGGTCCTCTAGATATGAAAAAAATAGCGATCTCTTTGACTATTTCAAGGGTATTTCAAAGGATGAAAGGGGTTTTCTGAGAATAGAAAAAAAAATTCTTAAATACTTTGGAAAAATTGCATTTCATAAATATCTTTGGTAAATCACTTGTCTTGTCTAGGGAGGTAATGAGTACAGTAGATTAATATGGCCGAAGATTTGTTACACTGACAGAATCCTAACCTACAATACTTGGACAGGTCAGGCGTTGCTGCTGTGACCTGCAGACTGTCAAGCCATCTCCAGGTCACAGCAGCGGAGCTTCCTACTGCACATATTGAGGGACACCAGCTATAGAATGATATGACATGCACATTCTCGAGACCACAACCATTTGAATGTACTACAGAAAAGCTGGGAACAGCGAGGCCCACATCCGGCCCTCTGGCTGTTCCAGTTTGCACAGTGCCCTCGCCTGTCATCACTATCTGTATCCTCAGGATTGAATACATTAGTGGAGGACTGAGCTGCCAGCTCCTTCTTCCACCAATTAGAGTATGGAGATAGCAGGTGAAACTACGTCACTTTGTCAGGTCTGTTGTACAGAGAGTCAGTGCTCTGGAGATCAAAGCAGAGCACCAAGGGACTGGGAGCAAGAAGAGTGTTTTTTCCATATGTGTATGGGAGGTTTGCATGTAAATAGGAGGCTATGTGGGGGCTCCCACTGCATTTAGAAGGCTACGTGGGGGCTCCCACTGTAAATAGAGGTTATGTAGGGCTCATACTGTATATAGGGGGATGTCAGCATACGTAATTCTGCTCAGTATTAAGTGATAATATAAAATAATTAATATTCTTAATATTGGGCAGAATTACTTTCAGCTTATTGGTTCAGACCTCCACAACAGTCACGGCCTCTCGGGAAAATTAAATTGCCCACCCCTGTACAATAGCAATCACCTCCCTAGACAAAACGAATGTGACCTGCTAATTAAATGTATGTAGGAATTCATTCAAAATGGCATCTGTTTTCCCTATTCCCAGACAACCCCTTAAAATCTCATAATTACACAGTTTATTGCACAGGTTATTACAGTTGTAGAATACAGCCATATTATTTGAGGTCTAGCAACAAATACTTAGGCTGATGGCATTTTCGGTTTACAAGATCCAAGTGTGATACGCAGATGAGGAATTTCACTTAGAAGATCCAGAAAGCTAGTGATCCTCTTCCTAGTTTTCCAAAATAGGTTACTTTGTTTGCTACACTTCTGATGTGAATAATTTCAGCCTTGCAACTCAATGTCAAGACATTTGTTAAAAACAGCTTTAATAATGTACATCACAACAGCCCCGACTCCAGTTTCACCAATTTCGGCTTCATCTGGGATGTGGCTGCGTAATTTATACAAATCGCCAGTGTCCATACCAAGTTAATAAAATAGAAAAATATTGAAAATTGCATTTTCATTACACAACCAATGTTTTGCATGCATCTTGACTCTGACGTTCAGTAGATACCTCTAAATCACTTATGAATTCATTTTTTTTTGTATCAGAAGGTAATATAAATTATTCTCTTTACTGAATACCAGGCTTAGGCTACAGCCGCACTATCAGTATTTGGTCAGTATTCAGTCAGTATTTTTTCTCAGGAGTGGGAGCCAAAACCAGTTGAGGAACAATCAGAGAAAAGGTATAATAGAAACAAGTCACCAATTCTGCATTTATCACCCACTCCTGGTTTTGGCTCCCACTCCTGAGAAAAAATACTGATGGTGGGACCGTGGCCAAAAGCAAATGCTCGCCTGCCGTTAGAGCTGTACCTAGGCTGGGCTTTCTAACAGAAATTAAGCATATACAACACTTCCTACCAAAAGTAACAACCTATACACTACAATAATGACTTCCAAAGAACAAAAGGCAAAGCAGAAACCGCCGGCCTGAGAAGGAAGTAGTATTTCCGAAGCCTATTACAATAACACTAAATTTCACACTGATAAAGGCGGCTACAAAAAAAAAGGTTTCCTGAATATTGTACTAACAACCATGAGGCCTGTGTAATCTACCCTGCCACATGTGATACTGAATGAGGTTAAGTGAGGCTGAGAACCAGCACTCAGGAACAAAGTCCGAGACACATCACAAGCACGGCTGGCCTCCATAGAAGACAACCCACGCTCCATGTAGCTCTCCCAGGTGGTTTCATCACAACCTGAACTGAAGTCACTGGGATGATAGGTAACAGTTGCAGGCAACCATTTCTGCCCATTACACATTTAGCAGACTCATATGATGCATTTCCTCTTAAATCAGGAGGATCCACAATGTCATACAATATCTTCCATTCACAAAAAAACCTACAGCGCTTTCATCAACTTCAATCTAAGTGCATGTGCACATGACGCTCTGAAAAGGCAGTAAAGAAACATTAAAACGAATTAATATATGCATTTCTAAGTAGCAAACCACTTGCCACTTAGATGTTCAGGCGTCTGAGCTTCTTTTAACCGCTCCACGTTTATAATGACACAAAGTGGTTAAAAGAAGTGACCTGACCAGTCATCAGGCGGTTTCTGATTGTAAACCGTTCAGCATTTTATACTTACAAGTTAAAAAAAAAAAAGGTACACTTCAACTGCGAGAGACAGAATCTAAAAAGAAAAAACAAAATCACATTGCATGATTTTTAAATAATTAAATTGCATTTTATTGCATGAAATAAGTATTTTAGCACCAGCCAACCAGAAAGAATTCTGATTCTCACAGACCTGTTAGTTTTTCTTTAAGTCCACCTACTCTGCAATCATTACCTGTATTAATTGTATCTGTTTGAGGTTGTTACCTGTATAAAAGACCTGTCCATACAATCAATCACCCTCTCCACCATGGCCAAGACAAAAGCGCTATCTAAGGACACCAGGGACAAAATTGTAGACTTGCACAAGGCTGGGATGAGCTACAGGACAATATGCAAGCAGCTTGGTGAGAAGGCAACAACTGTTGGCGCAATTTTTAGAAAATTGAAGAAACACAAGATGACTGTCAATCTTTCTCAGTTTGGGACTCCATGCAAGATCTCGCCTCGTGGGGGTAAGGAGGATTCTGAGAAAGGTCAGGAATCAGCCAAGAGCTACATTGGAGGACCTGGTCAATGACCTGAAGAGAGCTGGGACCAGTCTCAAACATTACTGTTAGTAACACACTATGCCATCATGGATTAAAATCCTGCAGGGCACGCAAGGTCCCCCTGCTCACGCCAGCACATGTCCAGGCCCGTTTAAACTTTGCCAATGACCATCTAGATGATCCAGAGGAGGAATGGGAGAAGGTCATGTGGTCAGATGAGACCAAAATAGAACTTTTTGGTATCAACTCCACTCGCCATGTTTGCAGGAAGAAGAGGGAGGAGTTAAACCCCAAGAACACAGTCCCAACTGTGAAGCATGGTGGGGGAAGCATCATACTTTGGGGGGTGTTTTTCTACAAAGGGGACAGGACGACTACATCGTATTAAAGGAAGGATGGATGGGGTCATGCATCGCGAGATTTCGGCCAACAACCTCCTTCCCTCAGTAAGAGCATTGAAGATGGGTCGTGGCTGGGTCTTCCAGCATGACAATGACCCGAAACACAAAGCCAGGGCAACTAAGCTGTGGCTCCGTAAGAAGCATTTTAAGATCCTGTAGATGCTGTCTCTCACAGTTGAAGTGTACCTAAAATAAAAATTACAGACCTGTCCATTCTTTGTAGGAGGGAAACTTGCAAAATCAGCAGTGTATCAAATACTTATTTTCCCCACTGTATGTGTAAAACATTTCCAAATGAAATTAGTTAAGTTTCAAAAATTCCCTAAACTGTTGGCACTGCTATTCCACATTTGAAGAGCCCCTGCTGCCCATGGATGAGGTGTGTAAGCAGTGAAAGGCAGCGGCTTCTCCACTGAGCACGCACACATTTTCCGTTACTGCAACATACAAGTGTGCGTCGACTTCCTGTGCACGACGCCATCACTATGCAGGGCAAGCATGTACAGCAGAGCTGTGCCTGTCCTGTAGCTCCACCGCTTATTCCTGCCATCAGTGCCACTCACTGTGCGCTAGTTACACTGGACACATTGGAGAGAGCAGGGTTTATAGGGAAATGTAGTTTTTAGAAGGATAGCAGATGGTCACATGACCTGAAGCGCTGGATATCTGACTATATAAAAAGGGTACAAAAATTCTAGGGTGGCCATCTACAAAGGAAATTGGATAGTAAATGGCTGAATTTTTAATATTTGCTTGCATGCGAGACTGAAAAAAAAAATCTGGGATATTTGGATACCAAAAACGTGATGCAAAGAGGCCCTAACCTGAGTAGTCTACAGTTGGATCAGAGTAGTGAATTTGAAGATCAATTGATAGGATAGGATTCAATACTCGCAGTGTTGTCACCAGACTCATCGATTGTTGAGAAGACAACTTCAACCCCCTTTAATATTTACTGAACTTAAAGTCTTTAGAATCTTCAAACACGACTCGACTTGTTCTTGACACTACCAGCCTCTTGTGAGGTTCTATAGGGCTTGAATGAGGAGTAAACCACAGTAAGTCATGTCAGGGACAAAGCGGTAAGATCACAGAGGGAAGAGGACGCTGATTGAGTCACAGTCGGTGCAGAAGGTCAGTGTGTTCTCAGGTACAACCTGAATCACTTAGCAGGGCACAGCCGGCTTCCTGTGGGCTGTGGAGGGAGCAGCTGTGCTCCTGGCTGGTAGAGCTGGAGTTCTGGATCAACCAGCCACAGTATAGAAAGTCATTGTTTGCCATCCAAGGCCTATACTAGTATGACCTGTCAATGCAGGGTTCTCTCTGGAAGTAGTGTGACAGGAGATCACTTTGCCTCTATGGAACAGTCTCTTGCCACAACAGAGTTAATTACGAGTGCTGCTAGACGATAATGACAGTGTTGGCCCCTAAGAAAGAAATACACAAGCCGGTGACTCAGGATCCATACAGAGTACAAACAAAGCTCACATGACAACTACATGCCACAACGCAGCCTGCCAACACAAAGCACAATTAATAGACGTCACAGTACACAGCTATGTTCACTTCCATGCCCTGGGCACCGACAAAAGAAAAATCCCCACCTTCTCTCTCTACTTCCCTGTTACCATCCCATTCTAGGCGATCACAGGCATTTTCTGTATTCGGTCGCAGGCCTTGAAGAAATACAACAGGGCACAATATGTTGGCGTATGCTCACTGATGCCAGACATTGGCAATAAAAGTGCCTAAAATAATAGATAGATAGATATCCCTGGTCAGCACACCAGCCCCCCAAAATGAAGACTGCACACAGCAGGAAGCAGGCGGAAAATTGTGAACGGACATATGTAGATACAGTGAACAAGGGTACGACACTTTCAGTTAAAGGAAAAAAGTTTGTTTCCATAAATGTGCCCTACATTTTCCAGCTTTTTCTACCATGCTCTACCTGGCTACTCACTACCATGAAATGCCATAAGGCTTTCTAATCAATTAATAGATAATCCGCGGGTACTGCAAATATCCCAAAAGACAGTGACAACGGCGAATGTCAGCACTGACTGGAGAGTGTCAAGTGTAGGGACATGGTCAACCCATCCAGAAAGTTCTAAGAGGAATAACAGACGGATGCGGGGCTCTAATGCGTGAACACTTATATCATGGATAATATTTTTTAAAGGGAACCTGTCAGCAGATTCATGCTGCCCAAATATCATACTATTTAAGATCTAGCTGAGGATCATGGTCGGAGAAGAGACCAGTCTGGTGCCGCCCTGGCCAGCTCTTCCCAGCGCTGCTAGAGATAATTGACAGGTTTCTCCCTATGTACAAAGGAGGGAAAGACTTGTCAATCACCTTTAGCAGCGCTGGGAAGAGCAGGAGCATATTAGAGTAACATATCTGGCTACAACCTTGCTGCCCTGCTTGGATTATTCCTGCCCATGATTTGGGCAGCATGAATCAGTTGAAAGGTTCCCTTTAAAGGGAATCTGTCACCACTTTGGAGTTATGAGACCTCTACTATGGGCATACAGGTTATAGAAAAGTAAATCTATACATACCTGTATGGCCCATGGTAGGGGTCTGAATGCAAAGAAATTTGGTTTTATCTCCTTGGTTTTTCACTGTGGACTCCCTGGCACAATAGAGCACTGCTGCACTGTGCTCAGCCAAACGGGCCCGGGAGGAAACAAAGGGCGCCCCCTGTGAGCCGCGCATGCGCCGGGAGGTGGGGGAAAAAAAGTGCACATCACAGGGAACTTTGACGTGCGGGTAGGTGGGGAAATATGTTAAACGTGGACATAGGCGGGGAATTGGTGGAATAAGCAGATGGGCGCGGATAGCTTGGCGTCCGGGGGTACACCAAGCCTGTGAAAAACCAAGAAGATAAAACTACATTTCTCTGCATTCAGACCCCTACAGGTACGTATAGATTTACTTTACTATACCCTGTATGCCCATAGTAGAGGTCTGATAACTCCAAAGTAGTGACAGATTCCCTTTAATAACAGGAGAACTAACTGTTCCTCTATAATACAGAATTAGATTAAAGGGGTTACTTAAGGGTTTTTTTGGTTTTAAAGTTTTTCATGTCTATAGGGGAAAAAAAAATAACATCAGAGTTAGGCTAGCTACACACTGTTTGTGTCTACTGTTGGGCAAACATGCTGAGAAGGTATGCACCCGACAGTTTACAGTCATCCGTCCGTCATAGGGACCCATTGTAAAATAAAACCTGTACCGCATGGGATACATTTCTTTGTAAAAAACCCTCTTTATAGGAAAGAGCAGACTTCTGTACTTTCTATACAGTAACTCACAAAGTATGCGAATGCATACCTGCCGGATGGAAGTCAACGAGCACAAATTCTGAATCTGTCTGGTGAATGGGAACAATACAGTACACATCAGAAAAAGCTCTTGATGTATACAGTAGGCTAAGTGCATAGATGCAGAGTAGATTTATCCTTACCCTCGACCCCTTCAAAGATACATAAGTAGCCTTCTTACATAAGAAGAATGGAAGAGCTGATAGCAGAGACTTCACCAAACAGACACCTGCTGGCTCCTGATACATGAAGGTTACATAGTCCTCAGTGAAGCTTCCAGCACTAGTCAGAGCTTCTGTCCGATCTGCTGGATTATAACTAATGTAAGGTAATCTCTGAGCCTAGAGGAGCAATTACCTTCATCTGCAACAGGAAGCCACTGGAAACTCCTAGGCCAGCGGTGCACCTGGGACTACCGGCAGCAGAGAGGACGCCACACATGTCCAGAAAAGAGGGATCTGTATATGTCCATGTGTCACTAAGTCTGCTCCTAACTGCTGCAAAAGGCAGATGACCCACATTACCCCATGGGCGAGTATACAAGTACCCAGGATGAATACACTATAGATCAGGGGTACACAACCTGCGTGCCAACCTGCGAGGCCCCCCCAACCATATGAACAGAAAAGTGCTTGTCTGAGAGGCTACTTATACGTGGGCAGCCACACAAAAGTGGCAGCAGCTGAGGAGCAGGAACTGCACAGTGTAGATAACACCAGCACCACAAACCCTATGTGGCCCCCATTATGCTGCACGGAGGACAGTGAGGGCCCCCATTAAACTGTATACAGGTTGGCCAGCGACTTTGTCCAAGTTTTTCATTTTAGCCCTCTGTGTTTAAGTTTGACATCCCTGTTCTAAAGCCTATTCACAATGTTTTAGGAGAGGATTTTACATTAAATCCACATATAAATGCTGTGCACACACTCTGAATTAGCTTCCTATTTGTTTCATGTTATTTAGAACATTTCTTAGTAAATCAAACAGCACTGTGTGCACTAAAGGAGCTTTTCCCATTAAAATCAGTCAGAAACTTATTCAAAGAGTATTTGATGCGGATTTAGGAGCAGAACCTATTCCTAAATCCTCATCAGAGCTCAGTGTGAACGCACCACTAGAGAGCAGATTTCTGGAGGTAAGAGCCCTGACAGTAGACTTTATGGTACAGACACCCCAGAGGGTAATACCCCTTATGGTGTGGCCCCTGGATTTGGTCAGTATGGCAAAGTGGCCCTTACATCCCCCAAAAAAATAAAAAAAAGTCTGTGCCCCCTGCTGCAGATGCCCAGCTATAGAGACACTGATGATAGATTCCTAGAGCTGTGGACACTGGATCAGGGACCTCCCGGGTCACCTCCTGGCGGGGCCCACGCGTGGGACACAAGTCCTCCTCACCATTCCCCAGTCCCCCCTGTAGTGACATCACACGTAGAGCACGCCGATCATGCTCAGGTGCAGGCGGTGCACGGGGGCGCTGACAGCCCCACTCCGGGCTGGGATACGGCAGGACACGTGAGCCCAGAGGCGGGAGAGCCTTCTGCTCGGGCGTCACCGGCCCGCACGGGGAGGCCCCGGGGCACAGCGCTGCCCGGTGCCGATACACTGAGCCGCGCAGGCAGGCTGGGTACTCACAGGCAGCGAGCTGTTCATTGACGTCCGGCTATCAGTCAGGCCGCTAAAGCTCCAATCTCCCACTCCTCTTCTGACGGTTCCGGCCGCTATGACACCTCTGACACAACGCACTAATCCGCTCCGCCCATAAAGCAGTCTAAACCAACTGAAAGCCAGGAAGAGGGGGCGTTAAAGCGCCTCTCAATTGGCAGAGCAGTGAGGAAGCAGAGCAGGATGTATCTCCACCCCCTCTTCACAGCCAATGAGCTATGTAGGCTTTGGGCGAGATGAGTGGGCGGTGTTAAGCAGGAAAAGGAGAAGGTGGCCTTCAGCCAATCAACAGCAGCCGCAACAACCACCGAGTCAGGTGCCACAACGTGAGAGCAAAGCGCGAAGGTGACAGCCAATGGTAGGCGCGAGCCACATGACGTAGGCACCCCAATCACGTGATCGAGATGTGACCGATACTGCTTCGCGGCAGTGACGTCATTTCCTGTCTCTTCTGAATGACTTTATTGTGAACCTCTTTTTCCGTCTGTCGGTCATGACGTGACGGCTGCTGGGACTTCTGACAACATGGAAGCCTTTCCGTATTAACCCCTCCTCTGCTGGAGCGGTGTATGAAGTGCTGTGTCAATAAGGACCTGAGTGTCTGGTAAATGTGCCGGACTCCCACAGATACATGGCCAGGGACCATAAGGAGAGCATCCTAGGCCAGGTGTCCGGACTCCCACAGATACATGGCCAGGGACCATAAGGAGAGCAGCCTGGGCCAGGTGTCCGGACTCCCACAGATACATGGCCAGGGACCATAAGGAGAGCATCCTAGGCCAGGTGTCCAGACTCCCACAGATACATGGCCAGGGACCATAAGGAGAGCATCCTAGGCCAGGTGTCCGGACTCCCACAGATACATGGCCAGGGACCATAAGGAGAGCATCCTAGGCCAGGTGTCCAGACTCCCACAGATACATGGCCAGGGACCATAAGGAGAGCATCCTGGGCCAGGTGTCCGGACTCCCACAGATACATGGCCAGGGACCATAAGGAGAGCAGCCTGGGCCAGGTGTCCGGACTCCCACAGATACATGGCCAGGGACCATAAGGAGAGCATCCTGGGCCAGGTGTCCAGACTCCCACAGATACATGGCCAGGGACCATAAGGAGAGCATCCTGGGCCAGGTGTCCGGACTCCCACAGATACATGGCCAGGGACCATAAGGAGAGCACCCTGGGCCAGGTGTCCAGACTCCCACAGATACATGGCCAGGGACCATAAGGAGAGCATCCTGGGCCAGGTGTCCGGGCTCCCACAGATACATGGCCAGGTACCATAAGGAGAGCATCCTGGGCCAGGTGTTCGGACTCCCACAGATACATGGCCAGGGACCATAAGGAGAGCATCCTAGGTAAGGTGTCCGGGCTCCCACAGATACATGGCCAGGGACCATAAGGAGAGCATCCTGGGCCAGGTGTCCGGACTCCCACAGATACATGGCCAGGGACCATAAGGAGAGCACCCTGGGCCAGGTGTCCAGACTCCCACAGATACATGGCCAGGGACCATAAGGAGAGCATCCTGGGCCAGGTGTCCGGGCTCCCACAGATACATGGCCAGGGACCATAAGGAGAGCACCCTGGGCAAGGTGTCCAGGCTCCCACAGATACATGGCCAGGGACCATAAGGAGAGCATCCTGAGCCAGCTGTCCGGACTCCCACAGCTACATGGCCAGGGACCATAAGGAGAGCACCCTGGGCCAGGTGTCCGGACTCCCACAGATACATGGCCAGGGACCATAAGGAGAGCATCCTGGGCCAGGTGTCCGGACTCCCACAGATACATGGCCAGGGACCATAAGGAGAGCATCCTGGTCCAGGTGTCCAGACTCCCACAGATACATGGCCAGGGACCATAAGGAGAGCATCCTGGGCCAGGTGTCCCGACTCGGCTCTTACAGGGGGATTCTCAAGTTTGGAAGTTACCCCCTTTACATCATTGGGGATAGCCTCCTGATTGCTGGGATCTGACCACTGAGACCTCACTGAGTTCCAGGGCGTGTGAATGGCGTGGTGGTCCTTCATGCGTATATCCACTCTATTCATTCTTATTGAAACGCTGAGGACCAGCAGAGCACAGAGCTTGGCGACCTCCAGTGATGCAGTGCGCGTGATCCTCCGCCGCTTTATTCTTAAGAGCCCCCATTCTTGGGATCTGTGGGGGTCACATTAGACACCCAGCGATCGGCAGGTCATCCCCTGTCCACCAGATCGGGGTTCACTTCCAGACTTGAGAATACCCCTTTAAACTTCTTTGGTCATATGACACTATCTACCTTTAGGATTAGTCATCAATATCAGGTCAGCGTGGGTCCGACGCCCAGCACCCTCACCAGTCATCTGCTCGCGACTGGATGGAAACATATTCATTGGTCATCTGTGAGCGATATTGAAAGGTGGGAGTGTTTAGGCAACTCAGCCATGAAGCGGAGACCACATAAAGTTACAGCGCAGTCATAGGCTGCAGTGGTCCTGTGACTTCTGGACAGAACGCACCTCTGGGAATGGACTGCGCTGGATTTTAAAATCATCCATGCCTAAAGAAAAAATGATAATGATGTCAGACACCCTCTTTTTTGACCACCTTTAGACTTAATCACCTCATTACTAATACTTGTTAAACAAAAAACCACCGTACAAAACTCACATTGTGCACAATGTATACCCAGCAAAAAAGAGAGACCTCAATAGTGTCAAATAGATATATACCAACTGGAAAACAGCCGGCAAAATGGCTGTGGGAGACATAAGAGGTTGTTTATCGGCCACTAGAAAGAGTTGGGCTAGGTAATGGCCTTCAAGGGCTGCTCCAATACTTTTTTGTTGATGACCTATCTTTCAAATAGGACATCAATATCAGATCCATAGGAGGCTGGCACCAACACTGATCAACTGAACTCAGTGCTGTTAGCGGATATATGTTAGGGTGCTTTCACATTGCATTTTGGCACCTGTTCAGTGGGCCCATCGAAGCTTACATCTGAACGCCCGTGTGAAGACTCGGGGTCTTCTGTGGGCGTAGCGCTACTCAGACAACACAGGGTGAGGGTAAAACAGCGTGGCAATACTTTATTGAACCACAAAGCGGACAATAAACACAGAACAGTCACAGCAAATGCCCAAGATGGTACAACATTACAAAGTCCTTACCCTTCCGTTGGCCCACCTGGGATAGAACAGCTGCGACTTTGGAGACTTCCAGGGCCGACTATCTCAACCAGTGGCCCCCCGCTTATGGCGGGCCCCCACAGAGAGGAGGTAGCGGCAAGCTTAGGAAGCTAGCAGTCCATCGAGGTACAGGCCAGGAGACCCGAGTGTCCCATCCTGGCCTCTCCAAGAGTTTTCATGGGGCCAAATGACCGGCAGGTCCCAATCTGGCTTCTCTGAATGTCTCCGGGGGTTGCAGGCGACCGGTGGGTCCCTCCTGGCAACCCCAAAGAACATATCCATGGGGCCAGGTGACTTCTTCGTCCCAACCCTGGTCTCCCCAAAATGTATCCATGTCTCTCTGATGGTCAAATGGAGCAGATCCGTATCTTTCCAGTCAGGGCCGATACCCTTAGACTAGAATCATATAGAATACAAATATGTGTCTCTTTGGGTGCCAAGCTATCCATCTACTTTCCTGAAGGATGTCTCTCGTTCTCCTTGTAAAGTCTTTCTGATGCTCCTTGATTCTCTGTCCCAAGTCTGACTGCTACAAAAACACATGTCCCTTCTGCTTCTCTGGCTCAGTCCCCTGAATGGCAGAACTGCTCTCACCCTCCCCCCCCCCCCAAACTAAGTGTGTATTAGTGGAGGTATCTTTCTCAGGTCTAACCCATCACCTGGATCTACATGTGAGACTCCCTGTGGTGTGAAGGCTCCACTGGATCTTCTTTCAACACTTACACAATTGGCCTAGACTATTTTTGAACAATGGTTAGAGGCTCCTGAGATACTAGTGAGATTAGTGGAATGCTGGACACTTTACAAGTTAAATTAGTGTACATAAACTGACGAGAAAGCAGAACATTAGTAAAACACAGCCAGCAATCTCTAATAAACACAATAAGGTATTTGTCTTGGATTAACAAATCTAATCATCTGGCTAAATTAAGATTTTAAGTTGTATCGTCACAGCCCGCAAAACGGGATTCGGACGTATGCGCCCACAGAGAACGTGCGCTCTGTCGTATATTATTTTCCGGCGTATACGCCTACTGAAGGTGCACACCCAAAAATGATGCACAGCAGAGCACACGTTCGTCGGCTCATATATCTAAATCCCATTTTGCGGGGGTTCAGATGAAGCCTCGACGGGGCCACCAAATGGGTGTCGGAACGCAATGTGAAAGCTCCCTTAGCAGTTGTCAAGCTTACATCAACTGTGTAGTGGCTGTTACCAGGTACCAGTGAACTTTATAGGTGAGTAGTAGTAAGGAGAGTCCCACTGAAGGAATAGCTAGTAATGGAGCACTCCTCAATCCGGCCCGTAGCGCTCTCAGCTGAATGAGCTTTGCCTTCCACACGGCTTCTGGCAGACGGCTATATGTGATGCCACTGAGTAACAATAGTTCAAACCATGGGACAATAATCCTATGCGTTTCGCAAGCATGGTTTCGTTCCTCAGGGATAACGCTGGTCCATGTGGAGTTACCTTATATAGCTAGCCTCCGTTAGCCCTTTGTACACCGGTATTCATTAATTGGAAGGCAAACAGCTGAATTTCATTATTCGAGCCTATCGGAGTCAGAGTGTCCATTTAAAATATCCATCTACTTTCAATGTGTGACCTTTTTTGTAGTCTCCACCACACCAGCTTTTTTTCCTTCAATCTGTCTACCCTCAAAACAACTCTTCAATTTGTCCTCCATGTTTTCAAAATGTCTAGACAAAGGATGTCCCTCACATTTCTTTTTAATGTTGCGCATATGTTCGCCAAGCCTTTTAAATAACTGTTGTTTGGTGTGCCCTTGATAATATTTATCCCGGGGGCAGTTTATACTACATATAACTCCCTTTGATCTATATGTGATCATTAATTGTAAAATTACTGTTTCCCTCACCATTAGTAAAATCTCTAATGGGAGGTCTCATATTTAATCTGTGACATATGCTGCATTTTTTACATGGAAAAAAAATGTAAAACTAAAAACAGACAGAATGCCATGATTTGAATCTGTGATAAACCTGTTTTGTACAGTCGGTGTTATCAGGTTACCAATATTACAGGCCTTTGTGAAAATAAATTTGGGTACAGTAGGTAAAAGTTCCCCAATAATTTTATCATCCTGCAATATACTCTGGTACGTATGAATAATTTTCTGTAAAATTCTTCTATGAGCATTGTATTGCGTGGTGATTGGAACATGTAATTTCAGGTCAGATTGATTTTTTTTTTTTCATAAATATTATTAATTATATTTTTTGTACCTAACAAATTTATGTATGGTATTTCTTTGACAAACATTTTTGTTTCCTGTAGTTTGTCTCTATTGTACCCCTTTTCAATGAATTTAGCAGTTGGTATTTCTGCTTCATTATTATAATCACTAGTTTTGCTGAAGTTTCATACATTGACCTTTAAGGATATTTAAGTTCCAAGTTGGAAGATGACAACTAGACTTGGATATGAAACGGTTTGCGGTTTGTCGGTTTCTTATAGAATCGGGTTGGTATATTGCCCTTTTCTATATAGATAGATAAATCCAAAAAGTGTATTTCATGTTTACTGTAAAGTGCAAATAAAATTCATTTTTATTAATTTTATTAAAAAACTGACGGTTCATCCCCACACCACATAAATGATATCAATAAAACAGTACCAGAGGACCAGGTTCGCACACAGTATTCCTCCATCGTGAATTTACTGGTTTTCCCATCAACCCACATATAAATTTGCCTAACTGGGTTCAAACCTGATCCCCATCGTAGTACCCCATTAATGGACATAGTAGTCATCCGCATATTTAAAATTAGGCCATGTACAGTATTTGGTCAGTATTTTCCATCAGTATTTGTAACCCAAAACCAGGAGTGGGTGATAAATACAGAAGTGGTGATGTGTTTCTATTATACTTTCCCTCTGACTGTTCCACTCCTTATTTTGGCTTACAAATACTGATGTGAAATACTGACCAAATTGTGAACACGGCCTAATTGTGGGTTAAAATAAATAAGATGCAGTTACCAATTTATTGCACTTGTTCCCTGGGAATTGTTACTATCTCATTAAGAATGAATGTGGATGCTTCACATTCCCTATTCTTTTCAATTACCGTATATAGAAATGTCACCACATGCAGCCATTCCTTCAACGGGACTCTCTTTACTACCAAACACTGATATAGCCAGCTTCTGGCTGGTGTTCATAGAAGACAATGATTTTTGCTGTGTCGCCTTAGAAAAAGCCGGTATACCAACGAAACACGCGTCATGGACTTTGTTCCAAGTTATGTTAGTAGTGTTGAAAGGGAATTAAATAAATTCTAATAGAATAGCCCCGTGATAGTGCATGTAGCAGTGGTGCTTATAATGAAATAGCATAGCCGCTGCGAGCGTGTGTTCCTAGTTACAGCGATCAGCTGTGCGTGTCGGGCTCGCCGACCGCATGTGAGGGAAGCGGAGTCAGGGATGTATGGAGTCGTCCGATATAATACGGACCACCCCTTGCCCTGACATTATATCACCACCGCTCGACTTTCCTTAGCAGGGTAATTGTCATACTCACCGGCGAAGATTAGCTGTATTGATCTAGTCACGCTTTCAGACGCATACTGCATTCGGTAGTGTGGATACACTGCACAATCTGCTACCGCAGAGGTTCATGCTATAAAGCTAACCCTATTAATATAATTATCAAACCATCTATAGCATTATAGTGGCCATATTAGCACTTATATGATCAATGTTCTCTGGCAAGGGACTGACCAATATGAGTAGTGACTCTATTTAGTCAACTAATATAGGTCTTATATTTGTGGGAATTATTTTGATGACGGACAATTCATTACTGCCATTCATGTCTGCCATAATTTGGGATAGACATGGTATGTTTTGTTATCCTATTTTCCCCCCAAATAAATCTATTAATTTTTGATATGCAATAATTATAATAGGGATAGCCCTCACTTTCTACCAACTGGGCAATATTGTATAATATACAGCCATAACCCATTTATTTAAGGGACTGGGTTAGGCATTCCCAACAAATTTAAATCATTTCAACACACTACGTAACCGGGAATATTTGTGGGTGAGTGTCTAAATACCATCAAGACGGTTACCCTATATGCATTCTTTCTTTCCCCTTCCCACATTTTGCTTTTTGCTGTGTATGTAGCACAAACAATTGGATGATCTCTGGTTCAAGTCTCCTATGGAACTATCAAATACAGTCAAAAGTGGAAAAAATATTTTTAAAAATATAAAAGTTGAAATCACTGCACTTATGCCTAATTAAAAATAAGCACAAAATATACAGATATGCGGTATCGTTAAATCGTAAAAGTCCGATCTATCAAAATCTAAAATTAATTGAGAAAAAAAATCTGAATGCCAGAATTACGTTTTTTTGGCAACTGCAACACTGCAAAAATGCAATAAGAGACAATTAAAACATCATATCTACTCCAAAATGGTTTCAGTAAAAACGTCCGATCAGGACGCAAAAAATAAGCCCTCACACAGCACCATTGACCAAAAATTGAAAATGTTATGGGCCTCTGGTAATGTCGATACAAGGATATTTTTTCTGTCACTTAAATAAAAATGTTGCATGTCTCGTATCTCAGTAATCGTACTGACCTGGAGAATCTTATAGCCAGATCATTTTTACTGTGTAGTGAAAATGGTAAATAAAAACAATTGTGGAATTGCGCTTTTTTTCGCATTTTTCCACACTTGGAATTTTTTCCCCTCTGTCCAGTACATTACATGATAAAAAGAATGGTGTCATTCAAAAGTACAACACATCCCACAAAAAAACAAGCCCTCATGGCTAAGTCAACAAAAATAAAGTTATGGCTCTTAGAATAAGAGGTAAAAACAAAAAACTGAAAAGGAAAATAGCCATGTTAGGGAGGAGTTAACAAA
This sequence comes from Phyllobates terribilis, assembly GCF_046119375.1. Taxonomy (NCBI): domain Eukaryota; kingdom Metazoa; phylum Chordata; class Amphibia; order Anura; family Dendrobatidae; genus Phyllobates; species Phyllobates terribilis. The sequence continues at coordinate 458,806,789 of NW_027362762.1, read as the reverse complement.
GTCATGGACATGTGGGTTTAGTAGATGAAATGCATGTTTTAGTAAAGTTTTTTCTTGGGTATCTCAGAGCCATTTTTTATTTCAGTGCAGTTTACCCTTAAAAAATTCTTACTTCTAGATCAAAGGCAGCAATTAGTGATGAGCGAGCATGCTCGTTACTCGAGATTTACGAGCATGCTCGTGTGGTTTCCGATTATCTTCGGCGTGCTCGAATGTAATGTTTGAGTCACTTCGTGTACATGATTTGTGACTGTTTGACAGCTTTAATACATGTGAGGAATGCCTCATTGTTAAGCATTCCTCACATGTATTAAAGCTGTCAAACAGTCACAAATCATACACACGGAGTGACTCAAACATAACTTTCGAGCACGCTGCAAATACTCGGCGAGCACCCGACCATGCTCGCCGAAAGGGTTAGCAGAACACGCTCGCTGATCACTAGCAGCAATGCGTTTCTCAGGCACCTGTCTGCTCTGCCAGGACTAGGGGCGCTCTTCTCTATTTTACTAGACCCCCCTGATAAAATCTAGAAGGTTCAGGAAATATGAATTCTGTGCTATTTATAGTTTAGATATTTTTTATTACTTAAAGAGAGTCTGCCATCAGCTTACTGTCACAACATAGCAGTAATACTCAATGAACCTTTATGCAAGCGAAATCACAAGAGTTTCAAAGATGATCCCATTGTGACAAGTTCTGTCACTCTTCGTAACACGTATCACCTCTTGGCCTTGATTGACAATTGTTCAGCTTTCCTAGCACATTGTGCTCTACAGTAAAATGTGACACAAAAGAATACAGCAGCACACTGTAAGTGCCAAGATGTATGCAAACATTGAATATATGAAATTTGGACTGCATTACTGCTATATAGAATATACTAATACAATGAAATGTACAAATTGGCCAATTTATTTGAGCTCATCAGCCTCAACAAGGCCTACCTTTCTTTGATGGAACCCTGCTAAACCTAATATTTATCAAACATGCCTCTTCTGGGTTACAAATGTACAAACTGGCCTACAAATGGAAAGGGCTGGTGGGAGTCGGAACTAGTGGTCTCACATGATGGGCTAATAAGAATTTTCCAATTTGTGCCCTAAGTACTTTAATTTTAAAAGTATATTCTATATAGCAGTCTAAATTTCATATATTCAATGTTTGCCTACATCTTAGCGCTTACAGAGTGCTGCTGTATTCCTTTGTATATTATGCTGTCATAGCAGCTTGTACCTGTTCACACTTGCTTTATTCTATTTGGAGGTGCTGGTCAGTTTTTTGTGTCATAATCTCACACATGCACTGTGCATTCTTTATCTGGCACATGAGCAGTACCATAGAGATTAGTGCGCATGCTGTAGGCAGGGAATACAGGGCACAACCTTCAGATTTCACAGCGGAATCCAGTGATCTAGGAGCTGCCTGACATCAGTGAAGGCCACGGTTGGCACCAGGCTAGGTTAACTTCAAAGAGCAAAGCTCGTTCTATATTGTGACCACCTTCGAAGGATAAGCACACTCATTTGATTAAAGCATCAAAGTTTAATTTCTCTGCAATGAAAAGTATGAGCAGCGAGAAAGGTATGTTTCAAAGCATGTTTTACTCCCCTAACCGAGGCTGTAATTGCTTTTGTGAACATAAACATAACAGACATATAACAGACTCCCTTCACGGCTGACTTTCCACATTTACATGAGCTGTCTGCAACCTGTTGTTCTCTATGAAGTCAGTCTTCACAATTTTTAACCATACTCAGCCACTTATGTCTGGGCTGGCATGTGACCGCTGCGGGAAAACATTGGCTGCAGTAGTGATGTATTGCTCTCAGCTATGGCCAGTCACATGCTTGTCCGGAGTTAACAAGGAGTAGACCGGCAGGGGACAGGGGAGTGTTGGGAACAGAGTAGTGGTAAGAAGTTATTTTATTATTATACTGGGTGTTTTGTTTTATTTCCAAGCTGGCGAGTTGTGATCAGCATAGTTATCTTGGCAGGGTCCATGTGGGCCATACCACCTCTAACCTGAATGCCTCTCCTCTCTGTCAATCCTGTCACTGGCTCCCCATTGTCCAGAGACTCCAGTTCAAAACCCTAACCATGGTATACAAAGCCCTCCACAACCTGTCTCCTGCATACATATATGACCTAGTCTCCTGGTACATACCTGCACGCAACCTCCGGTCCTCACAAGATCTCCTTCTCTACTCACCTCTTATCGCCTCCTCCCACAATCGCTTACAAGATTTCTCCCGGGCATCCCCCCTACTCTGGAACTCTCTACCCCAACATATCAGACTGTCGCCGACCGTGGAAACCTTCAAAAGGAACCTGAAGACCTACCTCTTCCGACAAGCCTACAACCTGCAGTAACCACCACTCCACCATACCGCTGCACGACCAGCTCTACCTTCACCTACTGTATCCTCACCCATCTTTTATAGACTGTGAGCCCTTGCGGGCAGGGTCCTCTCTCCTCCTGTACCAGTCGGTGACTCATTTTTGTTCAAGTTTATTGTACTTGTTACTTGCTATGTATACCCCTTTTCACATGTAAGGCGCCATGGAACAAATGGCGCTATAATAATAGGTGACCCTTATTGTCAATATACCAAAATAAATTTGTCTTGAAAAACGCTTTTCACCCTGACCTGGGTAATTTTGCCAAAACCCTATTTATACTTGAATAGGTCTCCTTCACACGTTCGTTTAAAACACATACGTGGTAAAAGTGTTTACCATCAGTATGTCATCAGTGTTTTTCCGGTATGGATAAAGAAATAAATAAATTACAAAGCTTCTCCTATCATTTGCATTGTTAAACACGGACAACACATTGATGCCATCCATGTGCAGTATGCATTTTTCATAGACCCATAGACTTGTATTGGTCCTTGTAATCCATTCTGCACAAAAAAAACGGACATGTCTCCGTGTGTTTTGTATGGACAAACAGTCCGTGTAAAAACATGGACATGAGAATAGCATTATAGACTATAATGGGTACATGTGGTATCCCTGAAAAAAAAATATACCACACATACGGGAAACACGGGCGTGTGAAGGAGGCCAGTGGTGTATTCCTACATGATTTATGTTGTGAGCAGAAATCAATGACAGCTCAAAACAGTCACACATTTCACGCAGTCGCCATTCATATGGCATATCCTGTGATTGATAGATCTATCCAACTAGAAGACTATTCTATAAAGGTCAAAGAGACATGTTTGTAGACAAATACATATAGTAACGTAAAAACATTCATCCGTCTCACACAAGCAGCTGATTGTGACACAGAAAGGAGTATTAGAATTCTACAAGCCCTGGCAGGCACTTGGCATCTGATGTATAAATGACCAATGCATGTATTTCAACAATGTGCTCCCGGAAAGGTTAGTTTTATGCCAGCTGGAATTGTACAATAAAACACATGCCAACGAGCCTGTGTGTGAAAGAGCAAGAGACAAGGAAGTGATTAGGAAAGAGAGACAAAGTGCACTCTCACTTCACAACCTGTACCTGTTCTGTGCCAGCAGCGGCCACCGTGTGATTAGGAAGTCAGGTGCTCCATAACATGACCTGATACACTTAGAGTTCCAGATTAAGAAATTATAAAAAAAAAAGAAGCACACAAAAATGTATACCCGAGAACAGAAGCCTTGGAAGAAGCCACAGAGGTATCCCCCAGGTTATTTTCCTCCAGCATGTTGTATGATGTAAATAAAGCCATACAATGCAAAAGCATTCATACTTCTAAATCGTCAATATATTGCTCCAATAAAGGCGTTTTTTCCAGCCAACCTCCCAAATAGGCCACTTGCATGCAAAACTCTTGATAGTGTTGACCAATACACCACCACTCTCTCCAGCTCCATCAGATTGATTTTTGGCCTCTCTCCCTCCCGAGTCTCCTTGTTTCAATGCAGAGTTCGAAGGGACGTCATGATGCACTTCCATTTTTTATCAATTGATCGAGCAGTGTACCTGAAATCTCTAAAACCTATTTTGTAGTCTTTACATATACTGTGCATGTCGATAACTTTATACTATATTTGATATGAAGAAAAAGCAGAAATATAAGCACTCACCATCAGATGCCGGTGTAAAAGTCCTTTAATCCGACTAAGTCATTCAATACAGCAGTTGGCTAGGGGATGCGGGGGTGAGAAAGTGGACGATAGCAATGTGAACTGCGCTTCTACGGGTTCAGATTTCTTTTTTACATTTCTTATTTTGGTCTTTATACTCCTGAAATGCTATTTCTGTATGTTTGGCCTTCAAGATTTTGAATGCCATTTGTTTTTGTCTTCTTAACTTTGTACTGTCTTATTTATCCATAATGATTTCTTTTTATTCCTGGACATTTTATTACGAGAGGCTATACTTTTTCTACAGGATTCTATTAGTATTTCCTTAAACATGCCCCATTTACATTCGGTATCCCCAGTTATCATGACATGGTCCCATTCTACACGATTAAGGTCTTCCCTTAATTCGTTGAAATTGGTTTTCCTAAAGCTCCAGGTTTTTGCATTTCCTTTTGAAATGTTTTATTGAATATTACATTGAAACTTACCATATTATGGTCACTGTTTCCCAAATACTCCCGGACCTGTAGATCTGAAATTGTATCTGGTCTATTTGTCAGAACCAGATCCATCAGATTACCTCCCCTGGTTGGTTCATCTACCAGCTGAGAGAGGTAATTATCCTGAACTGTGGATAAGAACTTGCAGCTTTTAGCACAACTGGAAGATTCTATGTCCCATTGAATATCTGCATAGTTAAAATCTCCCATAATAAGGACCCTATTATTATTTGCTGCATTTTTAATTTGTTGCAGCATTTCATACTCTGCCTGTTCAGCTATATTAGGAGGCTTGTATCAAACTCCAATTAAAACTTTCCATTATTGCCATCCCAATGTACATTAACCCAGACTGACTCTACATTGTCGCAGCTCCCCTCAAAGTCGTCATTGAGCACAGGTTTTAAGTTGGATCTTACGAAAAATTCACATCCCGCCACCTTTTTTGTCTTTCCTGTCCTTTCTAAATATAGTGTATCCTTCCATGTTTGTCACCCAGTCATGGCTTTCATCCAGCCAGGTATCCATAATGCCCACTACATCGTTTTCTGTGACCGACAAAAGAGTTTCCAGTTCATTCATTTTGTTTGCGAGACGTCTTGCATTTGTCAGCAGACATTTAATATTATCAGCACATTTGTTACTCCTACTCAGCTCCCTACTTTCCTTGCATACCCCTGCCCCCCTAGATCCTCATTAACCCCTGCTGTCCCTCTCTCTGTCTACTCTATCCCCTTATTAGCACAAATACCCTCCCTCCCCCCAGATCCTAGTTTAAAACTCCTCCATCTATCTGACCATTTTTCCCCCAGCACAGCTGCACCCTCCCCATTGAGATACAGCCCGTCCCTACCATAGCACCTGTAGATGACAGCGTAGTCTGCCCAGTTCTCCATGAACCCAAACCCTTCCTTCCTGCACCAATTTGTAAGCCACTTATTTATCTCCCTAAGCTCCCGCTGTTTTTCTAGTGATGCTCATGGAATCGGCAGTATTTCTGAAAACACCACCTTGGAGGTCCTGGCCTTCACCTTCTCTCCTAGTTCCCTGTAATCATTTTACTCTAACTCATTCCCTCTAACTTTGTCATTGGTAACGATGTGTACCATGACCGCTGGGTTTTCCCCAGCCCCACCCAGCAATCTGTCTATCCGATCCGCAATATGCTGAACCCGAGAACCCGGCAGACAACACACTGTTCGACATTCACTGTCTCGGCAGCAGATGACCCTGTCTTTCCTCCTTATTATAGAGTCCCCTGGCCTTTGCTGCACTCCTATTTCCCTCCTTCCTACAGCAGTCGTTTTCTTGGTTGCTCGGAGCAATGTCCTGCTGCAATGATTAATGAATTCTGAGTTTGAACAGCATTATTATACTCGGGTATAATGAATCCTTACATTTCATTAGAAGAAATATATGGTGTTGAATTACTGGGATTAGCCTCTCTCAGACAATATTCTGTCCCGGCTGAAGTTCGTTATAAAACAACTAACTGCGCTAAACTCACCTTTCCCAGGTCCACCAGTGAGTCTTTGTCGCTGCTCCCTTTGTCCGGCATTGGTTGTGGCGCTGATTGCACGGCAACCAATCAGTGAGCTCAGCAGCTTTGCCAGTGAAGACAAATGCCCATTTCAGAGCTGGAGAGCTGACTGGCTGGCTGTCGCGCAGTTTATGTGACATCATCGTCACAGCCAATAGCAGACACCGGGAACAGTTTACCAAATTTACCACTGTCATAAGTAAAAAAAAAAAAAAAAAAAACTCAAAATCACTGGGATGTGATTCCAGCATTATTGACACAGAAAGTAACACGTCAGATTTGAAACATGGGGCTTGGTCATTAAGACTTTATAGACACCACATCAAATTCTTTTTTTTTTCTGACTCTCAATGTATGTTAGATTTAGATAATAAAGATCAACATCAGAAAGATCTTCATCTACTTTCTCAGTTATGACTTGTAGGCGTCAATGCGGTATTGGTCTGAATTAGATTTTTTTTTTAATAGTTCACTCTAAGTTCACGATAAACAATAAAGTTTTAACAACTCCTAAATGAGGTTAGCCCTGCGCACCTGGATGTAACGGTAAGCTCTTGTGTGTGAGCCTCTCAGGATCAGGCATGCTCCTGTACAGGAACCCGTTGTGACAGTCAACCTCAGCTTCCTCTCAGAAATAATGGTTTCCGTACAGTTAAGAGACATTTCACATAGTCATCAACACAGATGCTTCAGTAGAAGAGATGACCTTTTCTTCCATATCATCAAAGTTCCAATGATGTCATCAACAAGGTTTCCTCACAGATTTTTCCAAGGTTTATTAAAGGGAACCTACTTGGCCGAGATCATACAGCTAGTGTCTAATACATATTGCCCGTTGATCAGACAGCATGCATCAGCTGTCAGGTTCCCTTTAAAGGGAACCTGTCATGTAAAATAATGCTATTAACCCGCGGATATGGGGTTAATCTGCAGGTTAATAAGCGTTCCGACACTGTGCGGCGCCCGCATTGAGAGCCCCGCTGCTGGGAGAAAATTAACTTTATTTCCCTTGGCAGCATTCAGCTTCCAGTCATAGGGGGCGACACTAGCACAGTTTCAGTAACTGCTCTGTGTATAAAGAGGGGCAGCTGTAACCACGCCTCCGGCACTGACTGACAGCCGGTTCCTAATGATGAGCCGGCTATCAGTCAGTGCCATGGGTGCGGTTGCCGCCGCCACTCACTATGCACAGTGCGGTGACTGAAACTGTGCCAGGGTCACCCCGTGACTGACAGAGCGAGCCTGCTGGGGGGAAATAAAGTTCATTTCCTCCTGGCAGTGCGGATCTCAGTGTAGGTGCCGCATGGTTTCAGAATGCTATTAACCTGCAAATTAACCCCATATCTGCAGGTTATTAGCATTATTTCACATGACAGGTTCCTTTAAGGCCACGGTCCCACTATCAGTATTTGGTCAGTATTTTTTCTCAGGAGTGGGAGCCAAAACCAGGTGAGGAACAATCAGAGAAAAGGTATAATAGAAACAAGTCACTAATTCTGCATTTATCACCCACTCCTGGTTTTGTCTCCCACTCCTGAGAAAAAATACTGACCGAATACTGAACAAATACTGATAGTGGGGCCGTGGCCTAAGTCTTGTAATTGTATGAAAAGAAAAAAATACAAAACTTCCATTGGTATTGCACATGGCAATGGTTATTATGCCTGTAGAACCTATTCAACCTCTTGTTTTATTGTGTAACAGCATTGGATGCAGTTGGGTTTATTATACTATTATTTAGCCAAAAAAATGGTTGCAGAAAACTCTTGAAACTGAAATTATAGTGAAAAAATTACTCCTATTTTTTTCTTTCCTCATAATATTGTGAAAACAGGAGATATTATTTATCCAAATAGCTATATAAGTTGAAGAGCTCATAAAAAAATGTATAAAGTTAAAACATTTTCCAAAAATGATATATTTGTGAACAGAGAATATAAGCTGCGCTTATTACAGGGGTAACGCGTGTCTTTCTTGCTTCTGTATGTTGAGCATAGTGAACATCACTGGACTTGGGATTTTTTTTGCCTAAAGAAAACACAGGGATATGAGGAAAAACACAAAAATAACTTGCACATATATGTCACCGTACATTCCAAACTGTCTTGTGTGTGTACTTATTGCACATACCTATTTGGGCTGTGTTCCTGTTTTCACATGAATATTTTCTTCAGGCACAATCTCTGCTTCCCTCTGTGGTCAAGACCAAACATCAAAAGAATTTTGCAATGTTTTATTATACCATAACAAATATGTCTTATATTTATAAAAATTCAACTTAATGGGGTTGTACCAAGTTTGGAAGTTAACCTTTATCCATAAGATGGGGTATAACTTCACAGCCACTGAGACCCCCCATCGAGAGTGGAGGTCAAACATGCACACCTCTGTTACATTCATTCTCTATGGGACCACCGGAGTTAGCCAAGCACTGCTCTCAGCTGGTCTTCAGCACTCCCATTAGGAAATAATATGGAGGTGCGCATGCTTGACCTCCGCTCCATTCATGATTGACTTTCACTTGACCCTTTCTCCGCTCTGAAGAGCCCCATTCTTGGGATCAGTTGGGGCCCCAACGGTCAGACCCCCAGCAATTGGAAAATTATCTGCTGTTGCCAACCTTGGTACAACCCCTTTAAATATGATTGCTTGGCAATTTTCATAGCCACCAGCATGCGTAACCACCTCTTTTTTGACAGCAATGTGAGATAAGGTCCCATAGTCTAGAAAAATGCGAGTCTCAGCAGTAAGACCTGCATCTATCACACATTTATGGTAAATCTTTAGGATATGCTATAACTATTAAAGATAAGAGTTAGCCTTTAACTTCAAATTCCATCATACAGACCCTTGACCAAATGGCATAATAATAGTTTAAATAATAATATAATAAAGGCCTCAACATTGACATTGCGGATAGATAGAAAAACTGAAACAGAAATTTGAAAACATCTTGATTTATTCATAATAGAGTGTGTGCGCCACGCACAGAAATACATGCACTTACACGCATTGATATGCTATCAATGAATTTACTAATGGCTTGCCTCAGGAATATTTTGCCACACTGAATGCACTTGGGCACAAAAATTATCAAGATCCTCTGCTGGCAATTCCCTTTGCAATTGCCAACCAATGACGTCCTAGATGTACTCGATGGGAGCCAAGTCCGGAGACGCTGCAGGCCATGGGAGTATATTAAGGCCATGCAGGCTGATCACAGTAGCACCGGCAACAAGCAGCCTGGTGTTTTCGTGTTGAAAAATGGCTCCTGGGACACTGGAGAAATGACAATAGCAACTTGAGCTGCCAGAAGCAGATCTTCATGATTTGCATGCCCAAGTGCATTCACCGTGGCAGAACAGTCCTCAGACAACCATCAATAATCTCATTGATAACATGCCAAGAAGTGTAAGGGTGTGTATTTCTGCACATGGTGCTCATACGCAATAATGAATAAATCGAGATGTTTAGAAAATGTTGTTTTCATTTTTTCATCCTTTGAATATCGTTAACATATCTGTCAATTCAGTAATTTCCATAATTTCCAGAGTTTTCAATATTGAGGGATGTATAATGAAAAGTCTTTGCTCTATGGGGGCTGTTGGCCAATATGTATGTGTAATATATATATATTACAAAGTCACTGACAAAGTGCTTGAGGGGAGGTATGTTTCACTGAGGCTATTAGCTTCAGTGATTTGAAACCCAGAATATTTGCTCCAGCACACTAAGTGTTGAGAGGGGTTAAGCAGCCATTTTAAGGGCTAGGTTTTTGAGAACAACCATAAAGCGGGTGGGAGGTTGTTCTCCATATTTCCACCCCAGGGTGTGGTCTGGAGTTTAAATAGGCTGCCTGCTGAGGCATTAGTTGTTCAGGGTATCTGGAGAGGCTAACTCCAGAGAGGTGCTCATGTTTGTGCTGAACTGAACCAGTGTTTTGCTAACCCTGAGCGGGCGGATCCCTGCAGGTATATGTACTGTGATATACATTTTCTTTTGTTTACCCGTTATGCCAAGAAATGCCTGTTTGTTTTGATGAACTTTACAGTGGTTTATGCCGTGCTTTTAATAAACCACTGAAAAATTTAAAGCAACAGCGTTCCTGTGTCTACCTCCGTGTGCAGCTGAGTGAGCCGATCTACCACAACATATATATGCACCACATTCCAAATTATTAAGCAAATACTATTTTTCTCTGATTTTCCTAAATTATCTATACAAATGATTCAGAAAATGTTCACATTATCAACCGTTAGCATGTAAATCAAATTTTATCGGACAAACCTCCCAATGATAACAGTAGGGTTGAAGTCAGGGTAGAATGGTGGCCACACCATGAGTTTCTCTCCTTTTATGCTCATAGCAGCCAATGACTCAGATGTATTCTTTGCAGCATGAGATGGTGCATTGTTATGCATGAAGATGATTTTGCTACGGATGGCACGGTTCTTCTTTTTGTACCATGGAAGAAAGTGGTGAGTCAGAAATTCTATATACTTTGCCAAGGTAATTTTCACACCTGAAGGAACCCTAAAGGGGCCTACCAGCTCTCTCCCGATGATTCTGTCCCAAAACATGAATCCGCCACCTTGTTGGAATGTGGTGGCCTTCCATCAACCATCCACTACTCCATCCATCTGGATCATTCAGGGTTGCACGGCACTCATCAGTAAACAAGACTGTTTTAAAATTAGTCTTCATGTATGTCTGGGCCCACTGCAGCCATTTCTGCTTGTGAGCACGGTTTAAGAGTGACCAAATAGTAGGTTTATGCACAACTGCAAGCTTCTAGAGGATCTTATACCTTGAGGTTTGCGGGACTCCAGAGACACCAGCAGCTTCAAATACCTATTTGCTGCTTTGTAATGGTATTTTAGCAGCTGCTCTCTTAATGTTATGAATGTGTCTGGCAGAAACCTTCCTAATTATGGCGTTATCTGCAAGAACCTGTCTGTGATGTGTATCAGCCACAAATGTCTTCACAGTACGATGATCACGCTTAAGTTATCTTGAAATATCTAATGTTTTCATACATTGTCCAAGGCATTGCACTATTTGATGCTTTTCAGCAGCAGAGAGATCCTCTTTCTTTCCCATATTGCTTGAAACCTGTGGCCTGCTTAATTATGTGGAAAGTCTTTTTTAAGTATTTTCCCTTTAATTAGGCTCACCTAGCAAACTAATTATCAAGTGTTTGAGATTGATTTCAGTGATCCAGAGTCACAATACCATCCATGAGTTTTTTTGAAAAACAAAAAATTACATTTTTATGACACTGAAATCTAATTTGCATAATAATTTGGAACACAGTGTATTTATACTGTGTGTGTATATATATATATATATATATATATATATATATATATATATATATATATATATATATATACACATATACACATACACAGTGCTGATCACCATTATTGGCACCTCTTAATTTTTTTCAGAAACTGTACAATATCTTCAGAAATAAATGGAAATGTACCAAAGTTACAGCCTCAGGATTTTTTAATTAGTGGTCCAAAGTAATACAACAATAAAACATTGTTTTTTCAACTTCCATGTTGCAATTTCAAGGAAAAAAAAACAGAATAAACAGCACGTGCAACAATAAAGACACCCCTAATTAATACTTGGTTGCACACCCTTTGGTATTGATGACATTGTAGCCATCTATAAGCTTCTTGCACTTCTCAGCTGGAATTTTCCCCCACTCTTCCTTTGCACTTTGTTCAAGCTCTTGAATGTTTGCAGGATTCTTTTTCCCAGTGACAGATTTCAGCTCACCCCAAATATTTTCAATGGGATTGAGGTCAGGACTTATTGCTGGCCATTTTAAAACAGTCCTTTTTTTCTTTTTCAATCATTTCTGTGTACTTTTGGATGTGTGCTTTGGGTCATTGTCTTTCTGGAGGACCCATGATGTTTGACTCCAACCAAGTTTTCTTACACTGGGTAGGACATTTCGCTCTAAAATCTCTTGATAATTCTCTGATTTCCTGATTTCTTTGATACGGTCATATCCTCTAGTACCAGACACAGCAAAGCAACCCCACAGCATTATGGATCCTACACCATGCTTAACTGTTGGAAAGGTGTTCTTTTCCTTATAAGCTTCATTGTGCCATCTGTAAACAAACTGTTGTTTTGCATTGCCAAAAAGCTCTATTTTTGTTTCATCTGTCCACGGAACATTTTCCCAGAAGGATTGTGGTTTGTCAAGGTACTCTTTGGCAAAGATCAGTCATTCCTTTTTATGTCTTTTCTTCAGCAATGGTTTCTTTTTTAGCATTTGCCCCTAAAAAAAGCTCTGCTTGGTTTAGTATGCGGCATATGGTACTTGTTGAAACCATGACCCCAGACTGTTCTAGGTTGGAGTTCAGGTATTTGGATGTTTAAAATGGTGTTTTTGCCACCATTTGCACCAACCTTCGAAGACATCTCTTGTCAATTTTCCTCTTTCCCCCACGTCCAGGGAGGTTCTTGACGGTTCCATGCTTGGCAAACTTCTTAATAACATAATGCGCACTGTTGAAACTGGGATACAAAGGTCTTTGGAGATGGCCTTATACCCTTTGGAAGTTTTGTGTTTGCTAATAATAGCAGTTCTGATGTCCTCAGACAGCTCCTTTGTCTTCATCACTGTGACAAAGGAACAGGGCCTACATGTGACTTTTTAAAACACTGAAGTCATCATTCATTGGCTAATTCATGTCACATGAGCACCGACAATTAATCACAAGTGAATCTCTTTTGTGATTTACCACAGGTGAGTCAAAATGTGTTCCCATACTAAATTAATGTAAAGTGTGCCAATACCAGTGTCACAGTAAGCTTTAGTTTTTTCTATTTTTCCCTCCCATTGTTTTTGGTTTTAAATTATTGTTTATCATTTGCTCTTTTGTATTTAACACGAGGGCTCTATACAAAAAAACTGTTTCACTTGATTCATTTTTTTCAGGACATATTCCACATTATGTACTTAACTTCATGGGTGCCAATAACCATGAGCAGGACTGTATATGTACACGTTTGTCTATTTTTTTAAGGCTCGGATTAGCAAGCGTAAAAGAAGCAATACTACACCACTCCCCTACTGCTCCGAGTCCCCGCTGCTCCCTACGTCCTATTCCATCTCAATATACAGGAAATGCCCTTTCAGCAAATTAAAGGCCACAGCTGTGACATTTATCATCCAGGGATTGGCTGAGCATCATCCAATTACGGTGTGTTGAGAAGAGCCAGAAAGCAGAAACCAGCGAGAGACCTTTAAGCGGTTGAGGAGTGGTGGTGAGGAGTATTGTTCTTTTTTTCCATTAGAAGCATTAAAAAAAACACATTAGTGGTTAGGGATCATGTTAATGATGATATGCTGCACCCACATTGATCAATTGGAAAATTATACTGAAATATCTCTAAGAGTCTTGTTTCCTTACATTTCTCTTTTGATATTTATGACCCTTCTTTTTGATGCTACATTATTGGAATGTAGTGGCATATACATATTTCATTTATTTCCCTTTTTTCCATTAGAATTTTTGCAGTAATTATTGTAATACATAGCAGTGTTCTTTAGCGCTATTACAGTATGTTAGCTTTGGGACCCTACATCTTGTGCATTCAATCAAATACAATTTGTGGTGGGTGTGATGACCCAATCAGGGCTCAGCACACTACTGTACTTTTTAAATGGGGTCTAAGGGGGTAATGTTTCTCCTTGTGGAGAGTAACAAGCCAAGCCTGGCATGTCAGAGTGAGGTGATTTATAATCCATGCATGCACCTCTGGGAAATTAAATATGCAAATTGTCTCTTGAAAGAGGAAGAAGACTAGAACTCTAGTGGTAGCAGCGATCCTAAAGTCAATATAAACTCTTTAACGAGTTTTGAAATATGACAGGATAAAAGCTAATTCAAAACCTTAATTTGCAGACACAGTGTTTTGGGGTGTTGCCACTCATCAGTGCAAAGTATGAGATGTGGTTTGGCTAGGTGAGAGTCTCTGGACTGAGGTCTAAGGGGTAACATTTCTCCTTGTGGAGAGTGACAAGCCAAGTCTGGCACGTCAGAGTGAGTGAGGAGACTTATAAGCTATGCATGATTCTCTAGGAAATTAAATATGCAAATTGTCTCTTCAGAGAGGAAGAGGACTAGAACTCTAGTGCCACCTATTGGAAGCAGTGGTACTTTTTTAATGTTTGTTGTTGTTTTTTTAAAAAAAAAACAAAAAAAAACCAGGGTTTGTTGTTTGTGCCTTATTGTAATGAATAATTTAGAGGTGCAATCGGTAATGCTCATCATTATGCAATGCTCATTGTCTTTCTGCTTGGAGCGTAGGTAAAATAATACTGATGTGCACACAATAACATTTAGGGAGGTCTGCCAGTCATGTGTTTCCTGCAATTTGTGGAGCGAGTGTACAAAGACTTTTTATAGCCATTACATAATGAGCATATGTAGAGAGGGTGACCAGAGTTGCTAGAATTAAAATGCCTCATTTTGTGATTCTACATACTGTAGTACAAAGTCTGATATTATCCCATATACTAAAAACAGTCATTCCATTTCATCACTAGGCGTCAAACGCAGAACAAACAGTTTGTCATAAAAATACTGAACAGTTTGTACCAGCCAATGAATTCCAATTACATGGGCTCTTAACTAACTGCAAGGAAGATAATGACCAATAAAGGCCTCTAATTATCTTGTAGCGTAATGGCTTTATATTGTGAATCTTCCTAATATAAGCAGATAACTTTGGAGATCTGCCCTACATAGTGTATGCTTTATTTTACATATTCTGATATAAACATGCATCATGTTAATAAATAATAGATGGATTGTTAGTAACGGAATACAAAGTGATTTTCTAATAATATAATTATGTAATACATAATATATCTTTATACCTGATCAATAGGAACCTCTACTCTTGTATGTGCATCTTCCTTTACTTCTTGAGCTCCATCTAACTCATGTCGGGTTTCTTTGACTTTATATACTCCATCTGCTTTTATTAAAAAAAAATTAGACCAAGTTCACAAGTCGCGGATCTGCGGTGCAGATTCATCACCGCAAGTCCTCAGCACTTTACAGTACAATACAAGTAAATGGGTTTCTCTTTAAATCCCAGTCACACGTTGGAGAAAAAAATCCACACGAAAATGAAAGCATGGTGAGGATTTTACATCTACAGCATGTTCATTATCATGTGGATTTTCATTGTGATTTTCACCTTATTCAATGCTTGGTAAATGAAGTAAATGAAATCAGCTAGTAACACATGAGGGTTCTGTCTGTGGATTTGTTGTCTATTTTATTTAACGATGTATCAAATCTATCAAACATTATGCAACACCTTGATTGATTTTGCAGAAATAATGGCAATACAGTCTCAAGCAAAAAAAATAAAACACTTTAAAAGGTCAATTAAAGCGCACCTGTCAGCAGGATTGTGCTCAGTAAACTACATACACTTTCAGCAGGAGGGCGACATTACACTGATTAAAATGATACCTTGGTTGATGAAATCCGTCCTGTGGTTCTTGTGTAATCTTTACTTTCAGTTTGGAGATGATATGCTCATGCTTCGGCGCGGCCTGTGGGGGGCACTCTATCTGGTGCTCTGCTTACATAGTCATCTGTATGCTCTTATGACAGCTCACTGTGCCTTCACTGACCTGTCTCCTATTTTACACAATGCATCTAGTAGTGCGGGGCTAGGTAAAATACGAGGCAGGTCAGTGAAGGCACAGTGAGCTGTCATAAGAGCATACAGATGAATATGTAAGCAGAGCACCAGATAGAGCGCCCCCCCACAGGCAGCCCCGAAGCCCAGGCATATCATTATCTACAAACTGAAAGTAAAGATTACACAAGAACCACAGGACGGATTTCATCAACCAAGGTATCATTTTAATTAGTGTAGTGTAATGTCGCCCTCCTGACAGTGTATGTAATTTACTGAGCACAATCCTGCTGACAGGTGCGCTTTAAGATCAATCAACCCTAAAATTTTATCAATAGACGTTATTTCAATAAAGCTTCAGAAAATAACTAGTTTGACATGAAAGTACCTTTGGTTTCCATCTCATTAGTCTTTTGCCTTTGAGTTGGTCGCACTCTTACAGGTTTTGCATAAAAGATAGAATTCTCCCCATCAGTGTGTTTGACGCCGGAAAAATTTGCACCTGTGGAATAGATCCTACGATTGTCTTCCTGAGGAAAGAAAAATACAAGAATAGTAATTAAGAATATGGATACCTTCAGGGACAATTATTGTTTTCTTACATGCATGTATTTTGGGCTAAAAAAAATTGAATTGGGTTTCATTAAACATTTTGTACTGTTTGGCTCTTGAGGGGGATGTTTGTTTCTCCGCACATTGTGGGCTACAGAATGAGATTAGTGAAGTAATCTGGTTCTGCTTCTTTCTGAATCAAGAGAGGAGTTTGGCCGGTGAATCCTGCGACACACGGATGCAACCCAGTAGTTATCTGTAGGCATGACTTCACCGGGCATGCACACATCGTGATGGGAAAGCGAGTGGAGCAACACCTTTTGAAGGGCAGCACGGTTGCTCAGTGGTTAGCACTGGAGCTTTGCAGCACTGGGGTCCTGGGTTCAAATCCCACCAAGGACAAGATCTGCAAGAAGTTTGTATGTTCTCCCCATGTTTGTGTGGGTTTCCTCCGGGTTCTCCGGTTTCCTCTCACACTCTAAAGACATACTGATAGGAAATTTAGATTGTGAGCGTCAATGGGGACCAAGATGATGATATCTGTAAAGCGCTGTGGAATATGATGGTGCTATATAAGCAACACATAATAATAATAACTAAGAATTCGTCAGTGAGCTTGTTCTGATGTGTTGATTTATGATCACAGACCACATAAAAGGTGAGATGAACTTTGATGTGGTCCTAAATCAGGTGATAGAATCTCTGATAAAGAAAAGACAAATAAAGAGTTAAGGCCCCGTCACACTAAGCGATATCGCTAGCGAGATCGCTGCTGTGTCACGGTTTTGGTGACTCACCAGCGACCTCACCAGCGATGTCGCTATGTGTGACACTTTGCAACGATCAGGCCCCTGCTGTGAGGTCGCTGATCGTTGCAAAGTGTCCTGGACCATTTTTTGGTCGTTGGCCTCCCGCTGGCTAGCACACATCGCTGTGTGTGACCAGCGGGACCAACGATCTGGCTGGTAACCATGGTAAATATCGGGTTACTAGGGGCACGCGCGCACTTAGTAACCCGCTGTTTACCATAGATACCACTCTGCTACGGTGAGCGGAGGCTCCAGCGCACCGTAGCAGAGTGGTATCCATGGTAAACAGCGGGTTACTAGGGGCACACGCGCACTTAGTAACCCGATATTTACCACAGTTACCAGCCTGCTCCTGCTTAAGCAGCAGGCTGGTAACGGGAGCAGGACATCGTGGAACGAATCTTTCCACGATATCGCTGCTCCCCTGATTGCTGGTGAGCCTGCCTGTTTGACAGCTCACCAGCGATGTATTAGCGATGCAGCAACGATCCCTGACAGGTCGTATCGTTGTCGGGATCGCTGCTGCATCGCTTAGTGTGACGGGGCCTTTAAAAGCCCCTCCCTTAACAAAATAAGATCACTGATTGCAAATTAACTCATTCTGCAGCCAGCAGTGTGCAGAGAAACAAACAGCCTGTAAAAAAGCCAAACGGTACATGACTTGTAAGGAAACCCAATTGCAAAAATTATTTTTTATCCAAAAATACATGCATTTCTAGAAGGCCTGTAGAAGACTTGTCACCAGACCAAAAGTGGCTTATTTTTGCTTTTGATTCAGTCTGGCTGCTTCTCTGAATATTCCATTCTTTGTTGTATGTTTTTTTTAATCCACCATACAGATTCTGAGTCTTTTTATATAGTACTAATTTTTATAGTCTTTACAAGAGGGGTGACTTTAGGCTGCTCCTGTGAGCACAGACCCTTTTAGTAAAGTAGCACTGAATAAAAAGTCTCATATCTCTGGGACCGTATGGTGGATTAAAAAAACAAAACAATATATTCAAGGAAGCACCCAGAATGAAATAAGGGTCCACTTTTGTCCTGGTGACACGTCCTCTTTAAGAAGTAAAAAATATGTTCTGAAGGTGTCCATATCCTTAATGTACAGATTTATAGAGAAATCATTTTTAAAATGCAAATTCATTTCTTAGACTGTTGTACCTGGGTTGGAGAGCTATTCAAAGCAGAGTCGCTGATTCCATCTTGGGATACGCTATAGACCTTGCCCTTCTCAGAAAGAAGAGAGAAACGCCACTTAAAATGGCATATAAAATTAAAATGGTGCATACAAAAACATATTTAAAGGGTTCGGCCTTTAACAGATGTGTTGGGGATATGATTTTGTGTACACTTGCTGTTATATAGGTGTGGCAGGTTCTCCTCCTGCACTGATTAGTACAGCCTTCCTCACAAGCTGCGCAGCTCTCCAGTCCATAAAGTGTCTGATGACTAGACCTGTCCACCAGCCTCCTCCAATAGAAAAGCAGTTTTCCCATGTGAGGTGTTTTACAGTTGGATGAGACTGATGTACAGGTCTGGTCGCATGATCCTGCACCGGCAGTCATTTTATACACTGGATAGCTGAGCAGTCTGTGAGGAAAGCTGCACTAACAAGTGCAGGAGGAGTACCTGCTATACTGATACAATAGGAAGTGCCACAAAATAATGTCCACAATATGTCTGTTAAAGTAAGGATAAAGTGGCCAGCAACAGAGCGTCACAACACTGTTTGAAATCCCGGGGCTAGGTGCTCCTTCCCTAGCCCTAGCTTTCCCTGCTCCCTGGATTACTTCTAATGGTGAAGACGCCGGGGCCATGTGTCTTGCTGAGCTCCTAAATCAGCCCTTATCTGTCCCCACCCAGGGAAGTGGAGAGTAGTAGTGTATAAGAATACACAAACCATTCTAACAAGGGAAGACGTACAGGGATAAATGAAAATACCAATCATACAAATATGCACTCATAAATAACAGAGTGGAACACCGGGAAGTAGAGGGATGGAAAAACAAAATAGGAGAAGATGAGAATATGCACACAGACAAATCAACAAGCAACACCCTTTAGAAAAACATTCTAAACACATCCTCAAACAACCAACACCTCCAATTCCAGAACCAGGCAGTACGAAACTAACACTGGCAATCCCTGATTGCCAAAGGAGAGTATATATAGCAGAGGGCAGTGGCCAACACCGAACAGCTGACACCATCAAAGCAGAAAAGCGCCAGAAGCTCTCAACTTAACAGATTAACCCCTGCACTGCTAGCAGAAACCTGCATTGTTTAATATGATGGTGAGGTGCTTCTAATCAGTGCAGGAGTATGTGAAATCAGACACCCCGATCTTCTGGCCCCTCTTTGTCGCAGTAAACCTGTGACACAAAGACTGTAGAATTCAAACCGTGGAAAATTTTTGATGAAACCCAATTGCAAAAAGGATTTTTAGTCCCAATTGCGTGCATTTAAGTAACAACAAAAAAAAGTGTCCTCAAAGGTGGACAATCCCTTTAACTACAATTTATTTATAGTACTGTAACCATCACCACATGATGGAATCAAGGACTAATTTGGCATTGCTGATTCAGCGGAGCTATATAACAGAAGCAAAGCTTTATTTGATTAGCTGACATATTGTACTTTCAGCTTACCCCAACTTTAGGAATCCTGCGCTTAACACCAGGCTGATTCCTAAAGTAGACATGACATGAGTAGAAATGAAATATTCTAGATAATGCTAAACAGATGGATTAGAGAGGAAGCAAAGTATTAGTAAAATGTAATAACTAAGTGTCTGTACTTGTTTCTTCCAGGTGGGCTTAGAAATTCCTCATATGGAAGACATTTATATTTCTCTGATCCAATAGCAACATAATATTCCCCAGACACCAGTTCAGATCCACATGAGATGGAAACGCCATCTAAAGTGCAGAGCCTGAAGAAGCAGAATATCAGTGAATCACGCAGAAACATAGGGCTGAACAAAGGAGTTCATATTCCTTTACTCCTTTATTCCTTCAGGCATCACTTACTTTCTTACAGCTCCATTGTATAGGTTGGCCTTTTCGGTAAGCAATGTTAACACCAGCTCCCACTCTCTCATGATACTAAGAGGTATAAGGACTCGAATAGGTGGGGTCATAAGATCGCCATTTCGAAAAATACTGGAAAAAGGAGAAATGAATGGATTAATATATTTACAGATGAGAGAGAAAAATTGTGATTCAAATAAATATAATGCAACTGTCCAGTTACCATAATATTCATTGTATTTAATACTCCCAGATGAAAGCTAAAAAGATAGGTATCCGAATGCATTGGATCGCTGTTCATCCCATCAGGAAGGACAATTACTATAAACAAGACTATGGACTTGAATTTGATTTTGGAAAGACTGGACAAAAAAATAAAGGAAGAGTCGTTGCACTGATTGTTAAACCTTTGTTTTTAAATGGCTTCTATTTTCTCACTTTGGGACCTGGTTTTTACTTTTTACAGGGGTGCAATCATTTTTAAGTTCAAGCTATTAAATGAAATCGGTCACCAGGCTTTTGCTATCTAATCCAAGAGAAACGTGATGTAGGGACAGAGACCCTGATTCCAGCAATGTGTCACTTAGTGGTCTGCTTGATGTCATTTTGATAAAATCCCTGTTTCTCCGCTGCATACTTAGCAGTTCTCTGAATGCTGAGCTCTGTATAACCCACCTACACCACTGATTAACAGTTTTCTACAAATGTACAGTGAATACAGAAAGCTGCCAATCAGTGATGGAGGCAGGCTACACAGAGCAGGAGGACGATATGGCATGAGACAACTAGTCCTCTAGTGATATGATATCTCCTGCTGATAAAACATTGATGTTATTGAAACTGCAACAGGCAGCCCAATAAGTCATACATCACTGGAATCCGGGTCTCTACCCCTAGATCATGCTGCTCTCAGATCACATATCAATAACCTGGTGACAGATTCCCTTTAATGTACATGCATCTTTTCCAATTCTGACCAGTGTCACTATATTTGGTAATAACTCTCGAATGCTTCAACATATGACAGTGATTCTGAGACCGTTTTTTCGTGACACATTGTACTTCATTTTGGTGGTAATTTTAAGGCAATATTTTTTACGTTTGTGAAAATATCGGAATTTTGGCAAAAAAAATTCTCAATTTTCAAACTTTTAATTTTTATGCCCTTAAACCAGAGAGTTATGTCACACAAAATAGTTAATAAATAACATTTAATACATATCTATTTTACATCAGCATCATTTTTGAAACATCAATTTCTAATTTTTCCAACAAGATCAATATTTTTAGGGACCACATCACATTTGAAATAACTTTGAGGGGTGTATATGACAGAAAATACCCAAAAGTGACACCATTTTAAAAACTACACCCCTGAAAGTGCTCAAAACCACATTCAAGACGTTTATTAACCCTTCAGGTGCTCCACAGGAATTAATACCATGTGGAAGCAAAAAAATAACATTTTACTTTTTCCCACAATAATGTTGCTTTAGCCTCAAATTTAGCATTTTCACAAGAGAAACATTGTGCATTTGTACGCCAATACCCCATATGTGGTGGAAAACTACTGTTTGAGGGCACTGCAGGGCTGCAAGAGAAGGAGTTCCATTTGACTTTTGGAGCGCAAAATTAACGGATGCCATGTTGCGTTTGCAGAGCCCCTGATGTGCCTAAACAGTGGAAACCCCCCACAAGTGACCCCATTTTGGAAACTACACCCCTCAAGGAATTTATTCAGGATGTAATGATACCTTGAACCCACAGGTGCTTCACAGAATTGTATAACATTGAGCCGTGAAAATAAAAAAAATACATTTTCCTGCAAAAATGTTGGTTTTGCCCAAAATTTTTCATTTTCACAAGGGTAACAGGAGAAAATAGACTGTACAATTTATTTAGCAATTTCTCCTGAGTAAGCCGATACCCCATAAGTGGTAGAAAACTGCTGTTTGGGCACACGGCAAGGCTCGGAAGGAAAGAAGAACCAACTGAATTCTAGAGCTCAATTTTGGCTGGAATAGTTTGCGGATGCCATGACACATTTGAAGAGCCCCAGAAATGCCAAAACAGCAGAAACCCCCACATGTGACTCCATTTTGGAAACTACACCCTTCGAGACATACATCTTGGGGTGTAGTGAGCATTTCTAACCTTCAGGTGATTCACAGAATTGTATAACATTAGGCTGAGTAAATGGCAAATTACCATTTTTTCCTCTAAAATGTTGCGTGGCCCCAAGTTTTTAATTTTCAAAAGGGATAATAGGAGAAAATGAACAGTACAATTTGTTACGCCATTTCTCCTGAGTACGTCAATAACCCATATGTGGTCAAAAACTACTTTTGAGGCACAGTGCAAAGCTCAGAAGGGAACAAGCTCCATATTGGAGTTCAGATTTTGCTGGAATGGTTTGATAGTGCCATGTTACATTGGCAGAGCCCCTGAGGTGGCAGAAGAGCAGAACCCCCCAAAAGTCACCTCATTTTATAAACTACGCCTCTCAATGAATTCATCTAGGGGTGCAGTGAGCACGTTGACACCACATATGCCTCACAGAATTTTATATAATTGTGTGCACCAATACCCTACATGTAATCAGGAAATACTTTTCAGGTACAGTGGAAAGCTCAGAAGGAAAGGGGCGTCATATTGTAGTGCAGATTTTGTTGTTATGGTTTGGGGATGCCATGACCCACTGGAAGAGCCCTAGGTGCCAGAACAGTAGAAACTTCCCCTATAAGTGACCCCATTTTACAAATTAGTGTGCAGTGATCATATTGACACCACAGGTGGGTCACAGAATTTTATGCCATTGAGCAGTGAAGAAGAAAAGAATTACATTTTTACCACAAAAATTTTGTTTTAGCCTTAGATTTTACATTTTCACATGGCACCAAAATTTGTCACACAATTTCTACTGAACGTGGCCATATCCCATACGTTGCTGTACAGTACAGTACTGCTTAGCCACACGGCAAGACTAGGGCAAGGAGCACTATTTGACTCTTGGAGAACAAATTATCGTAGAATAGTTTGCAGACTCCATATACAGAGACCCTAAGTGCAATAAGAGTAGAATCCCTTCTCAAGTGACCTCATTTTGGAAATTACTCCCCTCTAGGAATTTATTTACAGGTGTAGTGACGATTTTAACTCTGTGTGTTTTTTTTTTAAAAAAGTAGCAGTGGATGTTGCCGAGTAAAAATTGCAAATCTGCCAGTGTACCCAAGCTCATGCTTCGGGAGACATGCACCCGTAAATTAAGCGGGCTCTCATCACTACACAAATGCCAAACATGTTGACTCTAAATGTGGTTTAAGCACCCTGGGGCTCAGAAGGATTTGGGAGTGCAGAATTCGCTGGATTTCTTTTAGGGGGTGAGGAGCCATAGAGCTTTTCCAGAGCCTATGTACTACCAGTAACGTGGAAGCCCCCTATACTTCCATTGACAGATGACGGACCTGAGTGGGGACTTTTTTTGTGGATTGAGTTGAAGCTTTTATTGGGAACTTTTTACATAGCATTAGGGATCACATTTATCCAGCACACTACACTGAGCACAGACATCAGGGTTTCCATCTAAATATCCGAATGACATGATTCAGACTAAACCCCCGACGGATCCATTCACTATAATGAGGCAGCAGAGTTACTCTGGACTCCATCTGGCCTCTGTTCAGCAGTTTCCTTCTTTTCAGAGGTGCAAAAAACAGTGTCCAACTGCGCTTTTATGCACACTTAAAAGGACAAACTCCGCTGAATCATAGGCCAGGCGGCGTCCACAGTGCCTTTATCTGCCTTATTATAGGGGTTCCGTCTGAATCACGTATTTCAGAGATTTACACAGAAACCTCGGTGTAAGTGCTCAGCGCAGAGCGCAGGAT
Organism: Phyllobates terribilis; assembly: GCF_046119375.1. Taxonomy (NCBI): domain Eukaryota; kingdom Metazoa; phylum Chordata; class Amphibia; order Anura; family Dendrobatidae; genus Phyllobates; species Phyllobates terribilis. The sequence goes on along the minus strand of NW_027362762.1, from coordinate 458,782,695 downwards.
AAATGTGAGCCAAGCTTTACTGCGATTTTTGGGAGGCAAAATGAACAAATCAACAGCAGGTGAAGAATTGCTTTTATTTATTTTTAACGCCGTTCCTCATGCAGTATAAGTGATTGAACGGATTTATTCTTTGGTACGATTACAGCGATACCAGATTTATATTGTTTTTTTATGTTTAGCTGCTGTCACACACTAAAAGATTTTTTTTTTTTTTATGTCGTTCACCATATGGTAAAAGTGATAAGGCTGCTTTATTCTTCGGATCAGTACGATTATAGCAATAACACATTTATATAATTGTTTTTTTATGTTTGCTGGTTTTACACAATAAAAACTATTTTATAGAAAAATAATTGTTTTTGCTGTTATATTCTGAGAGCGCTAACTTTTTTATTTCTCTGCTGACGGAGTTGTATGGCAGCTTGTTTTTTTGCGGGACAAGATGATGTTTTCATCTCTACCATTTTATTTACATTTGACTTTTTGATCGCGTTTTATTACACTTTTTTGGTGGTATGATAAAAAAGCATAGTTTTTTGCCACACTTTTTATTGTTTAAAAATTTTTTTCAGAGTTCACTGAAGGGGTTAAATAGAGTGACACTTTTATAGGTCAGGTCGTTGGGGACGCAGCGATACCAAATATGTGTTTTGATTTTTTTTTTTTTACATAAATATACCTATTTACTGGTTTAGTATTTTTTTCATTTTTTTGCTTATTTATTTTATGATTTTTTTTTAAATATTTTTACAATTTTTTTTTTACTTTTTTACTTAGTCCATCTATGAGCCTTTAAAGCTCACCTGTCAGCAGGATTGTGCTTAGTAAACCACATACACTGTCAGGTGGGCGCCATTACACAGAGTAAAATGATACCTTTGTTGATGAAATATGTCCAGCGGTTCTTTTATAATCTTTATTTTAATTTCTGACATAACTATATGCATGTGCTCTCACTATGTATTCATGTATTCCTATCTGTGCCTTGTGTTTTCAGTGACCTGCCTACTATTTTACATACTGACTATGTAATTTGTGTCACAAAGTGAAATTTACATTTCCCAAAATGGCTGCAGCAGCCAGCGCATGCACATTAACATCTCTCGTTTGCCGAGAGATGCTACTGCGCACGCACCATTTTGCTTTTGGAAAAAGAATTTGGATGCAGCAATATGGCGCCACGCATGCGCAGTAGCATCTCTCGGCATCTGCGCACGCGTGGACGCCATTTTGCTAGAGGAGAAAGAAATTAGCCTGCAGCAATATGGCCCCCACGCTTGCGCAGTAGCATTTCTCGCCGAGAGATGCTACTGCGCATGCGTGGCGCCATATTGCTGCACCCAAATTCTTTTTCCAAAAGCAAAATGGCTACTGCTCATGCGCTGGCCGCTGTGTCCATTTTGGGGAATGTAAATTTAACTTTGTGACACAATTACACAGTCGGTATGTAAATTACAGGGTGGCCATTTATATGGATACACCTAAATTAAATGGGAATGGTTGGTGATATCAACTTCCTGTTTGTGGCACATTAGTATATGGGAGAGGGAAAACTTTTCCAGATGGGTGGTAACCATGGTGGCCATTTTGAAGTTGGCCATTTTGGATCCAACTTTATTTTTTTCAATGGAAAGAGGGTCATGTGACACATCAAACTTATTGAGAATTTCATAAGAAAAACAATGGTGTGCTTGGTTTTAACGTAACTTAATTCTTTCATGATTTTTTTACAAGTTTATGACCACTTATAAAATGTGTTCAAAGTGCAGCCCAATGTGTTGGATTGTCAATGCAACCCTCTTCTCCCACTCTTGACACACTGATAGCAACACCGCAGAAGAAATGCTAGCACAGGCTTCCAGTATCCGTTGTTTCAGATGCTGCACATCTCATATCTTCACAGCATAGACAATTGCCTTCAGATGACCCCAAAGATAAAAGTCTAAGGGGGTCAGATCGGGAGACCATGGTGGCCATTCAACTGGCCCACGATGACCAATCCACTTTCCAGGAAACTGTTCATGTAGGAACGCTCGGACCTAACACCCATAATGTGGTGGTGCACCATCTTGTTGGAAAAACTCAGGGAACGTGCCATCTTCAGTGCATAAAGAGGGCGACACATCATCATGTAGCAATTTCAGATATCCAGTGGCATTGAGGTGTCCATTGATGAAGAATGGCCCCACTATCTTTGTACCCCATATACCACACCATACCATCAAGATATGAGATGTGCAGCATCTGAAACAACGGATACTGGAAGCCTGTGCTAGCATTTCTTCTGTGGTGTTGCTATCAGTGTGTCAAGAGTGGGAGAAGAGGGTTGCATTGACAATCCAACACAATGGGCAGCACTTTGAACACATTTTATAAGTGGTTATAAACTTGTAAAAAACTCATGAAAGAATAAAGTTAAGTTAAAACCAAGCACACCATTGTTTTTCTTATGAAATTCTCAATAAGTTTGATGTGTCACATGACCCTCTTCCCATTGAAAAAAATAAAGTTGGACAACTTCAAAATGGCCACCATGGTCACCACCCATCTGGAAAAGTTTTCCCCCTCCCATATACCAATGTGCCACAAACAGGAAGCTGATATCACCAACCATTCCCATTTAATTTAGGTGTATCCATATAAATGGCCCACCCTGTAGTAGGCAGGTCACTGAAAGCACAGTGATCTGTCACAAGGCAGAGATAGGCATGCATGAATGCATAATGAGAGCACCACAGCACATGCATATCATTATGTCAGAAATGAAAGTAAAGATTATAAAAGAACCGCTGGACAAATTTCATCAACAAAGGTATCATTTTACTCAGTATAATGGCGCCCACCTGACAGTGTATGTGGTTTACGAAGCACAATCCTGCTGACAGGTGCACTTTAACTTTTATTAGTCTGATTGCTGGTATAATGCATTGCAATGCACCAGTACTGCAATACGTTATACCTGTAAGTGCTGTACTGACAGAAGTCTCTTAGACCATGCTGAGAGCATGGTCTAACAGGCTTGCTGTAGCTGGCTGACCCGGAGGTCGTCATGACGACCTCGGATCACCATGACGACCTCAGATCGCCAAGGCAACGATCGGTCCCTCGCGATGAACTCGCGGGGGCGCCGATCTGAAGGAAGAGGGAACGTCTTCCCTATCCCAGCCTTCTAAATGCTGTGATCACTATCGATCATGGCATTTAGGGGGTTAAATAGCCGAAGGCAGTGCGAGCACCGCTCCTGGCAGTGACAGCTGGGTCTCGGCTGTAACTTAAGCTGTGCTCCCAATGGTGATCGTGCGGGCACCACTTCTGTGCCCCCATGAATGCCATGACATAAATTTACATAATTTTGCGGGAACCCCTTCCAGATCATGATATATACTTACGTCAAATGTCGGGAAGGGGTTAAACAGTAGAAACCCCTCACAACTAACCCCATTTTAGAAACTACACCACTTAAGGATTTTATTCAGGGGTACAATGAGCATTTTGAACTGACAAGTACGACATAGAATTTGATAACATTAGGTTGCATATTGAAAAATTTCATTTTTTTCACGAAAATGTTGCTTTAGCCCCAAATTTTTCACTTTTGCAAGAGGTAACACAAAAAATGGACCCCACAGTTTGTTAGCCATTGTATTCTGGGTGCAGAGATACCCCACATGTAGTCAAAAAGTTCTGCTTGAACAGACACCATGTCTCATTTGCAGAGCCCAGGTATCAAAACAGCAGAAACCCCCACAAGTGATACTCCATATGTGGTTAAAAACTGCTGTTTGGGCTCAAAAAGTAAAAAGTGCTCTTTGATTGTTGGAGAGTAAATTTGTCTGGAATAGATAGTGAATGCCATGTCACATTTACAAAGCTCCTGACATGCCAAAATAGCAGAAACCCCCGACAAGTGACCCCATTTTGAAAACTATACCCCTCGAAGAATTAATTTAGGGGTGTACTGAGCATTTTTAACCTACAAGTGATTCATTAAACTTTATTACATTTTGATGAGAAAACAAAAAATAATTTTTTTTCCACTAAAATATTGCTTTAGCATCAATTTATAATTTTTTACAAGGGGAAATAGGAGAAAATGGACTCCATAATTTGTTATGCAACTTCTCCCGAACACAGTAATACTCCATATGTGGTCAAAAAATTATGGTTGGGCATATAGCAAAAATTGGAAAGCAAAGAGCGCTATTTAATGTTTGGAACGCAAATTTGGACACTGGGTTGTATCTGCAGAGCCCCTGACGTGCCAAAAAATCAGAAATGCCCACAAGTGACCCGATGTGGCAAAATAAACCCTATAAGAAATTCGTTTATGGGTGTGGTGAGAATTTTTAACCCACAAACTAGATCACAGAATTTTACAAAATTGGGCCTGCGAACAAAAAACTTAGGGATTTTTTGCTAAAATTTTATTCTAGCCTCAAAGTTTTAATTCACATAAGGGGTAATAGGAGAAAATGGCCACGACAATTTGTTATCCAATTTTTACTGAATGTGGCAGTACACCATATGTGGTTATACACCACTCTTTGAGTACATGGCAGGGATCAGAAGGGAAGGAGCGCTACTTGGCTTGTAGAAAGCACGCAATACCAATTATGTGTATGTTTTTTTGTTTATTTTTGGTTTAACACAGGCTGCGTTTTTAGTGGCGAAACAGCTTTTCGTGATTTGTGTGCGCTTTTTTGTGTGTTTTTTTTTTTTTTACACATCTTATTTTACTTTTTTCATTGTGGGACATGAATATTTTTCACTTTGATGACTGGTCTCGTGCATTGCAGTACTCATGTACTGCAGTGCCTGAGATCTGTCAGTTCTTCACTGACAGAGCCTCTTATAGTTGGGTCTAACAGGCCACCATACCCTAAGGTCATCAGTTGAACTCGGGGTGCCATGGCAACTATCCGCACCTGCGATTAGGATCACGGAGGGCCAGTGGTATCAAAGGGGTTCTTTTAATTACTTAGATGCCACTGTCGAGATTGACAGCTATATTTAAGGGGTTAATTGGCCCTGATCAGTTGCAAAACCGCAGGGCGTCAGCTGTCACTTGCAGGATTTTTTCCTGCTGGGAGGCACTATACACTTAATTCCTAGCGCCATTAAAAAGCAGCGCTGAGGATTAGGGCCCCTTAACTGACACCGTGAAAAGGCGTATAAGTGGTCGTTAAAGGGTTAATGATTGACAGCCTTCCCTAAATGAGCATGCATATAAAGTTTAGCTGTCAGTCACTCAGTAAGACCGCCCATTAGACTAATAAGCCCAGAGTTATACTGAATCTGTAAGAGTAACCAAAACCCAAGCTATGCTGAATCCGTAAAACTATATATCAGTCTGATCAACTTTTTGTGCTAGGAGATTCTTCTTACTGCTAGAAGATAGGATTGCATTTCCAATATGACAAGTTTCCTTTAAAATATGTCAATCTTTAATGCTTCAAACTTTGTGAATGTACTCACTGAATTATACAGGGAAGGTGAGATTCCTCCCTCCAGCGGCCAGGGACTTTTAGCTTGCGAGAGATCTAGGGAAACAAAGTTTAGGGTGGGAATATATCTCTGCCAGAATTAATTATATTTTAATATGTTTTGTGCATGCCCTTCCTGAACGCTTCATTTATTCACCTCTGAACACTATGACACCAGTTAAACACCCTTCCTGTCAACCCAATTCACATACCTCTCCCTTCTGAACTTTTTTGACTCATCAAAGTAGAGGAAAACCAATCCTGGTATGCACAGTGAGAACAGCTAGCAGAGAGGGAAGAAGGGTCATATATAGAGGAAGTGTTTGAGATACTGGAACATTCTGGGAATTTTTGTCCAGACTCTAAAAAGTACAAATGGTTCAGAGAACATGAAACAATATTATGTGTAACTCGTAGGTGTATGCTATATACATTGTACGGCCATCACTGTTCAACATTATACAAACTTGCACTATGTGCTTGATGGTAGACATGTCCAGAAACGCTGCAAGCCATGGTAGCATATTTAGAACACACAGATTTCTCACAATAGCACTAGCAACATGTGAACTGGCATTGTCATTTTGATAAACGGATCCTGGAATACTTTCACATTATCTCGTGAAGGGCTCTTCATGGCGTTGTCCAAGTTGTCTCCAAACCAATCTCCGTCTATCATTGTGTCCAAAGATAGGACTCATCGTGAAGAGGATAGACCCATTCCAGCAAATGCCTTATGGTGATTTGTGTAGACACTGTTTGACGCCTTAGACTTGATATGTGACGTTTAATGTCACTTATAGTATAGAATGGATCACTACGCTCCATTCTTTTAATCAGACAAGACCATGTTAGGCAACACCATGAAGAAGCCTTCACGAGTAAACCTCACACAGGTCACATCCCCGGGATTATGATATGGGGTGGCATAATGTAGGGTAGCCGGACGCCTCTAGTCTTCATGGCACATTGATTTGGTAATGGAACCAATGGTACAGCCACTTCTGCAATGTTTCTCAGGAGCCTACAGTGCAAGGCTGCATGTTGCTGGTGCTACTGCAAGGAGTTTGCATGGCCTAAACGTGCTACCATGGCCTGCAGTGTGTAACATCCCTGGCGGCGTGCTGGCATGGCTTACCAACTCCCACCATGTAAGATTGCCATCTTACCTATCAGTCCAGGCTGCACACTTTGCTCCAGTACCTGCTGTGTCTCTTGTCTGATTGCTTAGGGCGGTGGCGCGGTTACTGCCTGATTCTTAAAGTTACTGTGTGCGCACTCCTAATGCCTCCCCAGCCTATTGCTGAGTCACTGCATACTTAAACCCCCTCCACCCAGTAGGAGGTGCCTGAGCAACACTTTCTTTAAGTGTGTTCCTTGCAACTGAGTTGCCAGGTCCTGTCCTGTATCTTGTCTGTTTCTGCCACCCTGGGGGCTGTATTCCCAGGCCTGTTACCTGATTCTGTGACTTCTAGTCTGTTCCGCCACCCTGGGGGCTGTATACCCAGGCCTGTTGCCTGTATCTGTGACTTCTAGTCTGTTTCCGCCACCCTGGGGGCTGAGTTCCCAGGCTCGTTCCTGTATCTTGTTCCTGGTTCAGTTCCTGTCTGAACTGTGTCCTAGCCCATTACCTGTTTGTCTCTATGTCCGAACCTTCCCTTTTCCTGCAGTATCTGAACCTGCACCTAACTCCAACTCATTGTCTCTGTACTTCTGTTTGTGAGTTTTGTGTCCACTCGCTACTTCATTGTAAGTACCTTGTGTGTATCTGCTTCTGCTTGTCCCGTTTCCCTGCCTCCGTATCTACCTTCTGTGTTCTAACTATCTTCCTGTATTTTCTAGTCTGTTCCATGTGAACAGAGCCCTGTCCTGTCTGCCTGTACCTTCTGCTCTGCTTGTCCACCGCACCTGCGGTTTTGCTCTGCTCTGCTTGTTCACCGCACCTGTGGTTTCGCTCTGCTCTGCTTGTCCACCGCACCTGCGGTTCTGCTCTGCTAGTCCACCACACCCGCGGCTCTGTTCCTGTATCCCAGTCTGTACTGGACCCTATCCAGCCTGCGTTCATACCTGCCAGTCTGCATACCAGCCGTGCCTGTCAGCACCCGCCTGTCTGCATACCAGCCGTGCCTGTCAGCACCCGCCTGTCTGCATACCAGCCGTGCCTGCCAGTACCCGCCTGTCAGTATGCCAGCCTGTTCCTGTATTCCCCAGTGTGGGTCAACAGCTGTGACCGGGGTCTGACCTGGAGTAGCACCTGGTCCCTCTGCTCGGTTCCTCCCTGGTTCACAGAGTCGACTGAGCCGCCATGTGACCTTGGTCGGACCGAGTTGATACTTAGTCACGCCCCTCCATGCACTCCTCGGTTCATGGTCCGGTGGGATCACTAACCACGCTCACGCCTGTCTGTCCGGGCTTGTGCATAACACAGTGTCTCCGGACTAGTCTTCCCATCGAGCACATCTGGGAGATCATTTATGGCTAATCGCAAAGGGAGCTGCCAGTAGCGGACCTTGATGATTTGTGTGCTAAAGTGTACTCAATGTGGCTGAACATTCCTCAGACAACCATTAATAACCTCACTGATAGCATACCATTTTGTGCAAGGGCATGTATTTCTGCACATGGCGCTCATACTCAATACTGAATCATGAAGTATTGAAAATTTTGTTTCCATTGTTTCATCATTTGCAGACTATTAGGGTATGTGCACACGATGCAGAAATGCTCAGGATTTTTTCCTGAGCGTTTCTGCATCTCTCTGGCAGGAAAAAACGCATGCGGATTGTACATGCGGTTTCCTGCCAGGGACATGCGGAAATGAAGCGGTCTTCACTTTCATTTCCGCATGCGGGTTGACAAGCGCTTCCCAAGCGATTTTAGCATCACTTGGAAAGTGCTTGTCAACTTCACACTATATAAATCCATGCAACCGGCATGGATTTATATAGTGTGTGATGTCAAAAAATAAAAAATAAATCTATACGTTACCATCTGATGGCCCCCGGTGTCCTGCTTCATCAGTCCCGGCTGCCGGCAGTGAAGACTGTAGGACCTTCCGACGTCAGCGTCACGTGACCCGTCACATGACTCTGACGTCAGCGAAGGTCCTTCATTCAACCGGGAAGCCGGCAGGACGCAGCGCAGGCCGTCAGAAGGTGAGAATATATATATTTTTTATTTTATTCTTTTTTTTTTAATGGTACCTGGGTCTGGATGAGAGTCCTCTCCTCCACACCCAGGTACCATCCGCACATTAGACCGCATGAAAAGCGCATCAACATATACAGTGATGCGGATTCCATGCGGTCTAATGCAAGTCAATGGCGGCAAAAGAGCAGCGTTTCCGCAAAATTAATTGACATGCTGCGGATCATCATGGGCACAGCACATGCGGATTTCCATTGGGGAACATTGCTGCCCTTCTACCATGCGTTTTTCATGCGTTTCCGTGGCGTTTACGCAACTGCAAAAACGCCGCGGAAACGCATGAAAAACGCATCGTGTGAACTCAGCCTTAACATGTCTACTGATCCATAATTTGCAAAATGAGATCCTTTTTTCCTCAATAACAGACATTTATGGACCTTGTGCCTTATGTCATAGACATTAGTTTGTGGGAAAATCTTACCAAAGCTGCAGGGATGCACCAACAAAAATAAATTGTGTGAAAAAGTTTGGAAGTTGCATTCTTGTTATGGTTTTTATTTTGCTTTTGAGTTTTTTGGCACTCAATCTGCTAGGACTATAACCAAGTTTAGTAGCGGCAAGAATGAAACATTCAAAGACCATATACTTGGAGTGGAATTTTCATTCAGGAAAAATAAATCACAAAAAGTTATGAAAGTAGGACCTAAATTTCACCAGTGAAATACTGTATTCATGGTAGGCTAGATATTGGAAAGCTAATTTTCCTGTTACCTAATAAAATCAGTAGTAAAGTTTTAAATGTCTAAACAGTAAGTAAACATAAACAAGATTCCTGAAAATACTTATCTGGTTTTACCTGTTGGATGTCCTTGCTGTGTGTGGTCACAGGCGGCTTAACTTCTGTGTGAAGGTAACTATTATACGTGAAGTAAACAAGATTAGAGAAGTGCAGTAATTTATGGTTAGTAATTGATATCAATGCCATATTGCATTAATACATCAAGAATTCCAGCTGTCTCCAGTCCAGTTTCTTCTTCTCTTGCTGCTTACAGTGCAACATGAAGAAAACCAGATACATTATATTTCCATCACATTCTCCCACCAGACCTATCAATCGTTGTTAATGGTTCCATGTTTCCATCTGTCTCACAAGTCCACCATCTCATAGTAACCTTTGAGTTTACCGTCTTTTAAACCACACATCCGAGACCTTACCACCTCCCACCAACGCTAACTTTTCAAAATATTTCTCAAAAACTTGCCTTCTCCTCAAGTCAATAAAACCGCAAGTGCATGCATCATGTTACTTCAAAATCCTTCTCTGTGGTTCCCCATTTAACACTCTTGCCCCTCTAACCCACCCTCAACTCTGCTGCTTGGTTAGTCAACTTCTCTGCTGTCCCAATCAATTTACTGGCTAACCAATGGCAAGAGAATTTATTTCAAAATACTAACAATGACACACCATCCATAAACTGACATCCTTGCCCTTGACTCCTACTACCTCCCCTCACAAGACCTCATTCATCTGTCTCCTGAATCTTTTTTCTCCAACCTGTCAAATTCTTCCCCACCTTCAGCAGCAGCCTAAAAACCAAAGTTTTAAAAAAAGCCTTTACCCCCCAAGGTGGTTTGCACATTAATGACCAGGCCAATTTTTACAATTCTGACCACTGTCATTTTATGAGGTAATTACTCTGGAACGCTTCAACGGATCCCGCTGATTCTGAGACTGTTTTTTCGTGACATATTGTACTTCATGATAGTGGTAAAATTTCTTCGATATCACTTGCGTTTATTTGTGAAAAAAACAGAAATTTGGCGAAAATTTTGAACATTTCGCAATTTTCAAACTTTGAATTTTCATGCCCTTAAATCAGAGAGAGATGTCACACAAAATAGTTAATAAATAACATTTCCCACATGTCTACTTTACATCAGCACAATTTTGGAACCAACATTTTTTTTGTTAGGGAGTTATAAGGGTTAAAAGTTGACCAGCAATTTCTCATTTTTACAACAAAACTTACAAAACCATTTTTTTAGGGACCACATCACCTTTGAAGTGACTTTGAGGGGCCTTTATGACAGAAAATACCCAAAAGTGACACCATTCTAAAAACTGCACCCCTCAAGGTGCTCAAAACCACATTCAAGAAGTTTATTAACCCTTCAGGTGCTTCACAGGAATTTTTGGAATGTGGAAGAAAAAAATGAACATTTAACTTTTTTCATAAAAATGTTAATTTAGACCCCAATTTTTTTTATTTTCGTAAGGGTATCAGGAAAAAATGGACCCCAAAATGTGTTGCGCAATTCCTCCTGAGCACGCCGATACCCCATATGTGGGGGAAAACCACTGTTTGGGCACGGCTCTGAAGGAAAGGAGCACCATTTGACTTTTTGAATGTAAAATTAGCATGAATAATTAGCGGACGCCATGTTGCGTTTGGGGAGCACCTGATGTGCCTAAACAGTGGAAACCCCTCACAAGTGACCCCATTTTGGGAACTTATCTACATGTGTGGTGAGCACCTTGAACCCCCAGGTACTGTACTTCACAGAAGTTTAGAACATTGAGCGGTAAAAATAACATTTTCACATTTTTCCCACAAAAATTTTTTTCAGCCTCCAATTTTGCATTTTCATAAGGGTATCAGGAGAAATTGCACCATGCAATTTGTTGTGCAATTTCTCCTGAGTAAGCCGATACCCCATATGTGGGGCAAAACCACTGTTTGAGCGCACTGCAGGGTTCCGAAGGGATGGAGCGCCATTTGACTTTTTGAATGTAAAATTTGCTTGAATAATTAGCGGACGTCATTTTGCATTTGGGGAGCCCCTGATGTGCCTAAACAGTGGAAACTCCCCACAAGTAACTCCAGTTTGGAAACTACACCCCTGAAGGATTTTATCAAGGGGTATAGTGAACATTTTGAACCCAGAGATACGACACAAAATTCGATAACATTAGGTCATCATATTGAATAAGTTGTCATTAGTCTTGAGTGCAAGTGCTCACTACTTTAGTTTGCATCGGGTACTCAGGTATGCACCAAGTATTGCGGGTGCTCAAGTGACATGCTCAAGTCTCCGCCCGCATGTTTCACGGTTGTTAGACACCCAAAAAAAACATGTGGGGATTACTCGTGCATGGCAGGCAATCCCCGCAAGTTTTTTTTGGCTGTATAACAGCTGCAAAACATATGGGGCGAAGACTCGAGCACCCGCGATACTCGGTGCATACCCGAGTACCCGATGCAAACTCAAGTAGCGAGCACTTGCGCTCAACACTAACCGCCATATCATCATCATTTTTTTTCTTTACTTCTGAAAAAATCCCAACCCTAACCCTAATACAACCCCAACCCTAACCCTAGCCCAACCCTAACCCTACCCTAATCCAAGCCCAACCCTATCACAACCCTAACCCAACCCTAACCGCCCTACCCTAACCCTAGCCCAACCCTAACCCTAGCACAACCCTAACCCTAGCACAACCCTAACCCTAGCACAACCCTAACCCTAGCACAACCCCAACCCTAACCCTAGCACAGCCCTAACCCTAGCACAAACCCTAGTTTTATGTGGTTCTTTTTATGCCATTCCACGTGTGGTAAAATTGATAAGGCAGCTTTATTCTTCAGGTAAGTACGTTTACAGTGGTACCACATTTATATATTTTTTTTATGTTTTGGTGCTTTTACACAATAAAAACTATTTTATAGAAAAAATAATTGTTTTTGCATCTCTTTATTCTGAGAGCTATAACTTTTTTATTTTTCGGCCATTGGAGCTGTATGGTGGCTTGCTTTTGCAGGACAAGATGAAGTTTTCAGCAATAACATTTTTATCTACATTCGTCTTTTTGATCGCATTTTATTCCATTTTTTGTTTGGCGGAATGATGATAAAGCATTGTTTTTTGCTTCGTTATTTATTTTTATTTTTTACCGTGTTCACTAAAGGGGTTAACTAGTAGGACAGTTTTATAGGTCAGGTCATTCCGGATGCGGCAATATCAAATATGTGTACTTTTATTGTTTTTTCATAATAATATGTATTTATGGGTACAGTATATTTTTAATTTTTTGGGATTATTTTTAAAAAATGTTCTTTTTATATTTTTACAATTTTTTTTTTCACTTTCTGACACTTTTCTTACTTTTACACATTGTCCCACTATGGGACTTTCACTTTTTACATTCTGATTGGCTGTATAGCATACAGCCTGACAGTGCTGCACAGGAAGAAGTTACTTTGGTTGCGCACTGCGCATCACCAAATTAACTTCTTGCCTCCTGGTGACCCGGATGTTGTCATGATGACATCGGGTCACCATGACAACATCCGGGACCTGGGACAGACACCTAACATCCGGCGGGGATCGTGCCCGCACAGCCTGTGTGCAAGCGAAATCACCAGGGCGTACTAATACATATCTGGCACATAAGGCCCAGGGCACAGATAAGTATTAGTACGCCTTGGGCCAGAAAAGGGTTAAAGTATGTTTTCTCTGAAATCCTGCCATTTTTTCAGAGTCAAACATACCCGGCTGAGATTATACAGCCAGCCAACAGATTGGGCAGCATGTATCAAGTATCGGGCTCTCTTTAAACACAGACAACACAAATCTTCACTGTCATGTATGCAAAAAAATTTCCCTGCATATAAAAATATTTTTTAACCCCTTACCGACATCTGGTATACATGTACAGTGCAAGTGAGTAGCAGGTGTATGGAGCGGACTCATGGGTCTGTGTGTTATAGCCAGTACCTGCCTCTAACAGCCAAGGCCCATGCTTGTTAACCTCTGTCAAACAACTGTCAAACCTGACAGCGGCATTAACAGTGAGTCAGCATGGGGGCGCATCATTCTATGCACCCATTGGCGCTCCCGTGACAAGGGTCCTTGCCTGTCGGCCGCCCAGCTTATGGCCGGGCTTCAAAGGAGACAGTGATTTTTACTATGTGCAGCAATACTGTGGTATTGCTGTATATAGTATAAGTGATCAGACGATCGCGGGTGCAAGTCGTCCCCTAAGGGGACTAATAAATACAGTGAAAAGTTAAAATATAACAAAAACCATAAAAGTTCAAATCAACCCCTTTTTCCCCCCCATTAAAAATAAAGATATAAAAAAAATACAAGTGTGATATTGCCACATCCAAAAGAGTGCATTCTAGTAAAATCTAAAAATAAACAGAGAAAAATTCAAAACGCCAAACTTGAGTTTTTCATGATTTGCTGCAATACTGCAAAAATGCTGTAAGAAGCAATCAAAATGTCTTATCTATCACAAAATGGTATCAATAAAAATGTCGTTTTGTCACGCAAAAAATAAGCCCTGTAAAATCTATTTGCACCTTTTTTCATATGTACCATGCCCTGGAATAAAGAGGCTTTATGAGAAATAATTAATAGATAAGGATATTCACCTAGAAGTTGTAACATTAAAAGCACCTGCCCAACATTTTTTAGGTTCCACAAAATTAATTACCCCTTCATAAACACAAAAACCTAAGGTACATACAAAATTTTATGTAAATTTTCATACTCACTCGAGTTTTCTGAACTTTTCTGTCCCTGCGGCAACATACTGACCCCTATTAAGTAGGTCGCTGAGCTCCGTCACGCGATGGCCATTGCGGGGCGTGTATATGCTACGTACAGCAGTCGGGGCTTGAATACAAGTTGTCACCTCATTTAAGAAAGCTTCAAATGTAATAAACTGCTTCTCGTTCACAACCATACGGCGCCCATGGTGAAAAGGGTCTCCATTTCGAAATACAAGCACATTTTTGCCATGCGGAACCAGCTGTACCCCCGAAGCGGAGCTCATTTTGAAAAAAAAAGGCTAAAAAAGATAAAAGACAAAAGTGTACAAAATAAAAACAAAAATGAAAAATGTTCTCAAGTAGGTCTTTACATTGCCAGGTGACAAGGGATATCTGACAGAGGTAATCGCACACAAAGGACGCACAGTTCACACGCTGATCTGCACTCTCCTGTCGATCATTCGGTTGCTGTGACTCTTTGCTGTTGCCAGGTAACAATAACTGGTTACAAGTGTTGGAGAGGAGGGTGCAGGGTTACAGCCACCACGCCTCTTATACAAGAGGTTTAAACTCTAAAGCGTGTGGTATGAGATGAGAACTGATCGCTCCTGCAGGTATTTTTGGACGATGACATTACAAACATGCATCACCAAATAAAAACACAAAAAATACCCAATCTTGCAACAATGACCTGTTACCAGCCCCATAAATCTGTAACTATTTCTCTTTCAACAGGTTGTCTTGTGTGAGACTATCTGCTGAACAAAAAGCAAGTGACAAGTTATTAGATAAAAATTGGGAGGAAAAAAATGAGATATTTCAATTATTCCTTACCCATAGCCTACTTAGATTAGAGATGAGCGAATCGATTAGTAGGACCCTGGTCCAACGGCTACATAAATATTCTGTGGTAGCCCGATGAGAGCCCTGCAAACCGCCTCTTACATGCCAGAATTCCAGATGCCTTTCTTGAGTGTAGATCTGGCGCAGCATCATGCGTACGTCGCGCCACTATAGTGTTGTCGCCTCAAGCCGACAAATCAGGAGGGGCGCCGAGAATTGTGACAGTTAGAAGGTAGTTTGCAGGGCTCCGATCTGACAGCCATGTACTAACGACAAACTAAAAATCGATTTGCACATCTTTATTAAAAATGTATCCCTCTTAAAACATAAATCTCTAGGGGGTCTGCCAGGGTCAGCAACCTTTGGCACATGGAATGTGTTTGCCCGGTAAACTGGATAATTTGCATACAACTTTACAAAGTAAATACAAGCAGGAGAGGTAAGGATCATCACAGATTGGAAAAGCTGGGTGACATACCAAGTAAATATAAGCAGGAGAGGTAAGGATTATTACAGGTTGGAAAAGCTGGGTGACATACCTGCAGGAAGAATAGATAAATGGACATGCTGATTAAAGTTCGGTGGTGGTAGATGACCGGGTGCATTCTGTATACATATTAAATTATGGTCTAATTCATTGCAGTACACTGAAATGCAGACATAAGTTCCTTACTAGGGATGAGCGAGCATGCTTGGATATCGAGTTATCCGAGAATCCGAGCACGCTCGGATAACTCTTGCAAAACAAACCTACTTCTCATATCCTCCCTGTCTCACAACCCTAAACAGCTATTCAACACTTTCAATCCGTCCTCCGTCCCGTCCCCCCCCCCCCCGCACCTCCTCCCTCCTCTCTCAGCTGAAGTCTTTGCCTCAGTCTTCAAGCAGAAGACTGATAACATCAGAGAAAGAATTGTCTGACAGTCCCAACAGCCCCTCCTCATAACTACTCACCCCTCCTCCTCCAAAACCAGCTTCTCTGCCATTACGAAATATCAACTTTCCTCTCTACTCTCCAGATCATATCTCACCACCAGTGCACTTGACCCTATCCCATCTGACCTCATCCCAAACCTCACCAGTCTTCATCCCAAACCCATCTCTTCAACCTATCACTAACAACTGGTGTCTTCCCCTCTTGCTTCAAACATGCCTTGATCACGCCCATCTTCAAAAAGCACCCCGTTGACCCATCGTTTGTGTCTTAACTATCGCCCCATATCACTTCTCCACTATGTCTCAAAACTACTGGAACAAAATGTCTATCTTGAACTGTCCTCCCACTTCTCCTCCTGCTCCCTCTTTGACTGCATACAATCTTGTTTCGGACCACATGATTCCACTGAAACTGCCCCAACTAAAGTCACCAATGACCTACTAACCACCAAATCCAAGCGACACTACTCTGTCCTCCTCCAACTGGACCTGCCCTCTGCCTTCGACACAATGGACCACTCCCTCTTACTACAGATTCTCTCATCTCTTGCATCACAGACCTGGCCTTGGATCTCTTCATACCTAACAGACTGGACATTCAGCATCTCCCACTCACACCCTGCTCTTCTCCATCTACACCTTCGGCCTGGGACAGCTCATAGAATCCCACAGCTTTCAGTATCATCTCTATGCTGATGACACACAGATCTACCTCTCTGGACCCGATATCACCTCCTTACTAACCAGAAATCCACAATGTCTGCCCGCTTTTTCATCTTTCTTCTCTGTTAGATTACCTAAAACTTAACATGGATAAATCAGAATTCATCATATTTCCCCCATCTCACTCAACTTCCCCAACAGACCTATCCATCAAAGTCAATGGCTGCTCACTCTCGCCAGTCCCGCAAGCTTGCTGCGTCGGGGTAACCCTTGACTCGGATCTCTCCTTCAAACCATATATCCAAGCCCTTTCCACTTCCTGCCGACTCCAACTCAAAAATATTTCCTGGATCCGCACGTTCCTTAATCAAGAATCTGTAAAAACACTAGTGCATGCCCTCATCATCTCCCGCCTCGACTACTGCAACCTCCTGCTTTGTGGCCTCCCCTCTAACACTCTCGCAGCCCATCCTAAACTCTGCTGCCCGACTAATCCACCTGTCCCCCCCACTATTCCCCAGCCTCTCCTCTCTGTCAATCCCTTCACTGCCTCCCCATTGCCCAAAGACTCCAGTTCAAAATCCTAACCATGACACAAAGCCATTTGCAACTTGTCTCCTCCATATATCAGTGACGTAGTTTCCCGGTACTTACCTGCACACAACCTCCAATACTCACAAGATCTCCTTCTCTACTCCCCTCTTATATCCTCTTCCCACAATCGCATACATTTTTCCTGTGCATCCTCCCTACTCTGGAACTCTCTACTCCAACATATCAGACTCTCGCCTACTGTGGAAACCTTCAAGAGGAACCTGAAGACCTACCTCTTCCGACAAGCCTACAACTTGCAGTAACCCTTGTTCCTCCATACCACTGCACGACCTCCTCTACCCTCACCTACTGTATCCTCACCCATTGTCACGCAAGGTGTGGGAAAGACTAAGTGCAACATGAAGGAAAGAGGGGGAGGAAGCCCAAAACACTATGGAAAGTGGGAGTGTAGACACCTAGGCAGATTTAATATCCCCCTGCCTACCCTACCATCCCTATATAGGTTCCAAACCTATCGCAGAGCAGGACCCTAAGCCCTGGATGTCCCTAGAGTTTGACCCTAGATAGGGAGGGGTGAGCATTGGTCAGGCCCCACTAGAAACTAAAGACAAGGTAGACAAACAAAGGGGATAAACTTAGCTTGAGCACGCACCAGAGGAGTAATGTCAACTGTCCTCCAAGGGCACCAGAGAAGAAGCTAGCAGACTGCGAGTGCTCCAAGCCTGCACAAAGGTGCACAGAAGTATCACCGGCGATTCCCTGGAGAAAACGGAGTGTTTTTAACTCCTAGGCAAGGGTGTGTCAATCAACAGCAAGAGGGAGGTCGCCGCTGGGTCCTAAAGGAAGGATTAAGAAGGCGTCTGTAATGCCAAGTGCAGTGACCTTCTACCGCCAGATCCAGAGAGACAGTCTATTACACCTGACACACCCGAGACACCTATTCTTTGTAGACTTGAGCCCTCGTGGACAGGGTCCTCTATCCTCCTGTACCAGTCTGTGACTTGTTTTGTTGAAGATTATTTTACTTGTTTTTAACCCCTTTATCCCGAAGGCTGTTTACACCTTCATGACCAGGCCAATTTTTACAATTCTGACCAGTGTCATTTTATGAGGTAATACCTCTGGAATGCTTCAACGGATCCCACTGATTCTGAGACTGGTTTTTCATAACATATTGTACTTCATGATAGTGGTAAAATTTCTTTAATATGATTTGCATCTATTTGTGAAAAAAAATGGAAATTCGGCAAAAGCTTTAAAAATTTTGCAATTTTCAAACTTTGAATTCTTATGCCCTTAAATTAGAGAGATATGTCACACAAAATAGTTCATAAATAACATTTCCCACACGTCTACTTTACATCAGCATAATTTTTTAAACATTTTTTTTTGTTAGGAAGTTATAAGGGTTAAAAGTTGACCAGCGATTTCTCATCTTTCAAACAAAATTTACAAAACCATTGTTTTAGGGACCACATCACATTTGAAGTGACTTTGAGGGGTCTATATGACAGAAAATACCCAAAACTGCACCCCTCAAGGTACTCAAAACCACCTTCAAGATATTTATTAACCCTTCAGGTGCTTCACAGGAATTTTTGGAATGTGGAAGAAAAAAAAATGAACCTTTTACTTTTTATCACCAAAATTTTACTTTAGACCCAAATTGTTTATTTTCGCAAGGGTACCAGGTAAAAAAGGACCGCAAGATTTTTTGTGCAATGTCTCCTGAGCATGCCAATACCCCATATATGGGTGAAAACCACTGTTTGGGCTCACGGCAGGGCTCGGAAGGGATGGAGCACCGTCTGACTTTTTGAATGCAAAATTTGCTGGAAGAATTAGCGGACGCCATGTCGCATTTGGAGAGCCCCTGATGTGCCTAAGCAGTGGAAACCCCCCACAAGTGACACCATTTTGGAAACTAGACCCCTCAAGGAATTTATCTAGATGTGTGGTGATCACCTTGAACCCACAGGTGCGTCACAAAATTTTACAACGTTGATCTGTGAAAATGAATAATATATATTTTTCCCACAAAAATGTTGTTTTAGCCTTCAATTTTTTCATTTTCACATAGGAGAAAATGGACCCCAAACTTTGTTGTGCAATTTCTCCTTAGTACACCGATACCCCACATGTGGTCAAAAACTACTTTTGAGGCACAGTGCAAAACTCAGAAGGGAAGAAGCTCCATATTGGAGTTCATATTTTGCTGGACTGGTTTGACGGTGCCATGTCACATTGGCAGAGCCCCTAAGATGCCAGAACAACAGAACTCCCCATACGTGACCCCATTTTACAAACTACACCTCTTAATGAATTCATCTAGGGGTACAGTAAGCATGTTGACACCACATGTGCCTCACAGAATTTTACAGCATTGGGCGGTGAAGAAAGAATAATTACAGTTTTACCACCAAAGTTCTGTTTTAGTCCCAGATTTTAAATTTTCACACTGGGAACTGGGTAAAAATGGCACCAAAACTTGTCACACAAATTCTACTGAATGTAGAAATACCCCATATGTGGCGATACCAAATATGTGTACTTTTAGTTTTTTTATTCATAATATTATTTATTTGTGGGTACAATATATGTATATATTTTTATTATTATTTTGTGATTCTTTAAAAAATATTTTTACAACTTTTTTTACTTAGTCCCACTACGGGACTTTCACTTTCTGCAGTCTGATCGCTGTTATAAGGCATAGCAATACAGGAGCACTGCCATGCTTTATAGCTGTCAGCCCTGCAGACACAAGATAATTAGATCATGAACTGCGCATGATCTAACTACCTTGCTAGTGCCTGGTGACCCGGATGTTGTCATGACATCAGGTCACCATGGCAACGATCGGGACCCAGCGAAGACGCTGCAGGGTCTCAGATTGAAGTGCAGAGGGGCTTCTGTCCCTCTACTCGCTAAATGCTGCTATCGCAGCATTTAGGTGGTTAAAGTGCAGAGTGTCAGCATTAGTCGGCGGAGATCATGCGCATCCATACGTCCCATGGCGGTAAGCAGCAGGCCATAGGAAATTATGGCTATATCCCATGACAGAAATGGGTTAATATGTACACCCCCTTTTACATGTAAAGCGCCATGGAATAAATGGCGTTTTAATAATAAATAATAATATAACTGTCTGTGACAGATGGACTGTTATGGTATTAAAAACCACATAGTCCAGGTGTAGCAATGGCTAAAAGCCTACCCACATATGACTGGTCAATAACTGCACGATTTTTCAGGTTTAGCCAGTAGCCATTGCCCAGCTTTAGTCAAACAAATACCCGGTCCATGTGCTAGTATGGCAATCTTGATCAGTAGAATAACCAGGCCGGTATAATACCAGGCTGCATTAGGAAGCAATCCATAAATTAACACCAATGTTATTGAAGTTATTAAAACAACATAATAAAAATAAGCAATATTTAGGGTGAGGGGACGCTGATGGTCTATTTTCGACTCTATTTGGGGGATCTCTATACCGCAGGTATCTCAGCATAGATGTATATCGCTTATGGTGTTGCATATATGTATCCACTGAATGCATTTTAATATATGGTGAATTCCAACATTACTTTGGTGGAACTAAGTTTTTTGGCCTTATCAGATATCAACCTTGGATACAATTAATACTTACCTTTGGCAAGTCTTCAATTGAATACAGGGAGTTATTACTGACTTAGACCAAGGTGTTGTTATTGATAATACCTACAAGGTATATCTGTAAGGCTGTTCGTATACCTTTTGTACTGGTACTCTAAGATGATTGCCCCAATGGAAATAATTATATTACAATAGCATTTAATATAGTTCAGCGTCACCAATACGGCATTTTATTTATTTTTATTATGCTGTTTTAATAACTTCAATAAAATTGGTTTTAATTTGTGGATCGCTTCCTAACTGGTTCTGAGATGTTGAGTGGTATTTAGTGTGGAGTGCCATTTTGTTTATTGTGGACATTTGTAATGAATTCATAATACCAGGCTGGCAAGGTGTCTAATGCCCAAATAGGTTTATTAGGAGAATGCCCAAGGTTGGCTTTGAGCACTACCTCTCTTCCTCATTTCATAAGATCATCATTAAAAGACAACATAAACCTGTCTTATGTATGCTGAAAACACACGCTTTCTGCATATTCAAACCTATGGGTATTGTACAAAATATACGTTGCCAAAAGTGTAGTGTTAATGTCTCTTATACACAGAAAATAAACTGGACTTACTCCATATGTTGCTTCTCAAATATTGAAAAGGCTTTAAAACAGACATGTACAATAAATTACAGTAGGTTTATTACTTATTTCTGATATTTGGCAACAGCCATTACTAAATACGTAAAATGTCCATTGTTATTTCGACAGATAAAGTCAGCAGTGACAATCCTCGAAAATATAGTGAAGGACACGATGGCCGTTGTTTCTATCAAAAGTATTGCAACTATGGTCTTGAAGTGTCAAGCTCCTGGTACATGTCTGGCGTGGAGTTGATTTCGGAATCAGAGAAAATCAATCAGAGGCTCCCAATTTCTGTCTTACCATAAGATACTGTAGAGAAAAAAAAATATCATTGCATCACCTACAGTAAAAGCTACTTATTGTAAAAGAGTAAGCATTGCAAGTATGTATTTGTTGCCCTCAGTAAAAGGCTAAATTTGTCAGTATAATTTACAAAAAGAACAAAACATATTGCAAAACTTTTATGAAACTGCATGCTCAAATACATTAACAACATAGTCTGTGGGTTGTGAAAAACTCAACATATACTGTACCTTGTGTAAGTACAGTTACATGAAAAAGTTTGGGCACCCCTATTAATCTTAAGCTTAATGTTTTTTAAAAATTGGTGTTTTTGCAACAGCTATTTCAGTTTGATATATGTAATAACTGTTGGACACAGTAATGTTTCTGCCTTGAAATGAGGTTTATTGTACTAACAGAAAATGTGCAATCTGCATTCAAACAAAATTTGATAGGTGCATAAGTATGGGCACCCTTATCATTTTCTTGTTTTAAATACTCCTACCTACTTTTTACTGACTTACTAAAGCACTTTTTTTGGTTTTGTAACCTCATTGAGCTTTGAACTTCATAGCCAGGTGTATGCAATCATGAGAAAAGCTGCTTAAAGTGGCCACTTGCAAGTTGTTCTCCTGTTTGAATCTCCTCTGAAGAGTGGCATCATGGGCTCCTCAAAACAACTGTCAAATGATCTGAAAACAAAGATTATTCAACATAGTTGTTCAGGGGAAGGATACAAAAAGCTGTCTCAGAGATTTAACCTGTCAGTTTCCACTGTGAGCAACATAGTAAGGAAATGGAAGAACACAGGGACAGTTCTTGTTAAGGCCAGAAGTGGCAGGCCAAGAAAAACATCAGAAAGGCAGAGAAGAAGAATGGTGAGATCAGTCAAGGACAATCCTCAGACCACCTCCAGAGAGCTGCAGCATCAACTTGCTGCAGATGGTGTCACTGTGCATCGGTCAACTATACAACGCACTTTGCACAAGGAGAAGTTGTATGGGAGAGTGATGCGAAAGAAGCCGTTTCTGCAAGCACGCCACAGTCGGCTGAGGTATGCAAAAGCACATTTGGAGAAGCCAATTTCTTTTTGGAAGAAGGTCCTGTGGACTGATGAAACCAAGATTGAGTTGTTTGGTCATACAAAAAGGCGTTATGCATGGCGGCAAAAAAACACAGCATTCCAAGAAAAACACTTGCTACCCACAGTAAAATTTGGTGGAGGTTCCATCATGCTTTGGGGCTGTGTGGCCAATGCCGGCACTGGGAATCTTGTTAAAGTTGAGGGACGCATGGATTCCACTCAGTATGAGCAGATTCTTGACAATAATGTTCAAGAATCAGTGATAAAGTTGAAGTTACGCAGGGGATGGATCTTTCAGCAAGACAATGATCCAAAACACCGCTCCAAATCTACTCAGGCATTCATGCAGAGGAACAATTACAATGTTCTGGAATGGCCATCCCAGTCCCCAGACCTGAATATCATTGAACATCTGTGGGATCATTTGAAGAGGGCTGTCCATGCTCGGCGACCATCAAACTTAACTGAACTAGAATTGTTTTGTAAAGAGGAATGGTCAAAAATACCTTCATCCAGGATCCAGGAACTCATTAAAAGCTACAGGAAGCGACTAGAGGCTGTTATTTTTGCAAAAGGAGGATCTACTAAATATTAATGTCACTTTTCTGGTGAGGTGCCCATACTTATGCACCTGTCAAATTTTGTTTGAATGCAGATTGCACATTTTCTGTTAGTACAATAAACCTCATTTCAAGGCAGAAACATTACTGTGTCCAACAGTTATTACATATATCAAACTGAAATAGCTGTTGCAAAAACTTTTTCATATAACTGTATGTTAAACACATAAGAGGCAGACAAATATGACCTCATTCCTAAGTTAATACACAAAATTCTGCAGTTATGTAAATACATAAAAATAATTTGGTGATCACAGGCAATGCTCCACTGGGACTAGAGAACGTATAAAGCAATGCACAGACCCAAACAGGGCATGATCTGAACAGCACTTTGCTTTATACTTGAAGAAGGCATCTGGAGCAGAAAGGTGTCGTACCTTTTAGTATAGTTTAATGTCAATAAAACAAACTGCTGTACTGCAGATCAAGTCCAATCCTTGGGGATCTTCGGAGTCTTTTTTCCCCCCAATAAATTTTTATTTGGTTTTCTCAGATTAAAGCATTTGTAACTTGTTATATAACAAAGACAGGCAATGATACAATCAATTGTTGCCTTACAGTCAGGAGACCTTTATTATACACTTTCTAATACCAAGGGAGCATTGCCTCTGAATATTTTTCTTATTTACACATTGACTTTACGGGTTACTTGGAGGATACCCTCGACAATCTAGCAAGGTTTGACGCTTCCATTACTGTATCGCCCAATGCGCTATATGGAGATGAGCCCATGATTTGCACAACACCTCAAAGTGAGATCATAATCCAGAATTTTTTTTTCTCGCAATCAGTGTCATATCTCAGATTTATTATGCTCAGTGAGTGCCATTTCTCCTATCCCCCTCCCCCCATCTCCTCTTTGTGTCTGCAAATATGGGGGATTAAAGATACAGCCTATTGGAACTTTATCCCCTGATGACTCCCCTAGCCCCAAACATATAAACAAAGTTTAGAGAGAACTTAGTAGCCTAGTCCTGATGTGTGAACCATAAATAGCATGAAATAAAAGCACGCTTCTTTATTACAGAAAGTGATGTGTTACTCTATAAAAATCGACCAGGCTTTGGGAAAAAAGTGTGGAATCAAGAGACAGGCATCTTCTGTGCAGGTTTCGCCGGCTCCTCCCTGCCTAACTTGACTGACAGGTCTATCCCTATATGCAAATAGTGAGGGACCTGTCAATCAGGCAGAGAGCTGTACATCAAGCGTGCCATTTTTTCAAGCTATGTTGTTTCTCAGAACAGCATAGTTTTCTATAAAGAGGCAGCCCACAACTATTTTTATTGATCGTTTGGGCAGCATAAAACGGCTTACTTGTTTTTCTTTTAACAGGGTTTTCCGGGTTTCAGCTAAATTTCTACTGACACTCTATGTGACTACAGATTGCCCACTTTCAGAATTCAACAATGTGCACATTGTCAGGATTCCGCTCTCTCGCCCACTTGAGCGACTTGCATGGTTGCGGTCACATGACATCTAGCAACTTTTCCATCTTCACTCCGTGTTCTATTGAGAAAAGCGGATGAGAAGCTAATTAACAAGTGACCGCAACTTTGCAAATTGCATACTTGTGACCACGTGACCACCTGCTCAAGTGGACAAGAGAGCGGAATCCTGACAATGTGTGCATTGCCCACTTTCAGGATTCAACAACCTTTAGTCACATAGAGTGCCAGTAGAAATATAGCGGAAGCCCAGAAAACCTTTTTAAGCCAGCAATTTACATGAAACATTATTATCTGCAGAATCTAATTGTTTTTCCTGTAATACATGGCATCAAAGATTAGTGAAAAGACATACATTTACAGCTCAGCTTAAAGGGAATCAGTCAAGGTCAAAAATCAAATAACTGATACAGAGGTGGTACATCAGGTGACACCATTCCCAGTTATATAGTTCTATTTTCTCACTGTCCGCTGAAATGTGCCTGAAAAATACTCTCCCTAGCTACTGTCAATCATGGTGTCGGACTGGACACTCTTCACCTCCCTCTACCAACTAATGAATTTTCACATAGTGACATCACTGTCACGCCCCATCAACTGCACTGCTCCACAACATCAGAGCGACATATCAATGGAGATTTCATGTCTAACAGGGCTGTGGAGTGGAAGTCGGTGTCCATTTTGGTGGAGTCGGAGTCAGAATCGGTATAAAATGGAGCGACTCCAACTCCTAAAATACATAATAAATTAGGTACAGTAGTTCAATGCAGTTTGTGGGGAATATTTTTTTCATAAGAATTTGGGAAAGTTCTAAAATGTCCTATAAATGTCTGTCCTGTTCCTGATCTAAGGGTCTAGACTTTTAGCGGAGATGAATCTGTGATACAGTAAATTTCGGAGTTGGAGTCGGTGTCATGGAAATTGAGGAGTTGGAGGTTTGGCTTACTGACTCCACAGCCCCGATGTCCAAGCATTGCACCTCCAATGCTCCTACACAGTGTGATTGACCTGCGCAGGAGCTGTGCCAGGAAATGCTGCGGGCAGTCTTGTCGAAAACACACTCGTATTTGGGATTTGTACAAGCAGACTAGTCACAGCAGCAGATCTCTTCACTGGGTTACAGTGGGAATTGGGGTAAGGGAAAGCAATTATAACACTTTACTGATTCGGCTATTCATGGCGTTTTTCAGACTGAGGGTAGTACAGTCGCCAAAACACCTGACCAAGTCTCTTTAACATGCAGATTGTGGTTTTTTTTAACCCCTTCATGACATGGCTATTTTCTATTTTCGTTTTTTATTCCCCTTCTTCCAAGTGCCATAACTTTTTTTTTTTCCGTCCCAATAGCCATACTAGCGCTTGTTTTTTGTGGGACGAGTTATACTTTTGAATGATACTATTCATTCTACCACATAGTGAACTGAAAAACGGGAAAAAAAATTACAAGTGTGCTGAAATTGCAAAAAGAGTGCAATTTCACAATTATTTCTTGGCTTTCTTAGTTACCTTGATCAATATATGGTAAAACTGACCTGGCAATACAATTCTCCAGATCAGTACGAGTATGCAGATACTAAACATGTACAGGTTTTTTTTTATTTAAGTGGTGGAAAAAAAAAAAAAAAATACATTTTGCTTTTGTTGCCATTTTCCAAGATTTGTAACATTTTCATTTTTTAGGATCTAGGGCTGGGTGAGAGCTGATGTTTTCACCGATACCATTTTGGGGTAGATACGATGTTTTGATCGCCTCTTTTTAAATATTACTGCAATGTTGGGGCAGCCAAAAAAACTTAATTTTGTCGTTTTGACTTTTTTTCTCATTACACCATTTACAGAGCAGATTAATTTATTTTATATTTTGATAGATTGGACTTTTATGAATGCAGCAATATCAAATATGTTTATTTTTAATGGGGAAAAGGGGGTATTTGAAAGTTTTTATTTTTTTTCATATTTTTAACAACATTTCTTTTCACTTATTACTGTATTTAATAGTCCCCTTAGAGACTATAGAATGAAGCACTGCTATGTATAGCAGAAATCACAATCTCGTATGAACGCCAGCTAAACGCTGGCTTTCACCGGAGGATCATAATGACAGGCACGGGGGACTTCAGCAGACCCCCAGTTGTCATGATAACTCATCGGCGTCCCGTGATCACGTCAAGGGACATGCTGATGGGAGCGCAAAATGACACGCCCCCCTGGGGCGTGTTAAATGCCGCTGTCAGAGATTGACAACTAGATTTAGCAAGTTAACAGCCATGGGTGGGGAAAGATGCAGGCTCTGGGTGTGAGCCCGCATCAAAGGCAGGAACACGACATATGATGTAACTTTACATCATATGTCATGAAGGGGTTGATATAAAACTAAGTAGATACAGGGCAACAGTGTTACTGTAAGTTACTTACATTCTTTCTACTGGCGATTGCTTGTTGCACCCATAACATCTCCATCGCTAAATGACTTCTGAGCTTTCTTAGTTCATTTGCAGTCTTCGTGGTGATCTCTAGAATAAAGTACAAAAAAAATACAAAGATATGCTGTGAGTTAAACAGAGACATACCCTGCTAAATAATAATATATACGTTCAGACATTAACACATGCAGTTTATATCAGTAATGTACAACTTTCAAACCTTATATATGTGATGTACAGCCGCTAGAGGTAGACATAGTTACCATCTCCTCCACTCCCCTAGTTCCTTTACCTTGAGTGGTTTTCCCAATCCCGAAGAAAAGAACTTCTCTGCTCTGTAATGGGGGTAGCTGTGGTACGTTTCTCAGATTTGTTGTGTATACGTATAAGTGTTTGTGTATGCAGTCTTTAGATACCTCAGATCTGTTCTGGAAAGTTTTTTTTTTCTATGTGAAAACATGTTTTAAAGGGTTTTCAAGTTTGGCAAATCTCCTTTCCATCAGCTGAACTTCATGTTATTGCCGAGTTCAGCACAGAGTCTCTGCCCCTGCTTTTGGTATCTGCTATTGTCCGCAGCACTTATGTTACATCGAGAGCACTGCAGTCAATAACTGAGCTCAGCGGTTCTGCTCGAGATGACTGCACAAGCTGAGCTTATCGGAACTCTGCGCTTTCACCAAAATCCCACTGCCACCCTCCGTTACACTCCCCTCTTTTGAGGTGCACTGTGTGCGCATCTATTCCCCCTCCAACCTCCAACTGGCCGTCGTTTACCGACCCCCAGGGCAAGCCACCACCTTCTTAGACCATTTCACTACCTGGCTGCTTCACTTCCTTTCCACTGACATCCCCACTATCATAATGGGTGACTTCAACATCCCCATTGACACTCCCCACTCGTCTGTCTCTAAGCTCCTATCCCTCACCTCCTCCTTTGGACTCACTCAATGGTCTTCCACACCCACCCACAAAGATGGCCACACACTGGACCTCATCTTCACCCGCCTCTGTTCCCTATCTAACCTCTCTAACTCACCACTCCCTCTCTCTGACCATAACCTCCTCACATTCTCTACCCTCTCCTCTCCGGGTGCACAATCCCCACTCCACAAACTCACACACCCTCGCAGAAATCTCAAACACCTTGACCTACACTCTCTCTCTGAATCCCTCCTTCCTCTCACAGACATAAATTCCTTGCACGATGCAGACGTTGCTGCTGCTTCATATAACACCACAATAGCTGCAGCTCTAGACTCAATCGCCCCTCTCACACACACCACACCTCGCACATTCAACAGGCAACCCTGGCACACTAAACTTACCAAAGAACTGCGCCAGGCCTCCAGGGTTGCGGAGCGGAGATGGAAAAGGTCTCACTCCATCGAGCACTTCATCGCATTCAAGCAATCCCTCACTAATTTCAAGTCCGCACTCACTACAGCAAAACAAACCTACTTCTCATCTCTTATATCCTCCCTATCTTACAACCCTAAACAGCTATTTAACACTTTCAACTCTCTCCTTCGTCCCCCAGCACCTCCTCCCTCTTCTCTCATCTCAGCCGACGACTTTGCCTCATTCTTCAAACAGAAGATTGACACCATCAGACAAAACTTTGGCCTAAAGTCCACACAACCCCTCCTCATATCTACTCAACCATCCTCCTCCAAACCCCACTTCTCCACCATTACAGAAGGTCAAGTCTCCTCTTTACTCTCCAAATCACACCTCACCACCTGCGAACTTGACCCAATCCCATCCCACCTCATCACTAACCTCACCTCAGTCTTCATCCCAACCCTAACCCACCTCTTCAATCTATCACTAACAACCGGAGTCTTCCCCTCATGTTTCAAACATGCCGCAATCACACCCATCCTCAAAAAGCCCTCCCTTGACCCTTCCTCTCTGACCAGCTACCGCCCCATATCACTTCTCCCCTTTGCCTCAAAACTTCTAGAACAACATGTCCACCTTGAACTGTCCTCCCACCTCTCCTCCTGCTCCCTCTTCGACCGTCTACAATCTGGCTTCCGACCGCATCACTCGACTGAAACTGCCCTGACCAAAGTCACCAACGACCTACTAAATGCCAAATCCAAGCGACACTACTCCATCCTCCTCCTTCTGGACCTGTCATCTGCCTTTGACACAGTGGACCATTCCCTCTTACTCCAGATTCTCTCATCTCTTGGCATCACGGACTTGGCTCTATCTTGGATCTCCTCATACTTAACAGACAGGACATTCAGCGTCTCCCACTCACGCACCACCTCCTCATCTCGCCCCCTATCTGTCGGTGTCCCCCAAGGTTCAGTTCTAGGACCCCTGCTCTTCTCCATCTACACCTTCGGCCTGGGACAGCTCATAGAGTCTCACGGCTTTCAGTATCACCTCTATGCTGACGACACACAGATCTACCTCTCTGGACCCGATATCTCCTCCCTACTAACCAGAATCCCACAATGTCTGTCCGCCATCTCATCCTTCTTCTCCGACAGGTTTCTAAAACTCAACATGGATAAAACAGAGTTCATCATCTTTCCACCCTCTCATTCACATCCCCCATCCGACCTATCCATCAACGTCAATGGCTGTTCACTCTCCCCAGTCCCACAAGCTCGCTGCCTTGGGGTAACCCTGGACTCTGATCTCTCCTTCAAGCCACATATTCAAGCCCTTTCCACCTCCTGCCGACTCCAACTCAAAAACATCTCCCGGATCCGTGCATTCCTCAGCAAAGACTCTGCAAAAACACTAGTGCATGCCCTCATCATATCCCGCCTCGACTACTGCAACCTCCTGCTCCGTGGCATCCCTTCCAACACTCTTGCACCTCTCCAATCTATCCTAAACTCTGCTGCTCGACTAATCCACCTGTCCCCCCGCTATTCCCCGGCCTCTCCTCTCTGTCAATCCCTTCACTGGCTCCCTATTGCCCAGAGAATTCAGTTCAAAACTCTAACCATGGCATACAAAGCCATCCACAACCTGTCTCCCCCATACATCTGTGACCTAGTCTCCCGGTACTTACCTGCACGCAACCTCCGATCCTCACAAGATCTCCTGCTCTACTCCCCTCTTATCTCCTCCTCCCACACTCGTATACAAGATTTCTCCCGTGCTTCCCCCCTACTCTGGAACTCTCTACCCCAACATATCAGACTCTCGCCGACCGTGGAAACCTTCAAAAGGAACCTGAAGACCCACCTCTTCCGACAAGCCTACAACCTGCAGTAAACACCACTGCACGACCAGCTCTACCCTCACCTACTGTATCCTCACCCATCCCTCGTAGACTGTGAGCCCTCGCGGGCAGGGTCCTCGCTCCTCCTGTACCAGTCGCTGACTCGTTTTGTTAAGATTATGTAAATGCTTTTGTTATGTATATCCCTATCACATGTAAAGCGCCATGGAATAAATGGCGCTATAATAATAAATAATAATAATAATAATTAGCACTGCCGACAATAACAGGCACTGGAAGCAGTGGCAGAGACTCAGCGCTGAAACTGAGGAGGGCGAGTAAGGGCTCATTCAGACATCAGTGATTTTTCATCAGTATTTGTATGCCAAAACCAGGAGTGTCTCCAAAACACAAAACAGAGGGGCGCCAGGTCTCATTGCACTCAGCGAGACCCGGCAACACTGATGAGCAATGTTGTCAGTACCCGGTGCCTGTGAATAGCAGTCACATTACTGCTACTCACAGTCACCGTAGCCAGATTCGGTGAATGTGGACTACTTCGGAGCATCATGGGAACATTTTAATAAATTAGTGAACGAGAGACTGTCTCTTGTTTCTACTTCTGTCTTTTTATGTTTTTCAGGTATCCATTTCTGGACTACATCGGATTCTGTGGATTACATCAGACCTGCATGGGATTTTTTTTTATTTTTTCCAATAAATTGGTGAACGAGGGATAGTGTGGGGGAGTCTTTATTCAAATAAAGGTTTTTTTTCTGTTTGTGTTTTTATTTTTGATTACTGGGTTAGTAATGGGGTGTCTGATAGACCCCTCTCCATTACTAACCCCAAGGCTTGATGCCAGCTGTGATTTCTGACAAATCAGAGTTGTCATCAACCCCAACTACCATTACCCTGATTGCCACTGCACCAAGGCAATCGGGAAGAGCCAGGCAAAGCGCCAGGATTGGCGCATCTAATGTGATGTACCACTTCTGGGACGGCTGCGTGCTAGTATTTTTAGGCGTGGAAGGGGAAAATAACCAGAGACCTTCCCAGTCTGATAATATAAGCCCACAACTGTCTGCTTTACCTTTGCTATTTATCAAAAAAAATGTGACCCCACTTTATTTTTTTAACCATTTATTTAATAAGTTAAATAAGGCTAAACACCCTTCAGTGCCACATGTAAGGCACTAAAGGGTGCAAGTTTATTATACGTGAAGGGCTTGTGACATTATGTATCTACAGGACATCTAGCTATTCTATCTATCTAATCTCGCCATTCTGATGGTTTTGGCAGTGAATTTAATGTACTTGGCTGATGAAATTTCGGGTTTCCTTTGAGATGTGTGAAAAAAAAAAAAACGCGCAGCATAAGCATGGTCCATGTGCCGTCTGAATTTTTTCTCGCACCCATAGACTTGCATTGGCAAGTCCTGTCTGATATACGAGACCATACGCAGCATGCTGCAATTTTTTCCTTAGTCAGATAACAGCTGAGGAAAAACTTGCAGATGAGCAGGGATTTAATAACATTGGTCAGAGTGCAATGCGATGTTTTCTCACATTGCACTTGTCCGATTTATATGGAAATGGGATCGAGGCCTTAGAAAGTAAACCATGCATATATCGTACCTGTTGACCCGGCACTAGCTGAATTTGGCACGTGGCCTTTCGACAAAGCCAAATGACACATTTCAGGCTCCTAAAATATGTTAGTTTGAACAAAATTGGGTTATAAAGAGAAAATTTCAGCAGCTATGAAGATACTGTGCCTAGAAATGTGTTACTGGGGCCTTGTTATGGTTGCTTATGAAAGGGATTAATATTAGGTTACTAAACTTGGCTCTGAAAATCCCTTGTAACATTTCAGACTGATGTAATCCTAGCTATGTGTAACAGGACTTAAGCTAGTAATGCACCCCAGCCTCTCAGTAAGATCTGCATGTACCTTTCAATAGTGGATTTATATTATTGATTTCCCATATGCACTAGTTAAGCAATTCACAAAAAAAAAAACATCAATCTTCTGCCAGTCGGCATTTCGCAGCATGACTTCACATCGGGTTTCGCGTGTAAAAAATATGTCTTGGTAAGTTGCAAAGTAATACCATAGTAATGAAACATAAAAAAGGAAATACATCTCCCAAAATGTAGTGTCAAAAAGGGGTCACTAAATAATCATTATCAAAACACCTACAGCCATAATATTCATAAAATCCTTCATTTTTGTCCATACTTATGGATGGAGGCCAGAGTGTTTCTAGACCATATTTAGCCAAGAACTCCAGTGAATTATGAATGATGATCAGTATTATCTTTCAGACACAAAAACAAATCCTGGGCCATTCCTTCTCACCTAGATTCACATTTTCTTCACACCATGATGAACGGTCTCTTCTCTGCTCCAGACTTTGAAAGGAGCTCATTATAGAGTCAGAATGAGTTAAGGAGTTCTCCATATCACATTTAGAAGTCCTTAACAAGACCTCATTTTCATGCCGAATTTCCATCTGAACAGAGTCCTCCCTTTCAATGTGATCTATAGAGCTTGCATCTTGTACTAGAGCATCAATCTCTTTATAGCTGGCCTCTCGCACTGGAGCATCAATCTCTTTATAGCTGGCCTCTCGCACTGGAGCATCAATCTCTTTATAGCTGGCCTCTCGCACTGGAGCATCAGTCTCTTTATAGCTGGCCTCTCGCACTGGAGCATCAGTCTCTTTATAGCTGGCCTCTCGACCTGGAGCATCAGTCTCTTTATAGCTGGCCTCTCGCACTGGAGCATCAGTCTCTTTATAGCTGGCCTCTCGCACTGGAGCATCAGTCTCTTTATATTTGGCCTCTTGTACTGGACCATCAGTCTCTTTATATTTGGCCTCTCGCACAGGAGCATCAGTCTCTTTATAGCTGGCCTCTCGCACTGGAGCATCAGTCTCTTTATAGCTGGCCTCTCGCACTGGAGCATCAGTCTCTTTATAGCTGGCCTCTCGCACTGGAGCATCAGTCTCTTTATAGCTGGCCTCTCGCACTGGACCATCAGTCTCTTTATAGCTGGCCTCTCGCACTGGACCATCAGTCTCTTTATATTTGGCCTCTTGTACTGGACCATCAGTCTCTTTATATTTGGCCTCTCGTACTGGAGCATCAGTCTCTTTATATTTGGCCTCTCGTACTGGAGCATCAGTCTCTTTATATTTGGCCTCTCGCACAGGAGCATCAGTCTTTGTAACATAGTTGTCAATTATTGGGCTAACAGTATCGGGAAAGCTGTCTTTCCTTTCTGATTTAGTTCTCTGATTAATAAAGGAGATGTCTTCTATTGAGTCTTGGATTTCAATAGGCTCATCCTTCCTTTTCTGTTCATCACACCTTGGTTTGCCTGTTCTATCCTGTGGGCAAAAATTGAGAATTAGAGGTGAAACCAAATAAAAGAGGAGTACATTTAACTAAAAATATTAGTACTCACCAATGTAATAAACTGTGGGATGGATAGCAGCCAATTTCCTGGGTAGAGGGCAATGTCTTCTCCTTCTATCTCTCGCACTACCTCTAAATATTCTTGATGCACCCTTTGTAGCTTCCGGCGGACTAGAAAACCACGGATGTGTGCCTTTTTGAGACCAGAAAGTGTCAATAATTTGGGTAGATATGCCAAAGACAGCAGTGACAGTAGCAAATATTCACTGATAATGGTTGGCATTCTGTGTAATTAGTGTTTGTTATTAGGACAGCAGACATAGGATACATCTACACAAAGATCCCTCTCACCACTACTAAAAAAACAGCCAGTTTTTTTTTCTCGAAGGCATCCTGGAAACACGCGTTGGGGTGGGAGCATCACTTAGGAGGTCCTGCTACTATTCTGGTATGTGTTAAACCACTATTACTGGTACAAGATTACTGGATGCTATATGCGAGGAACGGTATGTATCCCCCAGGATGCGCATAAAGGCATATTGAACCCGCTGGAGTGCATTGCAATCACAGGCACACCTGTGGTTTCAGTGAAAAATAAAAATAAGTTTGGACTTGGTCAAGCTATTTAACCAAGTCGGATTTAAGAAAACTCGGCATGGGCTTTTATTTTTGGAGTGAACTACAGGATGGGCGTGGGGCGGCTCACTCCCTCCAGCCCAGGTCTTACAAGTGTCTCATGTCCACAGTTTTCATTTAAACCTTCAGCAACGGTTTGGGTATGTCAGTTTTTGTGTTTGCAAGTTGCAGAGCAGGAGGCTCTGTGCAATACAGGCCTGTGTGACCTGAACACAGAGCCCAAGAAGGCAAAGCTTCTGACGCACCTCGGAATGATACGGCGGCGCAGTCACCCACAGCAATGGGTTTTGAAACAGACTGTTCTTTGACGACCCAGCTGCGAACCGGAGGATACTGTTTGCCTTTATTTGTGAGTTTTGGAAAATAAAGACGTTTAAGTTAAACTTTACTTGGGCCACTGCCTCATTACCGAACAGTGTGAACACTGCCACACTACAATATGATGGAGAATGCGGGCAGTGTGAACTGAGGCATAACCCAATGCCAGTTGCATGCCTGCCACACTGCAGCCCAGGCCAGCAGACAAAATGGAGAATATCCTGAGACAGTTGGTCCTTACACAGCAAAAGCAACAACAGACGAATAACCTGTTGCTGCAGCAAATTGCGGCCCTAGTGAGGCACCCCCATCACCGACCCCAGAACGTCGTGAGGATTGGGACAAGGTCCGTTCGGCTTTGAGGAAGCTGAGTCAGGAAGACGACGTGGAAGCCTTCCTCAAAGTCTACGAGCGCACTGCGGAGCAGGAGAACCTGCCAACCGACCAGTGGGCAGAAGTGATGGCTCCGTTTTTGATGGGCGACGCTCAGAAGGTTTATTTTGACCTCAGTCGTGAGGATGCCCAGGAAACGGGTGTTTTCATGGACCTTTGTGGACGCCCGACCCGCCACGTCTCAGGAATATGACTTGCTGCAGCTAGTTAAAAGGTGGCTCCAGCCCGAGACCTTGACTCCGTCCCAGATGGTATAGAGGGTGGTGGTCGACCAGCTTATGAGAACTCTGTCAGCCGCTATACAGCGTTGGGTGGGGCAAGGGGACCCGGGCACTCTAGACCAGATGGTTAGCCTGATCGAGCGCTATACGGCCACTCAGTACTTCATACGGGTCTCTGCCCCACTGTGGCTATCACGCCAGACCCTGCAAGCCCAGGAGCCTGGGAAAGGGTCACGTCCCTCTGCTGGGGACAGCCAGAATCAAGCTCATACTGAAAGGGTACCCCGGAGTGACGGTGGACAGAGACCAGTTACTCCTAAACCAGTCTCATGGACTAACAGTGCCTCCACTATCAGGTGCTGCCGGTGCCAAGGGCCAGGACATGTGGCTGCTAACTGACCCCTGTTGAACCCCTGGACTGCGGAATTACTCGCCAGGTGTCCATGTATGCCCAAACAGTCTGCACCGCGAATGCAGACACTACGCGCAGTGAACCCATACTATGCCAGGCACTCGTCAACGGGTACCTGACGGAGGCCCTCTTGGACTCAGGGAGCCTAGTGACACTTGTCCATGCGCCATTGGTTGCTGAGGACAACCCCAATGGTCGGAAAGTGGGGGTTGTTTGTATACATGGGGACCTCCGAGAGTACCCAACAGCGGAGGTTATTTTTTCTACCCTGTGTGGGTAGATGAAACATGTGGTGGAAGTGGTGAAGACCATTACTTATGGGACTGTTTTGGGAAGAGACTTGCCCCTGTTCTGGTCCCTGTGGGAGAATAAAATTAACCCTCCCAGGGTAAATGTCTTTCCGGGCGCGGAACCCGAAGATCCCAAATCAGGGATACCTGCCGTAGGGGGTCGCCAACCTAGGGAGAGAGTGTAAACCCGATACCCTAGAGGTATTGGCAGGAGAGGTTGAGGAGACCCCATTGATCCAAGAGCTGGAAGTGTCCCGGGGAGCGTTTGGGACAGCTCAGCTACAGGATCCTACCCTGACCCGGGCATGGGAAAGGGTAATAGAGGTAAATGGGGTGGCTCAGCAACCTGGTGCAGAGATGGTTTTTCTGTGCATGGCGGTCAACCAAGATTTACTCTATAGGATTGACAAAATCCTGTCACGCAGGGAAAGACTTAGTGCAACACAAAGGGAAAAGGGAGAGGGAGCCCAGACTCTAGGCAAAGGGGGAAGTGGAGACCTCCTAGGCTGATCTAATATCACCCTGTCTCCACTAACGTCCCTGTATTGGCTTTTCACCTATCACCGCACGCGAACCTCGCTCTGTCTTTCCCTGGCATTGGGCCCTGGTTAGGGAAGGGAGCGGGATGAGCGCTAGTCGGTCCCCACTGACCACTAAAGACAACAGAGGGGAACAAACATGGGAAGATAGCTTAGCTTTTAGTTGACTTCAAAGAGATTAACACCCGTCCTCATAGCCCCAGAGAAGATGAAGTAATGAACTTGCTACGAGCCTTCACAAAGGGTAATGTGAGTATCTATGGCATCTCCCTCAAGCAGACAGCAGGTATTTATACACCCAGTCCAGGGTGTTAATTAGCCAGAGGAAGGTAGCCGCTGGGTCCTAGAGAGACAGCCTCTAAGAAGGTGTCTGCAATGCCAAACGTAGAGATCTTCTGCAACCAACAGCAGGGCAACTGTCTGTCACTTTTGACACACCCGTGACGAAGTCGTTGAACAACTAGTAGTGCCTCATTTGTATCGTCGGGCAGTACTCGAGATGGCCCACACACTCCTGGGTGGGCATCTAGGGGCTAAAAATACGCAAGAGAGCATCTTGCAGCGGTTCTTTTGTCCTGGGATTTACGCTAAGGAACAGAGGTTTTGTGAATCTTGCCCGGAATGTCAGCTGACCACACCCACCGCAAGCTTCCGTAGCCCATTGGTACCTCTACCGCTAATAGAGGTACCTTTTGAACGGATTGCGATGATTTGGTGGGACCCATTGTAAAGTCAGCTCGTGGCCACCAACACATACTTGTGGTCGTCGATTATGCCACCCGTTACCCAGAAGCCATTCCACTACGCCACACTTTGGCAAAACTTATTGCCCGGGAGTTGTTGCCATTTTCTGTCGCCTTGGGCTGCCTAAGGAAATCCTTACAGATCAGGGGACTCCTTTTATGTCCAAGGTGACGAAGGAACTGTGCAAGCTGCTAAAAATAAAATTATTGCGCATGTCGGTGTACCATCCACAGGCCGATGGTTTAGTCGAGCGGTTTAATAAAACCCTCAAGTCCATGTTAAAAAAGGTGGTTTCCAAGGATGGGAGGGATTGGGACATGTTACTGCCCTATTTAATGTTTGCCGTCCGCGAGGTACCACAGACTTCCAGGGGTTCTCACCCTTTGAGCTATAGTACGGCAGGCATCCTAGGGGCTGCTGGATGTAGCTAAAGAGATGTGGGAACAGGAGCCTACCCCACATAGGAGTATAATAGAACATGTGGCAAGTATGCAGGACCGGATGGCTGCGGTCATGCCTATAGTAAAGGAACACCTGCTGGATGCTCAAGCTGTGCAGAGCCGAGCATATAATAGAAAGGCCACGGTTAGGTCCTTTAAAGGGGATTGGGTATAGGTATTAGTGCCCACTGAAGAGAGTAAGCTCTTGGCCAAGTGGCAAGGGCCATATGAAGTTCGGGAAAAGGTTGGGGAGGTGAATTACACAGTGTACCAACCCGGGAAGAGGAAACCCGAACAGTTATATCACGTTAATCTGCTTAAAGCGTGGAAAGACCGGGAATGTATGATTATAGATGCGACTCCGTCGTTTTCGTCTGTGGACCCTCCAACGCTGGCCCAGGAGGAGGCCGCAAAAGAGGTAAAGATAAGTGACGCTCTCACGAAAGCAGCAGCGACGGGAGGCTCAGAGATTAGAGCAGCAGAATACGGACATATTCTCCCAACTACCCGGCCGCACCTCTGTCCTCCACCATGATATCGTTACCGAGCCTCAGGTGAGGCAAGCAATCGCGACTGAAGTGAAACAAATGCTCCAGTTAGGAGTCATTGAGGAGTCCAGGAGTGAGTGAACTAGCCCCATTGTGCTGATTCCGAAGCCAGACAG
Source organism: Phyllobates terribilis (assembly GCF_046119375.1). NCBI lineage: Eukaryota > Metazoa > Chordata > Amphibia > Anura > Dendrobatidae > Phyllobates > Phyllobates terribilis. The sequence continues at coordinate 458,744,137 of NW_027362762.1, read as the reverse complement.
ATCATTACAATTTTGTAATGGCTTCCAAAAATTTAATGAGGTGTCAAAATTTCACCTTTATCCAATTTCTCGGGGAGACGAGCTGATCGAGAGACTGGGGCAGGACCAGTACTTCATCACGCTCGATTTACTGGCAGGTGCCACTGACAGAATAGGCGAAAGAAAAGACCGCCTTTGTAACACCAGAGGGCCTGTATCACTATGCCTATTTTGGATTACATGGGGCCCCGGCTACCTTGCAGAGGTTGATTGACATAGTGTTAGAGCCTCATCAGAAGTACGCATCGGCATATTTAGATATCATCTTTAGTACCGACTGGCATACCCACCTGTCTCAGGTACATGTGGTGCTGGATTTACTCAGAGTCACAGGGTTAACAGCGAACCCAAAGAATGCGCGATAGGTCTCGAGGAAGCCCGGTACTTAGGGTACTTGATTGGTCGTGGGGTTATCAAACCCCAAATAAACAAGTTTGAGGCCATTCAAAACTGGCCCAGGACTTTGACTACTAAACAGGTGAGAGCGTTCCTTGGCATCATTGGTTACTACCGCCAGTTTATACCTATTTTTGCAGGGAGATCAGCACCCTTGACCGATCTCCTAAAGGGGAAGAAGTCCGTCATGGTTCGGTGGAACCCCCAGGCGGAGAAAGCGTTCCAAACCATGAAGTTGGCATTGTGCAGACAGCCTGTCCTCACCAGCCCCAACTTCAAGAAAGTCTTCATTGTGCAAACCGATGCCTCTGAGGTAGGCCTAGAAGTGGTATTGTCGTAAGAGGTCAAAGGAGAGGAACATCCGGTCACCTACTTGAGTAGGAAACTTACCCCGGCAGAGAAAAACTATAGTGTAGTGGAGGAGTGCTTGGCCATTAAGTGGGCCTTGGAGTCCCTACACTATTATTTGCTCGGGCGACAATTTTACTTGGTGACGAACCATTCACCCTTGGTATGGATGAGAAATGTCAAAGAGAGGAATGCTCGAGTCACCAGATGGCTCCTGTCACTGCAAAATTTTAGTTTCTTGGTGGAAAATAGAGCGGGGAAGTCGCAGGGAAATGCGGATGACCTGTGACGGGCACCCTGAATGGTGACAAGTGTTCAACCCCACAAGTTTGAACATAGGGAGGGATATGTGAGGCAGTGAGGGAATTATATGCGAGGGACGGTATGTGTCTCCTAGGATGTGCACATAAGCACAATGAACCCACTGGAGTGCACTGCAATCACAGGCACACCTGTGGTTGCAGTGCAAAATAAAAGTAAGTTTGGACTTAGTCAAGCTATTTGACAAAGTCGGATTTAAGAAAACCCAGCATGGGCTTTTATTTTTGGAGTGAACTACAGGATGGCAGTGGGGCAGTTCATTCCCTCCAGCTCAGGTCTTACAAGTGGCTCATGTCCACAGTTTTCATTTAAACCTTCAGCAAAGGTTTGGTTGTGTCAGTTTTTGTGTTTGCAAGCTGCAGAGCAGGAGGCTCTGCAATACAGGCCTGTGTGACCTGAAAACAGAAAAAAAAAAATAAAAAGATTAAAAAAAACCACAGAGCCCAAGAAGGCAAAGCTTCTGACGCACCTCGGAGTGATACGGTGGCGTAGTCGCCCACGGCAACGGGTTTGGAAACGGACTGTTTTTTCACGACCGGCTGCAATCCAGAGGATACCGTTTGCCTTTAATTTGTGAGTTTTGGAAAATAAAGACGTTTAAGTTGAACTTTACTTGGGTCCCTGCCTCATTACCGCACAATGTAAACACTGCCACACTACAGTATACATATATAGTAATGTATATTGAGGCAAGTGTATATAAGATATATATATATAGTGTGTGTGTGTGTGCATGTATGTGTGTATATATATACATACACACACTATATATATATATATTTATTATATACACTTGCCCCAATATACAGTACAGACCAAAAGTTTGGACATACCTTCTCATTTAAAGATTTTTCTGTATTTTCATGACTATGAAATTTGTATATTCACACTGAAGGCATCAAAACTATGAATTAACACATGTGGAATTATATACTTAACAAAAAAGTGTGAAACAACTGAAAATATGTCTTATATTCTAGGTTCTTCAAAGTAGCCACCTTTTGCTTTTATGACTGCTTTGCACACTCTTGGCATTCTCTTGATGAGCTTCAAGAGGTAGTCACCGGAAATGGTTTTCACTTCACAGGTGTGCCCTGTCAGGTTTAATAAGTGGGATTTCTTGCCTTATAAATGGGGTTGGGACCATCATGTGTGTTGTGCAGAAGTCTGGTGGATATACAGCTGATAGTCCTACTGAATAGGCTGTTAGAATTTGTATTATGGCAAGAAAAAAGCAGCTAAGTAAAGAAAAACAAGTGGCCATCATTACTTTAAGAAATGAAGGTCAGTCAGTGCGAAAAATTGGGAAAACTTTGAAAGTGTCCCCAAGTGCAGTTGCAAAAACCATCAAGCGCTACAAAGAAACTGGCTCACATGAGGACCGCCCCAGGAAAGGAAGAACAAGAGTCACCTCTGCTTCTGAGGATAAGTTTATCCGAGTCACCAGCCTCAGAAATCGCAGGTTAACAGCAGCTCAGATTAGAGACCAGGTCAGTGGCACACAGAGTTCTAGCAGCAGACACATCTCTTCAACAACTGTTAAGAGGAGACTTTGTGCAGCAGGCCTTCATGGTAAAATAGCTGCTAGAAAACCACTGCTAAGGACAGGCAACACGCAGAAGAGACTTGTTTGGGCTAAAGAACACAAGGAATGGACATTAGACCAGTGGAAATCTGTGCTTTGGTCTGATGAGTCCCAATTTGAGATCTTTGGTTCCAACCACCATGTCTTTGTGCGACGCAGAAAAGATGAACGGATGGACTCTACATGCCTGGTTCCCACCGTGAAGCATGAAGGAGGAGGTGTGATGGTGTGGAGGTGCTTTGCTGGTGACACTGTTGGGGATTTATTCAAAATTGAAGGCATACTGAACCAGCATGGCTACCACAGCATCTTGCAGCAGCATGCTATTCCATCCGGTTTGCGTTTAGTCGAACCATCACTTATTTTTCAACAGGACAATGACCCCAAACAAACCTCCAGGCTGTGTAAAGGCTATTTGACCAAGAAAGAGCGTGATGGGGTGCTACACCAGATGACCTGGCCTCCACAGTCACCAGACCTGAACCCAATCAAGATGGTTTGGGGTGAGCTGGACCGCAGAGTGAAGGCAAAAGGGCCAACAAGTGCTAAGCATCTCTGGGAACTCGTTCAAGATTGTTGGGAGACCATTTCCGGTGACTACCTCTTGAAGCTCATCAAGAGAATGCCAAGAGTGTGCAAAGCAGTCATCAAAGCAAAAGGTGGCTACTTTGAAGAACCTAGAATATAAGACATATTTTCAGTTGTTTCACATTTTTTTGTTAAGTATATAATTCCACATGTGTTAATTCATAGTTTTGATGCCCTCAGTGTGAATGTACAATTTTCATAGTCATAAAAATACAGAAAAATCTTTAAATGAGAAGGTGTGTCCAAACTTTTGGTCTGTGCTGTATAAAGCAGTATTCACTATAACCTTTGTGATGTACTGTATATAGAGCAGAGTCTCAGCAACTATATCAAGGTGTGTCCAAACTTTTGGTCTGTACTGTACATTACTATATACTACCTATAGTATACTACCTATACCTTACTTACACAGCTAGGGTATATATATATATATATATATATCTATCTCAGTGGTTTATATCTTTATTACCTTCAGTCTGATACATTCAGATACTTCATTCTGATGGCATTGTGTACGTGTCATTCTGTTATTACTCATGCAGCATGCCTAGTCTTATGTTACAGCTGTAAATTGTATTACCTCTATGTGATTCTCGCCCCTTTTCCTTTTTTCTTGTGTCACTCTACAGTTTTTATACTTGTATATTAATAAAATATTTAATTTTAGATTTCTTTCCTCTGACTTTCTATCGGATAATTTGGGGTTTCTTTAGAGTCAACTCATCACTTAGTCTCTTGGCTACAATAATTCCGCCATATCTATATGATAAACATATCAGTACCATCTCTATACCTTCACTTCTAAGATTTGTGCACATTGATTCTGCAGGTTCTGTGATGGTCTCATCTGTCTGAACCCTAGCCTTCTTCCTATACAGCCCTATGTAACCTCACAGAGCAGTGATCGCACAGGAGTGTGTGGTGCTCAGATCTGCACCGAATCCTCTACAGACGGTAACCTACGACTTCTAGAATTGCCATTATGGGGTTAATTGCTTGTCGTTCACCTGCAGGACTCTCGCAGCCGCTTCTTCCGCCTCCATCATTCAACTGCCGTCTCCTTAGCAACTGTTCCCGCGCTTTCTGATGATGTCAGACGCATTCACGCATGTTTAATTCCCAGCGCTAGAGTTTTACCGCAGTATTTCTGATAGACCACACCGCTGTTAGCTGGTGGCCATTATTTTGAAGACCAAAGCAATGTAAACGGTAAAGACTTCTTCATAGAAGTCAGCTGTCATATGTTTTACTGTGACAAGTACCAGCTTGTGTCAGACAACCTGAAAAGCATCAGAACCAGAATTAGTGTCTACTAATATATATATATATATATATATATATATATATATATATATATATATATATCTCTATCTATGTATGTATATGAAGTGAGGATTGTCCCAGCAGAGTGCAAACTATAAAAGCTCTGACCTACAACGTTAGGGCTCCCACAATAATAAACTGACTTCAGCAACAACCAGCAGTAATCTATGGCTAGGACTGCTATAATGCCCTCACTGTCCCCCTATTCAGAATACTGCCCCCACACGCAGTGTGATACCCTCACAATTTCCCCCTCAAACAGTATGATGCCCCCACTTGCACTTTAATATCCTGTGTGCATTCCCCCACAGCATCCCACACACAGAATGATGCCCCTAAGACCACCCATACACTGTATGATCCCCACCACTCACACACAGTCTGACAGCCCCACCCCGCAGTATGATGTCCCCAATGATTCCCCCCACACACAACCTGATGCCCCCACAGCTCCACACAGTCTGGCAGTCCCATCCCCCAGTATGATGTCCCCAATGATTCCCACACACACACAACCTGATGCCCCCACAGCTCCACACAGTCTGGCAGTCCCATCCCCCAGTATGATGTCCCCAATGATTCCCACACACACACAACCTGATGCCCCCACAGCTCCACACAGTCTGGCAGTCCCATCCCCCAGTATGATGTCCCCAATGATTCCCACACACACACAACCTGATGCCCCGACAGCTCCGCACAGTCTGGCAGTCCCATCCCCCAGTATGATGTCACCAATGTCTCCCCCACATACAGTTTGATGTATATCTCCTCCCGCCACATACATACACAGTTCAGTGCCCCCACAGTGTGTATATGACGCGCCCCCTGGGCCGTGAGGTAATCGGTAGCCGGGCCGGTCGATGCTGGGAGATGTCACAGTGGCGGTGACCCGGTCCGTGACCCAGGGCAGTCAATAAAAGGGGAATAAAGAAAAGGGAATATAGTTTTTATATAATGTTCGTGACGCCACCTGTGGAATGCGGCTATATGAAGCCTCCGCTGCGGTGCAGATCCTCTGGAGCTGATGATGATGCAGCAGAGTTGGTTCAGCTCTCCACAGGCAGAGCTTAGCTACAGGGCAGGAAGTGGTGATTTTATAGATGTTGCTGTGCAGTGTAGTGCAGGGGATGGTGCAGTTAATAATCAGTCCACAACTTAATGGCAGTTTCCTCTTATCTTTACTCGTGGTGGTTAGGCAGACCAGGGCACGGGTACTAGCTGGTTGTAGAGGCCTGGAAGCAAGTTGGGAATCCACCTCGCCAGGTGAAGTTGGAGACCTTCCCTTTTGCGCTAATCTCTTTGGCCCTGCTGCTTATAGCTGTGCTGCGGCCCTCGTCCCTGAGTAAAACGTCTTTGTGCTCACCCGTATGGCAGGCAGCTCGGGCCCTTCTGGAGTGTCGCTCCCACGTGGCGGTGCTGGGCCTATGTGCTGCTGAGCCTCCGGGCCTCTGATGGGGCCAGGAGACCTGCAGTCTCCTGCCCTCCGGTTTCTGCTGCTGGGCCTTCAGTGCCCCACAACGTCAGACTCCGGTGTCCGGTTCTTCTGCGCTTCCTCTGGGGTGAACTGCCGTGCAGCTCCACTCCCTAGGTCTTTCCTCGTTGCTCTCCTGACTTCAACTCCTCTCACTAACTCTTGCTAACCCCACCTCCAGATTCCAGTTGCTAAGGGGAGGAGCTCCCCTTGCTGGTATGGAGCCAGGAAAGTGTTGTATGCTGGTAAACCTGATTAGGGGACCCTTCCTTGCTTCCAGGCATGGCATCACCCCTTGTGAGGGAGGCAATGCCACTGTGGCAACCGGACTCCTGGGGTGCCACATATACGCACACCTTTCCTGTGTATCCTACTCCTTCCTTGCCTCAACTACTAGTTAAGTGAACTGTAAATGTCACATGACCTAAAAGTCCTGGCAGCACCTTCAGTCTCTACATAGACTGAAAGGTGGAGTAGGGATCTGATGGTTCCCTGCTCCACTGTTTAATTCAAAGGTATCTGTAGCTAAGGATATAGATACAACTGAAGCTAAGACATACCGCAAACCTGCTGAGACAGCTACATAGGGTTGAGACAGTCCCACTGGATCTCAGACTGCTAGTAGGTATGCCATTACTTCATGCAGTGAAGTGTAAAGATCTAAAAGCCTCAGACAGACAATGACTCTCTACTATTAAAGGGAACCAGTCATGTCCCCAAACACTATTAACGTGCAGATATGGGGTAAATCTGCTGGTTAATAGCATTCTAAAGCTGTCCAGCCCACACAGTGAAAGCACGGCTGCCGGGAGTCAATTAAAATATTTTTTATGGCAGCCTCGGGCTTTCAGTCATAAAGGCATGCCGTCACAGATTGATTCACCACTCAGTATACAGTGAGCAGTGGCTGTAAGCACACCCTGGCACATAGACTGACAGCCGGCTCCGCAATAATACGCTGCAGAGCAGACTACCAGTCAATGTGCCAGGACGTGCTTACAGTAATTTAACAGTGAGCCACTGCTCACTGTATACTGAATGGTGACTGTAGATGTGCCAGCACGCCTCTTGGATTGAAAGCCAGAGGTGGCCGGGAGGAATAATGGTAATTTCCTCCTGGTAATCGAGTTTTCAGTGCGGCAACTGGGCAGCTTTAACCTCATATCTGCAAGTTAGTAGCGTTTAGGGACATGACAGGTTCGCTTAAATGCTCAGGATTGTGTAGGATAGCTTTATGCACATTTCAGGCTACTGAATGTGACTCTGGGTGTCTGCTACCTTGCCAACACTTGGACTTTGTAACTATGTTCACTGTTTTCTCTTTTGTTATTTGTATGTCATCAGATGTATAAGCCTTTATTCTGTATTATTAACTATTGTTCTGTTGTAGCAAAGAAAGAAAGGGGGTGATATAAGGTGGCTGTTAGCAGGAAGTTGTTAGTAGATGGCTGAAGCAGGTGGAAGGCAGAAATTCTCCTATTGTGGGTTCACCTGCTGAGGTGGATTCTCTAAGTCATAAATCAAGGTGAGCAGTACAGACCGGCAGCGGGCTGGAGTTCTCAGACGGCACATGAAACATGGACAACTAGTAGAGATGGAAGTTTATTGGAGTAGTGCAGAAGCAGACAGAACCGCAGAGTTGAGGTAACAGCAGCAGGAATAGCAGAAATGAGTTGTGAACAGCACCAGTAACACTGAGAGGTGCTGGTTATCAAGTAACTTGACACAGTAGAATTGACGTTGTGGTCAGCACCAGGAATTAACAGGTAACTTGACTAAACAGAGTTAAAGTTGTGAACAACACCAAGAATAACAGAGAAAAGTTCGTAGTCGGGTACCTTGATTAGAGATGGGCAAACCCGAACATAAATGTTTGACGTTCATAATGAACATCGAGCCTGAACGCCGAACACGGACTTTCTCCTGAAGTCCGGTCCAGTGTTCGGAGTAAGTCCGTGGTGGCGTGGAGGAGAGAGTGAAAGTTTTTAATCTTACAAGTTCAGGTCTCCATTATTTTCAATGGGGTTCGGGTTCTGGTGGAAGTTCAGGTACTGTTCTGGAACCCGAACCGAACTTTCTCAAAAGTTCGGGTCAGGTACCAGAACCCGAACTTCCACTGGTCCCCCCCATCCCTAACCTTGATAGCAAAGTTGAGAGTGCGAACAGTGCCAGAATTAGCAGAACTGAGCTTGATAATAATTGTTGGATGTTTAATAGCATTCTGTGACAATGGAAGTGATATTCAGCCTCTTGGCCTGAGCAAAACTTAGTGCGATATGTGGCTAAACTCCAAAAAAGCACATGATAGGAATGAGCTCTACTACCTGAATGTTCAAGCGGCAAATAGCTGCTTGAGCTGGCCTTAAAAGTCCTTGGATGATAATATCATAGGTGCTCACAGTGTCACCATAGTTACCCAGTGCAGACTAGTACAGAGGGTGCCAGCCATAGGAAAACAAACAAAGCCTGGCACTGGAGCCAGGACAGATGAGTAATCATTACTAAGGAGAATTAGGCCAGATGTAAGGAGCTGATCCCAAAGACCTGACAAACAGGGAGGTCTCAGAGGAGTGTGAAGTGTGTGATACAGAGGGACTTGCTAGTGATGAAGTGGTTGCAGTAGGTGCCACCTTCAGCCATGTGAGACACACTTGAGGACTTAGGGACTATGTTGCAGGGACTATGTTGCAGGAGGACAGCAGTGGGTCCCCTGAAATGACACTGAAACAGTGACCTGGTACCATGTATCAAGGCTAGATTGCTGACATGGAAGAGCAGTCCAGGAGCTTGCTGGGAGAGTGTCTCAAAGACGCCCTAGGCTGAGAGGATCTTCAGTGGAACCAACTCTGAGAGACTGTGTGGGCAGGGCTGGTTTTAGACAAATTGGGTTCTGGACAAACATTTAAAACTGGGCCCTAAGTGCTAACATATTGCACCATCACACTCAAACGTTTAGGTTGCATTTACATGTGCTGAGTTCAGACGATCAAATGAGCACGATCAACAATATTGAAATTGTTCAGCACTTGTTTACCGGTCTCCTTACACAGGTTGACAAAGAATGATGTGCACAGAACGATCACTCATAGATCAATGTGTCCCCATACACATCATGTTATCAGACGCACATCGGCAGTTTACACTAGGCGATATGCCACTGAAAGTCATAAGTTACTTACCGGTAACGGGATTTTTCGGAGACCATGACAGCACCATGAGAGAGGGGATCCGCCCACCAAGGACAGGAAACCTACAGGCTTAAAAGGGGCGGCCCTCTCTCTCGCCTCAGTTTGGATTACAGAGCATTGAGAGGACCACCAGGTTAGTAGACATGGTATAAATAATATTTTTATACAACACCACTAAGTGAGAAAATTATAATTAATAACTGAGGAGTGCTCCCATAAAGTGAAGGGAGGGAATATAAGGGTGCTCTCATGGTCTCCGAAAAATCCCGTTACCGGTAAGTAACTTATGACTTTATCGGTCGACCATGACAGGACCACGAGAGAATTGCAGAGATGAAGAAGTTTAGGGAGGGACCACAGCCTGGAGCACCCTTCTTCTAAATGTGAGGTCAGATGAAACACCCAAATCCAGTCTATAGTGCCTATAGATGGTAGATGGAGAAGACCAGGTAGCAGCCTTACATATGTCTTCCATCGAGACACCCGTCTTCTCCACCCACGATGTCGCCACTGCTCGGGTAGAGTGAGCCTTCAACCCCCCTCCTAGCTGATGTTAGAGCTATTAGAAGCACTGTTTTAAGGGAGATGGACTTAAGGGATGCTGAATCTATTGGTTCAAAGGGTGAATCAGATAATGCTTTTAGAACTAAATTTAGATCCCAGGGTGCTAAATTGTTTTTGATAACAGGCCTGGATCTAAAAGCAGCTTTGATAAAGCGAGAAATCCAGTAATTTCCTGCCAGGTCACAGTTATATAGGGCACCTAAGGCAGAGACTTGGACCTTAAGAGTACTTGTTGCCAACCCCAACTCGAGGCCCTTCTGTAAAAACTCTAAAATTTTCCCAATTGGCACCCCCTCACCAACTGTAGAACCAGAGAAAGATAAAAATTACTTCCAAGTTCTGGCGTAAATCCTGGTAGTGACAGGTTTTCTACTGCGCATTAATGTAGCCACTAGGTTTTTGGAGAATCCTTTGCAGTCTAACAGAGACCTCTCAGGTTCCACACCGTCAAGTGGAGGCCAGGAGCTTGAGGAAGGACTATTGGATCCTGGCCGAGGAGATCTGGAATTTCTGGCAGGACCCAAGGATCGGAGATGGACATGTTCCTCAGGCATGAGAACCAGGGCCTCCTGGGCCAAAAGGGGGCGACCAGAAGGACCCTCGCCTTGTCCTCTCTGATCTTTCTTAGGACCATGGGAAGAAGATTCAGTGGGGGGAAGGCATAGGCCAGACTGAAATCCCAAGTCACTTGGAGAGCATCCACTGCCAGAGGGTTTTCACTGGGATTTAGGGAGCAAAAGAGCTCTGTCTTTCGATTTAGCCTTGTGGCGAAGAGATCTACCACCGGAAGCCCCCATTTTCGGACTATTTGGGAAAAAATGTCCTGCTTTAGTTCCCATTCGCCTTGCCTCAGAGAGAAACGGCTTAAGTAGTCTGCCTTTATGTTCTCTTTTCCTTTGATGTGGAGGGCCGTTAAGGAAAAGAGATGGCATTCCGAAATCTGAAAATGACGATCTGTCACTCTCATTAGTGATCCAGAACGTGTACACCCCCTGATGGTTCACGTAAGCTACCGCTATCCTATTATCTGAAAGGATCTTAACGTTTTTATCATGAAGGAAAGGTAAGAAATGATTAATCGCTTTATCCACTGCTAGTAGTTCTTTAGCGTTGGAGGAAAGGCTCTTTTCCGTGTCTGACCAGGACCCCTGGGCAACCATGTCCCCCAGATGGGCCCCCCACCCGCGGGAGCTTGCATCGGTTGTAATTAGTTTAGTGACTCTAAATACCCAGGGAACTCCTCGAGATAGGTTCGCCTCGTTCACCCACCACTTCAAGGATTCAAGTGATTGGGGTGACAAGGACATTCATCCTTCCAAGTGCCCATCTAACAAAACTTCATTATGTAGGACGTCCCATTGTAGAACCCTGGAGTGGTATTGTGGCCACAGAACCCCGGGAAGGCAAGATAACAGGGTAACCAACAAGGACATCGCAGCTCTAAGGGACATGACTGGGTTTGATAATGCTTTCTCTACCAGGATTTTAACCTTTTGTTTCTTGGCTTCCGGGAGGAAACATATTTGAAGGTCTGAATCCAGCATAATACCCAAGAACTGCTGTATTTTTGAAGGCACTACCCTGGACTTCTCTAGATTTAGGATCCAGCCCAGACTTTCTAAGATGGAGGATACTAATTTTAGGTGATTATAACATTGGGAGGCTGAGTCTCCAACTATCAAGAAATCATCCAGGTAAGGGATAATTAAAATATTATGTTACCTGACATGGCCATGACTTCCGCTATAATCTTAGTAAATACTCTGGGGGCTATGGCCAGACCGAACGGTAAGGCCCTAGACTGGAAGTGCTTAATTTCTCCATCTATGATCAAAGCCACCCTAAGGTATTTCTGGAAATCCATATGTATAGATACATGGTAATAGGCGTCTTTTAGATCTAATACTACCATGTAACAGCCTGAAAAAAGTAACTGTATTGTAGATTTAATGGATTCCATCTTAAAGGTGGGAACTAACAAAAACTTATTAAGGGCTTTAAGGTTAATAATGCACCAAAAAGAACCATCAGGCTTAGAAATCAAAAAAGAGGCGAGTAGAATCCTAGCCCCTTTTCTGCTGTCGGGACCTCCACTAGGACCGCTTTATGGACCAAGTTCAGGATTTCCACTTGTAGGGCCGTCTGCTCTACTTCCGAGAGACGGTTTGGGGTCAAGATGAATCTCCCACGAGGAACCTGCCGAAACTCGAACCTCAGACCCGAACCTACCAGATCAAGGATCCAGTTACTAGCAGAAATTTTTGTCCAGGCAGGTAAGAAGCCCAACAGCCTCCCCCCTACCTGGGCTGCGAGTCATTGACTCGGTTTCCGGGGTCCCCGGTTAGAAGGAGAAGAGCCAAATAGGAGCCCTCTACCTTTTGGTCTGTGGTCTTCCCACTTCTCATGACCTTTCTGCGGTCTTTTTCGTAGAAACCTTCTCCCATGGAAAGGACGTTTATAAGTGGGGGCAGACAAGCTAGGGAAACCTTTCTTTTTGTCACTGGCTTTATCCAGAAGTTCGTCCAGAACAGGCCTAAAAAGATGCTCTCCTTCACATGGAATAGTACAGAGTCTCGTCCTTGCTTGAATATCCCCTGGCCAACATTTAAGCCACAAGGCTCTACCGGCTGCGTTGGACATGGCGGCTGACCTCGCTGCCAATCTGACTGAGTCCGCCGAGGCATCCGCCAGGAAGGCTGCTGCCCCCTGTAGGAGTGATATATTTGATAAAATCTCCTTCCTGGGGGTGTTATTTCTCAGATGGGATTCAAGTTGGTCCAACCATATCATTAGGGGCCTGGCAGTACAAGTAGCGGCAACCGCTGACTTTAAGGCCCCCGCAGACGTTTCCCTGGTTCCTTTGAGAAAGGTGTCAGCTTTCCTATCTAAATGGTCCTTAAGAGCCCCCATATCGTCAAAGGGGAGAGAGGATCGCTTAGATGCCTTAGCTATGGCCACATCTATGTTTGGGGCTTTCTCCCAGAAAGAAGAAGCTGAGTCTTCAAAGGGGTATTTTCTTTTAAAGAACGGAGGAAGAACACCCTTTCTTTCTGGCCTTTTCCATTCTCTACGTATCAAGTCCTGAATGTTATCATTAAAGGGAAAACTTCTTCTTTTCCTTTGTCCCAGCCCCATGAACATTACATCCTGGACTGATTTTTCTGGTCTGACCTCTGTAATACCCATGGTTGACCAAATTGCTTTGATCAAGCCATCAACTCCATTAAGTGGGAAACAATGCTGACCCGCACCACTATCTGAGGAAGTGGATGATGAAGAGGCTGAGTCATCCGAGTCCAACTCATAAGCAGACGACAGAGAGTCATCCGGGGCTGGGGAGATCTCCTGGTCTGTATCCACCTTTACTTTAGTCTTTTTAGAGAGGATTTTACTAATTTCAGACCTGACCTGAGGTTAAGCTAGGGGTCTCCTCCACTAGCGTCTGATTTATACAGGACTGACATAATTTTTGGGGGTATGAGTCGGGAAGGACGGTGTTACACAATGCACATTGAACATGCTTGGTCTTGGAGGTACACTTCTTCCCCTATTAAAAATAGAAGGGGAGAAGGGATACTCCATTACTAAGTGAACTTTCTCGAAGATCACTTACCCAGGTGGCTCAAAAGGGCTGGTACCGATTTGGAGGAAGGACCCTTCTCAGCCGGGGGATCGTCCCTGGAGGCTGCAGATTCGTCCATCCTGCTGGAACCTTGATGACTGGACTTAGACGCCGTACCTCACTTTCCTGAGGACCGGGTGTTACCAGTAACACGAGGGCGATGCACTTTTTGGGGCTCCCCAAACAGACACTGAGATGGTGGAGATGGCGGCTGCTGAACTTGCTGCTGCTGCTGCTCATTATCGGACTCCATGATGAGGAGAACAAGCTGGGAAGCCCTGAACATTGGTGCTTGGGCCAGTTAAGTAGCACCTGTTCCACCCCTCAACCAACTGATTTTAATTGAATACATTCCCCCTTTTCTTTTTTTTTTACACAGGGACGCTTGGCGCCCCATAGCCACGGTTAATACCGCACTTACAATTAGGTGCAAGTGACCGGACTTCTGGGTCCCGGTCACGTAATCGCCTCGAGGCGCGGTGACGTCATCGGGCCGCGACTTACAGGAGGAGGCCGGAAGTGCACGCCCGCACGAGCCTCGCCCCGGGAAGCTCCAGTCGCCGCCGCTCCAGGTAGGCTCTGCCAAGATCCACGGGCCTGCTACCCCGGATCGGGGCGCAGCGTCGGATATCCAGCACGCTGACCTCCGCTGGGTGTCGATGGGGACGGCATCCCACGCAACCCGCATGTCTTCAGGGCGATGGTGGGCCCTGCCACCCCAGATGGGGGCGCAGTCCCACTGCAGTCCGGATCAGACCAGGGGCAGACTCCTCCACAGAAAGGGGCGCAAACCTGGCTGAAGCAGCTGATAAAAGGGCTGCCACCCCAGATAGGGGCGCAGCCTCCTGCTTATCTGGTGCAAAATATGCTGTGCCACTCCCAGATAGGGGTGCACCCACAAAACAGAAGCTGGAGCTGCAGATCCCAGATAGGGGCGCTGCCCGACAGCCGTCGCCATCCGGTTCTTTCCACGAGCCTGAAATAGGTTCCCTCCATCAAGGACAGGAAACCAAACTGAGGCGAGAGAGAGGGCCGCCCCTTTTAAGCCTGTAGGTTTCTTGTCCTTGGTGGGCGGATCCCCTCTCTCATGGTGCTGTCATGGTCGACCGATAAAACAATGATTTTTGCTCCACCATAAACACTACAATGGCCTGATGAATGAGCAACATTTTGCTCGTTCGTTGGGCGGTTACTGACATGTTTCCACCTATGAGCTCTTGTCTGTGCAACTGAAATTTATAAATGAACGCTACATACACACAGTATGTGACACAAACACCATATGTTACAGACACATATGTTTAAACACACATTGTTATGCACACGCCCGGACTGACTGGCGTGTGCGTGTTTATGTAGTGATTCCACTGTGCCATGAACCGGAGAGTGCCTGGAGGGGCGTAACTAAGTATCTGCCCGATCCGACCAAGGTCGCACGACGGCATACGACGCCAGTGCACCAGGGAGGAACCGAGCAGAGGAACCATGGTCTACTCCAGGTCAGACTCCGGACACGGCTGTTGACCCACACCGGGGAATACAGGAACAGGCAGACTAGAGCACAGGCTGGGTAGGGTCCAGTACAGACTGGGAGACAAATTCGAAACCGCAGACGCGGTAGACAGAGCTGAGCAAAGCGAAAACCGCAGACGCGGCGGACAGAGCTGAGCAAAGCGAAAACCGCAGACGCGGCGGACAGAGCTGACCAAAGCGAAAACCGCAGACGCGGCGGACAGAGCTGAGCAAAGCGAAAACCGCAGACGCGGCGGACAGAGCTGAGCAAAGCGAAAACCGCAGACGCGGCGGACAGAGCTGAGCAAAGCGAAAACCGCAGACGCGGCGGACAGAGCTGAGCAAAGCGAAAACCGCAGACGCGACGGACAGAGCTGAGCAAAGCGAAAACCGCAGACGCGGCGGACAGAGCTGAGCAAAGCGAAAACCGCAGACGCGGCGGACAGAGCTGAGCAAAGCGAAAACCGCAGACGCGGCGGACAGAGCTGAGCAAAGCGAAAACCGCAGACGCGGCGGACAGAGCTGAGCAAAGCGAAAACCGCAGACGCGGCGGACAGAGCTGAGCAAAACGAAAACCGCAGACGCGGCGGACAGAGCAGAGCAAAGCGAAAACCGCAGACGCGGCGGACAGAGCAGAGCAAAGCGAAAACCGCAGACGCGGCGGACAGAGCAGAGCAAAGCGAAAACCGCAGACGCGGCGGACAGAGCAGAGCAAAGCAAAAACCGCAGACGCGGCGGACAGAGCAGAGCAAAGCGAAAACCGCAGACGCGGCGGACAGAGCAGAGCAAAGCGAAAACCGCAGACGCGGCGGACAGAGCAGAGCAAAGCAAAAACCGCAGACGGGGCGGACAGAGCAGAGCAAAGCGAAAACCGCAGACGCGGCGAACAGAACTGAGCAAAGCGAAAACCGCAGACGCGGCGAACAGAGCTGAGCAAAGCGAAAACCGCAGACGCGGTGGACAGAGCTGAGCAAAACGAAAACCGCAGACGCGGTGGGAACAGGGCTCTGTTCACACGGAACAGACTAGAAGGGAAAGGCAGAACCAGATACCCACAGGGTACTTGCAGAGAAGTAGCGAGTGGACCACAAACTCACAAACGGAAGTACAGTGACAACGAGCAGGAGTTAGGTACGAGTTCAGACTCTGCAGAAAAAGGAATGGAACGGACATAGAGGCAAAACAGGTAAAGGATAGGAGAGAGTTCAGACAGGAACTGAGTGTACGGAGGAGACCGACACTGCAGCGGGATACAGGAGCGGGTCTGGGAATACGGCCCCCAGAGAGGCAGGACGAACAGGCAAGGAGCGTGTTCAGACTGGCCTGGAAATACAGCCTCCAGGAAGGCGGAACGAACAGGCAAGGAACGAGTACAGACTGCAGGTTAAGGTACACAGATAGGACACAGTACAGACACGGGAACTGATACCGCAAGGCAGGAGAGATAGACAGGACTCAGTTCAGACACGGGAACTGATACCGCAAGGCAGGAGACAAAGACAGGACTCAGTTCAGACACGGGAACTGATACCGCAAGGCAGGAGACATAGACAGGACTCAGTTCAGACACGGGAACTGATACCGCAAGGCAGGAGACAAAGAACGGGACCTGGCACCTTCAGAGTGCAAGCACACACTGAATGAAACACTATGCTCAGGCAGGGATAGATGGGAGCAGCTGAGCTATATACCAGGTGACAGACAGCAATAGGCTGAGGACGCACAAGGGGTGTGACCCACAGCAGGTACAAAAAGCAGGAAGTGATCGGGCGCCGCCCTTAAGCAGCAGAAACAGACAGACAGCAAGGAGGGAAGCCAGAAAGACATTCTGGACTGGAGATCAAGTGCGCGCTCTTGCACAGTGGGAGATGGACCACCATGCAAGGACGCCGCCAGGTATGTTACAGTACCCCCCCCCCCCTTACGCCCCCTCTTCTTCAGGCCTGCCAGAATCTTCCGCAGGGAATTCGAGGACCAGTCGTTCACTTCAAGGAGATCACTTCCACAGTCCACAGGAAAAATTGATCTCATCTGGTTAGCTAGGATGCTACCTCCTATCCAGCCATCCTTGGCAACAGACGAAACAGGTGGAGTACCAGGAACAGCACACAAGGAAGTCTCTCTCCACATATTTTCAGGTGGCACCCCAGAGGGTACAGGAGACAACTGGAAGTCCTTCACCGGGTTGGAGGGGGACAGAGACTTGGGGGTAATCTCTGCTTCGAGGTACATCTTGTCAAGCTCACAGGAAGAAATAGACGGGTTATCAGGTACATAATGAGGAAAAGTCACTGTCTCTTTGTTATCTGGTGGTACCCCGGAGAATTCAGGAAACAACTGGAGGTCCTCCGCCGGGTCAGAAGAGTGCAGAGGCTCAGAGAAAACATCTGCTTCAGAGTACACTAGGTCGGACTCACTGGAGGAAGCAGGCGAGGTATCGGGTACCGAGTATAGGAAAGTCTCTGTCCATTCACCACCAAGTGGCACCCCAAAGGGTTCTGGAGACAACTGGGGGTACTCCGCCTGGTCAGAGGAGTGTAGAGACTCATGTGTAACCTCTGCTTCAGAGTACACAAGGTCGAACTCACTGAACGAAGCAGGCGAGGTATCAGATCCAGGATATAGGAAAGTCTCTGTCCATTCACCACCAGGTGGCACCCCGAAGGGTTCTGGAGACAACTGGAGGTCCTCTGCCTGGTCGGAGGGGTGTAGAGACTCGGGAGTGACCTCTGCTTCGGAGTACACTAGGTTGGACTCACTGGACGAAGCGAGCGAGGTATCGGGTACAGAGTATAGGAGAGTCTCTGTCCTTTCGCTACCAGGTAGCACCCCGTAGGGTTCTGGAGACGACTGGAGGTCCTCCGCCTGGTCGGAGGGGTGTAGAGACTCGGGAGTAACCTCTGCTTCGGAGTACACTAGGTTGGACTCACTGGACGAAGCGAGCGAGGTATCAGGTACAAAGTATAGGAGAGTCTCTGTCCTTTCGCTACCAGGTAGCACCCCGAAGGGTTCTGGAGACAACTGGAGGTCCTCCGCCTGGTCGGAGGGGTGTAGAGACTCGGGGGTAACTACCACTTTGGGGTACCCATTGTCAGGCTCACAGGACGAAGCGGACAAAGTATCGAGTACCGAGTGTAGAGAAGTCTCTCTCCATTTGTCATCGAGTGGTATCCCGGAGGATTCAGGAGGCAACAGGGGGTCCTCCGCCAGGTAGTAGAGGTGCACAGACTCAGAGGTAACCACAGCTTTGGAGCATCCTTGGACATGCACACCGGTTAAAGTGGGTGAAGCATCTGATGCCGGGTGCAGGAAGTTCTCCTGTGTGGAGTCTGGATGGGCAGAAGTCTCTTCGAGCAGGAGAACCGGTGCACTACCCATGCACATTACCCGTTGGGGTTTCTCCGGGATACAGGGAGATGAAGCTTCAGTAGGGACTTCAAGGTTGGGGTCAGGAGGTCTCAGGGAGGACAGACCCTGGCGTGACGGCTTGCCTCTACGTCTAGCACATCTGGACTGCCTCTTGAGGTTGAGAGAAGTCTTCCGGGAAGCGTAGTCACCCTGTGAGGATTCTGGGTGGGCAGTAGTCTCATTGGGCTGGAGGACTATTGCGCTACCCACACACATTACCCATCGGGGCTGCTCCGGGATATTGGGAGGTGAAGCTTCAGCAGGAGCCTCCGGGTTAGGATCATCGAAGACCATTAGAAAGGCCACCAGGAAGGCCATTAGGTCCAGGAGGATCGGATCCTGTGTTTCATATAGGGGGTTGATCCATTCCAAGGCATCACCCGCCAGGTAAGACATAATGAATGCCACCTTAACCCGATCGGTGGGAAAACATAGAGGGTAGAACTTGAAGTGTAGCATGCATTGCTCCACAAATGCACGACTTTGTCTTGGATCCCCATAGTAACGTGGCGGATCCGCAGGAACGAGAGCAGATAGATCCATCTGGACGGGTGCGTAATTCGCCTGGAACTCAGCTGAGAAAAAAAAAATTATTTATTTATTTTTAATGCATGTATTCGCTGGAAAACTTCTCAGAGAGCGAAGGCCGTGGGGCTCAACGGTAACCATGGCCTGAGCATGCTGTTATGCACACGCCCGGACTGACTGGCGTGTGTGTGTTTATGTAGTGATTCCACTGTGCCATGAACCGGAGAGTGCCTGGAGGGGCGTAACTAAGTATCTGCCCGATCCGACCAAGGTCGCACGACGGCATACGACGCCAGTGCACCAGGGAGGAACCGAGCAGAGGAACCAGGGTCTACTCCAGGTCAGACTCCGGACACGGCTGTTGACCCACACCGGGGAATACAGGAACAGGCAGACTAGAGCACAGGCTGGGTAGGGTCCAGTACAGACTAGGAGACAAATTCAAAACCGCAGACGCGGTAGACAGAGCTGAGCAAAGCGAAAACCGCAGACGCGGTGGACAGAGCTGAGCAAAGCAAAAACCGCAGACGCGGCGGACAGAGCTGAGCAAAGCGAAAACCGCAGACGCGGCGGACAGAGCTGAGCAAAGCGAAAACCGCAGACGCGGCGGACAGAGCTGAGCAAAGCGAAAACCGCAGACGCGGCGGACAGAGCTGAGCAAAGCGAAAACCGCAGACGCGGCGGACAGAGCTGAGCAAAGCGAAAACCGCAGATGCGGCGGACAGAGCTGAGCAAAGTGAAAACCGCAGACGCGGCGGACAGAGCTGAGCAAAGCGAAAACCGCAGACGTGGCGGACAGAGCTGAGCAAAGCGAAAACCGCAGACGCGGCGGACAGAGCTGAGCAAAGCGAAAACCGCAGACGCGGCGGACAGAGCTGAGCAAAGCGAAAACCGCAGACGCGGCGGACAGAGCTGAGCAAAGCGAAAACCGCAGACGCGGCGGACAGAGCTGAGCAAAGCGAAAACCGCAGACGCGGCGGACAGAGCTGAGCAAAGCGAAAACCGCAGACGCGGCGGACAGAGCTGAGCAAAGCGAAAACCACAGACGCAGAGGGAACAGGACTCTGTTCACACGGAACAGACTAGAAGGGAAAGGCAGAACCAGATACCCACAGGGTACTTGCAGAGAAGTAGCGAGTGGACCACAAACTCACAAACGGAAGTACAGTGACAACGAGCAGGAGTTAGGTACGAGTTCAGACTCTGCAGAAAAAGGAAAGGAACGGACATAGAGAAAAAACAGGTAAAAGATAGGAGAGAGTTCAGACTGGTACTGAGTGTACGGAGGAGACCGACACTGCAGCGGGATACAGGAGCGGGTCTGGGAATACGGCCCCCAGAGAGGCGAGACGAACAGGCAAGGAGCGTGTTCAGACTAGCCTGGAAATACAGCCTCCAGGAAGGCGGAACAAACAGGCAAGGAACGAGTACAGACTGCAGGTTAAGATACACAGATAGGACACAGTACAGACATGGGAACAGATACTGCAAGACAGGTAACATAGACAGGACCTGGCATGTCAGAGACAAAAGCCAACTGACAGGGCAAGATGCTCAGGCATGGGTTATTTGGGGCAGCTGTTTAAATAACAGGTGACAGACAGCAATAGGCTGAGGACGCACAAGGGGTGTGCCTGCAGCAGGTACAAAAAGCAGGAAGTGATCGGACGCCGCCCTTAAGCAGCAGACACAGAAGCAAACAGACAGCATGGAGGAAAGCCAGAGAGACACCCTGGACTGGAGATCAAGTGCGCGCTCTTGCACAGTGGGAGATGGACCACTATGCAAGGACGCCGCCAGGTATGTTACACACATAACATACACACGTATTCGCAGAGGACATTCATATACATATCCCTTGCTGTTTTTTGTAAGTTTGCCCACTAACAAAGACATAAACAGTCTATAATTTTAAGGGTAGGTTAATTTTTAACTTTGAGAGATAGAATATCCCAAAAAAATCAAGAAAATCACATTGTATAAATTAGATAAACTTATTTGCATTTTGCAGTGAGAAATAAGTATTTGATCCCCTACAAACCCTTATGAGTTCTGGCTCCTACAGACCAGTTAGATGCTCCTAGTCAACTCGTTACCTGCATTAAAGACAGCTGTCTTACATAGTCACCTGTATAAAAGACTCCTGTCCACAGACTCAATTAATCAGTCAGACTCTAACCTCTACAACATGGGCAAGACCAAAGAGCTTTCTAAGGATGTCAGGGACAAGATCATAGACCTGCACAAAGCTGGAATGGGCTACAAAACCATAAGTAAGATGCTGGATGAGAAGGAGACAACTGTTGGTGCAATAGTAAAAAAATGGAAGAAATACAAAATGACTCTCACTCAACATCGATCTGGGGCACCATTCAAAATCTCACCTCGTCAGATATCCTTGATCATGAGGAAGGTGAGAGATCAGCCTAAAACTACACGGGGGGAACTTGTTAATGGTCTCAAGGCAGCTGGGACCACAGTCATCAAGAACACCATTGGTAACACATTACGTCTTAAAGGTTTAAAATCCTGCAGTGCCCGCAAGGTCCCCCTGCTCAAGAAGGCACATGTGCAGACCCGTCTGAAGTTTGCCAATGAACACCTGGATGATTCTGTGATTTATTGGGAGAAGTTGCTGTGGTCAGATGAGACAAAAATTGAGCTCTTTGGCATTAACTCAACTCGCCGTGTTTGGAGGAAGAGAAATGCTGCATATGACCCAAAGAACACTGTCCCCACTGCCAAGCATGGAAGTGGAAACATTATGTTTTGGGGGTGTTTCTCTACTAAGGGCACAAGACTACTTCACCACATCAATGGAAGAATGGATGGAGCCATGTACCGTAAAATCCTGAGTGACAACCTCCTTCCCTCCGCCGGGGCATTAAAAATGGGTCGTGGCTGGGTCTTCCAACAAGACAATGACCAGGAAACAAAGGAGTGGCTCAAAAAGAAGCACATTAAGGTCATGGAGTGGCTTAGCCAGTCTCCAGACCTTAATCCCATAGAAAACTTATGGAGGGAGTTGAAGCTCCGAGTTGCCAAGTGACAGCCTCAAAATCTGAATGATTTAGAAATGATCTGCAAAGAGGAGTGGACCAAAATTCCTCCTGACATGTGCGGAACCCTCTCATAATCAACTACAAAAAACATCTAACTGCTGTGCTTGCCAACAAGGGTTTTGCCACCAAGTATTAAGTGTTATTTGCCAGAGGAATCAAATGCTTATTTCTCACTTCAAAATGCAAATAAATTTATCTAATTTACACAATGTGATTTTCTTGATTTTTTTTTGGGATATTCCAACTCTCAATGTTAAAATTAACCTACCCTTAAAATTATAAACTGTTCATGTTTTTTTCAGTGGGCAAACTTACAAAAACAGCAAGGGATCACATAATTATTTCCTTCACTGTATAGACATATGTATAAACACAGAGCACATTCATACAGACACATGCATACAAAAAGCACATTGATACAGACACATATATGCCTACAAGGAGCCCTTACATTCTGATGTCTTCACTAATATATACCACCATGAGCCCATATATTCTCATATATTCACTAATGTATGCCTACCAGTAGCCCATACATTCTGATGTCTTCACTAATATATACCACCAGGAGCCCATACATTCTGATGTCCCCACTAATATATACATCAGGAGCCCATACATTCTGATGTCCCCACTAATATATACCACCAGAAGCCTATACATTCTGATGTCCTCATTAATATATACCACCAGGAGCCCATATATTCTGATGTCCTCACTAATATATACCACCAGCAGCCTATACATTCTGATGTCCTCACTAATATATACCACCAGGAGCCCATATATT
This sequence comes from Phyllobates terribilis, assembly GCF_046119375.1. NCBI lineage: Eukaryota > Metazoa > Chordata > Amphibia > Anura > Dendrobatidae > Phyllobates > Phyllobates terribilis. The sequence goes on along the minus strand of NW_027362762.1, from coordinate 458,721,389 downwards.
CTGATGTCCTCACTAATATATACCACCAGAAGCCTATACATTCTGATGTCCTCACTAATATATACCACCAGGAGCCCATACATTCTAATGTCCTCACTAATACCATATATACCACCAGGATATACACATAGATACACACATAGATACAAAGACAGACAGAGATACACAAACACACACAGAGATACAAAGACAGAGACACACTCACCCATAGGCCACGGCCCCACTATCAGTATTCGGTCAGTATTTTTTCTCAGGAGTGGGAGCCAAAACCAGGTGAGGAACAATCAGAGAAAAGGTATAATAGAAACAGATGCACCAATTCTGCATTTATCACCCATTCCTGGTTTTGGCTCCCACTTCTGAGAAAAAATACTGTCCGAATACTGACCAAATACTGAAAGTGGGGCCGTGGCCATAGATAAAAACACAGAGAGACACATATACAAAGAGAGAGAGACACACACATAGATACAGAGACATACACACACTTAATGTAAAGACAGAGAGACAAAGACACACACACAGTACTTACAACAACTCGAGTGTTGCTTTAGCAGTATGCTTTGGGTCAATTGTCTTGTTGGAAGGTTAACCTCCATCCTAGTCTCAAATCAATGACAGACTGAAACAGGTTTTGCTCAAGAATATCCCGGTATTTTTCACCATCCATCTTCCCCTCGACTTAGCCATTTTCCCTGTCCCTGCTGCCGAAAACATCCCCACAGCATGATGTTGCCACCACCATGTTTCACTGTGGATATGGTCTTCTTGGGGTGATGAGCTGTTGGTTTGGCGCCAGACATAGCGTTCAACTTTGGTCTCAACTTACCACAGCATCTTCCTCCATACATTTGGGAAGTCTCCCACATGTCTTTTGGCAAACTCAAAACGAGACTTACAATTTTTGTGTGGCTTTTTTCTGCCCACTCTTCCATAAACGACAACATATTGGCATGTACGGCTTATTGTGGTCATATGGACAGATACTCCAGTCTCTGCTTGGGAACTCTGCAGCTCCTTTAGGGTTACTTTTGGTCTCTGTGCTGCCTGTCTGATTAATGCCCTCCTTGCCTGAGCTCTGAGTTTTGGCCAAATCCCGGGCCTGCGCACTTCACTGTTTACAGAAGGCGCACTTCTTCCTCCTGTCTTTGGTCATAGTACTGTAGGGATCTTGTGCACAGGCACCGGCGAGTCACTGCGACTTCCCGGCGCCTGCGCACAAGATTCCTGCAGTATTATGACTGCATAGTACATAGTACAAGTGCGCCTTCTGTAAAAAGTGAAGTGCGCAGGAGTGGGAGTTGTCCGCCGCAACTTCATGTCACAGGGCACTGTGAAGTGCAGGGGAGGGGGGAAACAAAATTCACACAGTAGGCAGGAATTTCTTCTGGGCCCCGGACTGGAACGCATCAAAAACTTGTATGAATAAAAAGACATTTCACTGCAACAAGACCTCTAATATGAGGCATACAGGTAGGTATAGATTTACATTTCTATCACCTGTATGCCCATATTAGAAGTCAGATAAGTGCCAGATGGTGACAGATTCCCTTTCAAATATTACATGTAATATTGCAACAATGTGTGAAGTCTTAGTTGTTCCATGTGAAGAAGTGTTACAGTTGCACTTCTGTATTGCTGCTTTAATATTTGGATGTGTGGAGCTTAAAAAGATGGTTCCCTATTCCAACAAGAAATTGGAATGGGAGTGTGCGGCAATTTACTGGTCTGGGACTGTCCTCCTAATGTGCAATGAGTAGAGTGATGTGCTTATTTGCTCCCAAGAATTGTTGGGATTAAGGCAAAAGGGCCAACAAGTGCTAAGCATCTCTGGGAACTCCTTCAAGATTGTTGGAAGACCATTTCCGGTGACTACCTCTTGAAGCTCATCAAGAGAATGCCAAGAGTGTGCAAAGCAGTCATCAAAGCAAAAGGTGGCTACTTTGAAGAACCTAGAATATACAACATATTTTCAGTTGTTCCACACTTTTTTGCTAAGTATATAATTCCACATGTGTTAATTCATAGTTTTGATGTGAATATACAATTTTCAAAGTCATGAAAATACAGAAAAATCTTTAAATGAGAAAGTGTGTCCAAACTTTTGGTCTGTACTGTACAGTTGAAACCAGAAGTTTACATACACTATATAAAAAGACACATATGCATGTTTTGTTTAAAGGCATAGTAATCTTAGCGTACAGTCATGGCCAAAAGTTTTGAGAATGACACCAAAATTATATTTTCACATGATCTGCTGGCCTCTGGTTTTTATTAGTGTTTGTCTGATGTTTATATCACATACAGAAATATAATTGCAATCATATTATGAGTACCAATAGGTTATATTGACAGTTAGAATGAGTTAATGCAGCAAGTCAATATTTGCAGTGTTGCCCCTTCTTCTTCAAGACCTCTGTAATTCTCCCTGGCATGCTCTCAATCAACTTTTGGACCAAATCCTGACTGATAGCAGTCCATTCTTGCATAATCAATGCTTGCATTTTGCCAGAATTTGTTGGTTTTTGTTTGTCCTCCCGTCTCTTGATGATTAACCACAAGTTCTCAATGGGATTAAGATCTGGGGAGTTTCCAGGCCATGGACCCAAAATCTCTATGTTTTGTTCCATGAGCCATTTAGTTATCACCTTTGCTTTATGGCAAGGTGCTCCATCATGCTGGAAAAGGCATTGTTGGGCGCCAAACTGCTCTTGGACGGTTGGGAGAAGTTGCTCTTGTAGGACATTCTGGTACCATTCTTTATTCATGGCTGTGTTTTTAGGCAAGACTGTGAGTGAGCCGATTCCCTTGGCTGAGAAGCAACCCCACACATGAATGGTTTCAGGATGCTTTACAGTTGGCATGAGACAAGACTGGTGGTAGCGCTCACCTCTTCTTCTCCGAATAAGCTGTTTTCCAGATGTCCCAAACAATCGAAAAGGGGATTCATCAAAGAAAATGACTTTGCCCCAGTCCTCAGCAGTCCACTCCCTGTACCTTTTGCAGAATATCAGTGGGTCCCTGATGTTTTTTCTGGAGAGAAGTGGCTTCTTTGCTGCCCTCCTTGAAACCAGCCCTTGCTCAAAGAGTCTCCGCCTCTCAGTGCGTGCAGAAGCACTCACACCAGCCTGCTGCCATTCCTGAGCAAGCTCGGCACTGCTGGTAGTCCGATCCCGCAGCTGAAACAGTTTTAAGATACGGTCCTGGCGCTTGCTGGTCTTTCTTGGGCGCCCTGGAGCCTTTTTGACAACAATGGAAGCTCTCTCCTTGAAGTTCTTGATGATGCGATAGATTGTTGACTGAGGTGCAATCTTTGTAGCTGCGATACTCTTCCCTGTTAGGCCATTTTTGTGCAGTGCAATGATGGCTGCACGTGTTTCTTTAGAGATAACCATGGTTAACTGAAGAGAAACAATGATACCAAGAACCAGCCTCCTTTTAAAGTGTCCAGTGATGTCATTCTTACTTAATCATGACTGATTGATCGCCAGCCCTGTCCTCATCAACACCAACACCTGTGTTAATGGATCAATCACTAAAACGATGTTAGCTGCTCCTTTTAAGGCAGGACTGCAATGATGTTGAAATGTGTTTTGGGGGTTAAAGTTCATTTTCTGGGCAAATATTGACTTTGCAAGTACAGTAATTGCTGTTAAGCTGATCACTCTTTGACATTCAGGAGTTTATGCAAATTGCCATTGCAAAAAAGAAGCAGTAAACTTTGGAAAAATTACTATTTGTCTCATTCTCAATACTTTTGGCCATGACTGTATGTAAACTTTTTACTTTGCTGTAAGTAATTAAAAATGTTTTAAAACATTCTCTTTCTCTCATTATTCTGGCATTTGACAAATATTAAAAATTCTGGTAATTCTAATTGAGCAAAAACGGGAAAGGTTTATTCTGATTTCATGTGAGATATTGAGAAAAACATTCATATGTGTCTTTTTATATAGTGTATGTTATCTTCTGGTTTCAACTGTATGTATGTGTATATGCATACAATATATATATACACTGTGTTCCAAATTATTATGCAAATAATATTTTCTCAGATTTTCCCAAATTACCTATATGAATTGCAGTCATTGTAATTTTCCAGTCAAATAACTATTAGAGTACAATTGAAAGGTTTTTGTACAAACTGCCTATGATAACAGTATATTTTTAAAAAAATAAAAAACTCAAACTGCACTCAGAATGCATGTTCCAAATTATTATGCACAGCAGAGTTTTCAGCCTTTTCATTTTAATAAAGAACAAAAAAATGGTCATTTTTGAAATTATAAGCATTAGCAGGTTATTACAAACTGAAATCAAACAGTTTTCAACTCCAAACTTTATTCTAGGTGATGTTACATTTGCACATAGGACCGTTTGTTCGAAAGGAGCTTCTGAACTCTCGTCCATTGAATTTGTCAGGTTTTGGATGGTTTCTGCTTCAATTGTTTTGCATGAGGACAGAATACCCTCCCAGAGCTGTTGCTTAGATGTGAACTGCCTCCTGCCATCATAGACACTCATTTTGATGATGCTCCAGAGGTTCTCAATGGGGTTTGAGGTCAGGGGAGCATGGGGGCCACACCATAAGTTTGTCCCCATTTATGCCCATAGCAGCCAGAGATGCAGATGTGTTATGTGCAGCATGAGACGGGGCATTATCATGCATGAAATGATCTTGCTGCGGAATACACGGTTACTACTATAGGAGGTGGGAACTGCCTCCTGTTTGACCTTGCACTCCCCCCATTTAAACAGCAGGTGATGTATATTCTATTCTACCAGCCCATTTAAATTGTAGGTGTTTTAGCCCAGAAGTGACATGTTCTGTCCAGAGTTATAGGCTTGTAGCCCAAGAGAGGCATGTAGGCAGAGTAGTACCCATCAGATGGGAGGTCACCTTGCAGCGGTTGATGGGCACACATGAATTGGCCAATTTATGCGCTAAGAACCTCCATTTTTTGTAAGTAAAGCTTATTGAGTAATAACACAGTTTAAATTAAATGGTTTTATTGTCTTTATGTATCTTGGCCATAATGGAGTGCTGCTGCGCTTTCTTTTTATATATATATATATATATATATATATATATATATATATATATATATATATATATTACAGTATCAGTTTATATTATGCATACTTATTCATTATAAAATGTATGGTGTCTTTCAAAACTACAAACAAAAACAAGCCCTCATACGGTTAAGTCGATGGAAAAATAAAAATGATTCTTAGAAGAAGTGAAGGGAAAAAAATCAAAATAGTAAAAACAAATATTGTTTCAGACAGGAATGGGTTAAAAAATAATTGTCTTATTTGTGTAAAGCACTGATATACTTGGCCTTTAGGACATTCAATAAGGTGACTCCATTTTATCCATCTATAATACCCCAATAATCTATTTGAAAATAGTTTTTTAAAACAAACAATTTCTTTAACAGGGCTTGTCCTGTTTCAGAAGAAAAGTCTGCAGACACTCTATGTGACTGCAGACTGCCAAATAGTTACAGAGTGCGATGTGCGTGTAACGTGGCGTGGGGAGATAGTCGTGGGTGAGGTACTTGTCTCTTATGCCCTGGCATGTTACATGAAAATGGGGGTCCTGGTTGGGTGTGTGGACTTGGGCTATGGGGGGCACTACGACCTTGCAGGCCGCATGTTACAGATGACTTTGGTTGGCCACGACCAGATGTTGAGGACTTCAATGAGGGAGACCACCAGTCCAAAATAAACTCTTTACTTAATGATAACTTTGTGGGAGTTATATACAGTAGGTAGTGGGCATAGATCTTTATGAATGTTTCCTTCACAATATGAAGCATTTTTCACACACAATTTCTACTCCTTCCTCTTTACTCGCTTGTGTCACTATATTCGCTGCTTCACTCTACTTCACCACAACCAGTACTACAGTTCAGTTAGCAAGAGTCCTATTCTCTACCTGCGGTTATGCATCTTCTTTCCCCTCCAGGGAACAATGTTGCCAATATGGCCGGTACTTAAAGGGAATCTGTCACCCCCCTGGGACTTTTCAGACCTCTAATATGAGCATACAGGTGATAGAAATGTAAATCTATACTTACCTGTATGGCCCATATTAGAGGTCTGCTTGCTTTGATATATCTTTTTTATAAAATCCATTTTCCTAGGCTTGGCGACCGGGGGATGCCAAGAAATGCCCGCCTACCTACTTTAATTTAAATATCCCCCCCTACACATCCCGCGCATGCGCGATACGCCTATAACTTATGCCGGGTTTTTTTCTCCCTGCCTTATCTTACTGCTGTACTCTAGTGCGCAGGCGCCGGGGAGTCACTGTGACTTCCGCTCCAGTGACCTCTGTCGTGCGCCACAATAAGGTTTGGTCCCCACTTCCTCCCAGATAGTTGCTAACTATCAGGATGCCGGGAGGAAGTGGGGACCAAACCTCATTGTGGCGCACGCCGGAGGTGACTTTAGCGGAAGTCACAGTGACTCCCCGGCGCCTGCGCACTAGAGCATAGCAGTAAGATAAGGCAGGGAGAAAAAAAAACACGGCTTAAGTTATAGGTGCATTGCGCATGCGCGGGATGTGCAGATCTAGAGTGCACGTCACTGTTATGATTTGCAACATGTACTAAGGAAAGATAGGGGAAAACTGTCCCTACTGTAAGACTAAGCTGAATCCCTACGATGTAGCGGGCTGCCTGTTCCTAGCGAACAGACCCGCCTTAGTCCTCGGCTAGTCTGAACGAAGACCTGTAGCATAAGGAGAGGGGTCCCTAAAAGAACTAAGGACTGGAACAAAAATGGGACACCTTCTAAACAGAGAAGTTGTTGCTGAACACAAAAAGACAAACTGACAAAAAGGTACTAGAGGTCCCAGAAGGACCAAGCAAACTGACAGAGAAAGGCACCGAAACACCTGGCTAGCAAAACAGTCAAGAAATACTGAAGTCCAGCACAGCCAAAAGGGTGGAGCTGGAATATAAAGGCAGGTGGTCACGTGACCGCAAAACACAAGATGGAAAAAACAAACAGGAGGGTTCTAACAGTACCCCCTCTTTTATGAGGATCCTCTGGATCCTCCAGGCCCAGGCCTGTCTGGAAACCTCCTGTGGAAAGCTCTAACAAGCCTAGGAGCAGAGACATCATCCGCCGTTAACCAGGAGTTATCTTCGGGACCGAAACCCTTCCAGGAGACAAGATATTGTAATCTCCCTCTATGCCATCTAGAATTCAAGATATGAGAAATTTCATATTCGCCGTCTTCCACCGCAGGAGGAACTGTGACAGTGGCATCCCTATCTGACACATCAGCCTTTTTCAACAAGGAAACATGAAACACAGGATTAATCTTCCAGGAAGTAGGGACATCCAACCTAACCGCAGACGGGTTAACAACTTGAAGCATTTTGAATGGACCCACAAACTTAGGACCCAGTTTTTTAGAGGGAATCCTCAATCGCAGGTTCTTTGAGGACAACCAAACCATGTCACCCACCGTAAACAAAACCTCCTTACGTTTCGTGTCAAAATACTTCTTGGACTTCTTGTTAGGTTGTAACGTACATTAGTCCAAACTCTCTCCAAATCACCGGAAAAATTCTCCTCCTCCGGCACCGTTGACCCCAATTTGGAGAACGAACCAAAAGACGGATGTCTCCCAGTACAACAAAAAAAAGGAGAACACCCAGCAGAGGAGGTTGTATGATTGTTAAGAGCAAATTCTGCGAGAGGCAGAAACTCAGACCACACCTCTTGATTGTCCGCCACAAAACAATGCAAAAACTGTTCTAATCCTGGTTCTTTCCTTCAGTCTGTCCATTACACTCAGGATGATAACCAGACGAAAATGACAAATGGACTCCCAACCTGACACAAAAAAGCACACCAAAAGCGAGCCACAAACTGAGGTCCTCTATCAGAAACAATATCCGTGGGAACGCCATGAAGCTTGACAATCTCTTTAACAAACGCCTTAGCGAGTGTCTTGGCGCAGGGCAACTTATTGAATGGAACCAATTGACACATCTTACTAAAACGGTCCATGACCACCCAGATGACAGTAAAACCCTCGGACACAGGAAGATCAGTAATAAAATCCATTGTGAGATGCGTCCAAGGCGCACTAGGAAACTCCAGAGGGCAAAGCAACCCCGCAGCAGGAGTATGTGAAGCCTTTGACCTAGCACACACCGTACATTGACGCACCCACTTGATGACTTCTATCTGCCATCCAGGCTACCAAAAACTGCGACTGATAAGTCTCTTAGTCTCAGAAATTCCTGGATGACCTGCCAACCGAGACTCATGACACTCCACAAACAAATCTCTCCTAAAGGTTCTAGGCACGAACAACCTCCCATGGGGAGTGTTAGATGGAGCATCATCTTGAGCTTTCAGAATCCCATTCTCCAAAACGGAGTCCAATGCCGCCACCACAACTCCTTTGTGTAAAATACTCTCCTCCTCCTCGGCACCGACCGTAGGGGAGAAGCTGCGAGATAAAGCATCGGCTTTAAAATTCTTAGTACCAGGGATATAGGTAACAGAAAAATGAAACCGAGAAAAAAAAGTGCCCAACTAGCTTGACGGGCATTCAAGCGCTTGGCAGCATCCAGATAGATCAAATTCTTATGATCTGTGAAAACCTGAATAGGAAATCTAGCGCCTTCCAAAAAATGACGCCAATGTTCAAACGCGAGTTTAATAGCCAGCAACTCCCGATTTCCAACATCATAATTCAGTTCGGTTTCCGAAAATTTTTTCAAAAAGAAGGCACAAGGATGTACTCTATACCTATTCTCCTGAGACAAAACTGCTCCGACCCCCACCGATGAAGCATCGACTTCGTCCAAAAAAGGCTTGGTCTCATCAGGCTGCATAAGGATAGGGGCAGAACTGAACCTCTCTTTGAGATACTTAAATGCTTCAATGGCCTCAGTAGTCCACTGGACCATATTCGCACCTTTCCTGGTAAGATCGGTTAGAGGCTTAACAATTACAGAAAAATTCTTAATGAATTTCCTGTAATAATTGGCAAAACCCAAAAATCTCTGTATAGATTTCAAACCAATAGGCCTAGGCCATTCCTGCACGGCCTGAACCTTCACCGGGTCCATCTCAAAGCCCTCGCTGGAGACAATGTAGCCCAAAAAACTAATTTTCTGCACAGCGAACTCACATTTCTCCAGCTTAGCAAAGAGTGAATTATCAATCAATAACTGCAAAACTTCACGTACACTCTGCCAATGGGACTCTAGTTCTGGTGAATAAATCAAAATGTCATCCAAATACACAACACATTCTTACCAATCAAAGGTCTCAGGATGTCATTAATAAGGTTCTGAAAAAATGCAGGTGCATTGGTAAGACCAAAAGGCATCACCAGATTCTCCAAATGACCTACCGGAGTGTTAAAAGCAGTTTTCCATTCATCACCCTCCTTTACTCATAACAAATTGTATACCCCCCGGAGATCAATCTTAGAGAACCACTTGGCCCCCACTAACTAGTTAAACAAGTCAGGAATTAACGGCAATGGGTAGGAATTGCGTACGGTAATCTTAGTAATTTCACGAAAATCCAGACATGGACGTAAACCCCCGTCCTTTTTTTTAACAAAGAAAAATCCAACTGCCACAGGCGACTTAGAAGGTCTAATGTGACCAGCAGCCAGGCTAGTCTGTATGTACTCCTCCAAGGCCTTTCTTTCAGGGATAGACAGATTAAACAAGCGACTCTTGGGAAGAGTAGCTCCCGGAACAAACTCAATGGCGCAATCATAATCCCTATGAGGAGGTAAAACTTGTGACTCCCCCTCCTAAAAAACCCTCCAAAAATCTTGAATATGTACCGGTAATTTCCCTTTTTCCACAGACGCAATGCGACCATTACAACATTTATCATAGCACTTCGGACTCCAAGACTTTATCATATTAGTAGACCAGTCCAGTAAAGGATTGTGCAGTTTTAACCAAGGCAAACCTAGAACGACCGGAGAGGGTAAATTATCTAATACAACCAAGTCCAAAATTTCTTGGTGAACTCCATTTGATAGTGAGGGGAAATGCAGCAACCTTGTGAGTAATACATTTCAAGGGAGTGTTATTAATTGCAATCACAGAAATAGGTGATGACAAAGGTTTGGATTTCAATTTAAGTTTTTCCAAAAACCCTTTATCAATCACATTAAGTGTTGAACCACAATCCACAAATACCTGAAATTCAATCAAATTTTCCTGTAAAGTAGTACTCCCTGAAAGAAATACTCTTGCAGAGCGTAAACAAGCTATACGGGCTTACCTGACCTCTTTTTTCTTTCTTTACTTAAACAAAGCTCACAATACTTAATCAAATGGTCAGCTTTACCACAATAAAGACACAATCCCTCGGCAAAGCTCCAGTCTCTTTCCTGAGAGCGGAGTGACATCGCCCCAACCTCCATCAGTTCTCCGCCGTCTGAGCAGATTTTCTGGGGACTAGGACCTGACATTACAGGAGTCTTTACCTCATTCAGCTTGGACCTCAGCCTCCTGTCCACAGGAACAGCTAATTGCATGGCACCCTGCAGAGTCTCAGGTGCAGGGAATGCAATTAGCAAATCCTTAACCCTTTCACTCAGACCAGCAAGAAATAGACATTTCAGAGCAGGATCATTCCATTTAACTTCAGAATCCCATCTTCTAAAGTGTGTGCAATAATTTTCAACATTACCTGACCTCTGAATCAAACGCCTGAGTTCTGCCTCAGCAGATAAGATTCGCTCAGGATCGTCATATAATAGCCCCATAGCAGAAAAAAATTCTTCTACTGACCTTAAGCTTGGATCATTAGGTTGGAGAGAAAAGGCCCACCCTTGTGGTTCATTGCGCAAAAGTGACATAATAAAACCAATGCGCTGTGATTCATTCTCAGAGGACCTTGGTCTCAAACGAAAATATAACAAACAAGCATTTTTAAAGGAAAAAAAATCTTGCTGTTTCCCATAAAAAACATCAGGCAGTCCTACCTTGGGTTCAACAAAATGCGCTCCAGAACAGCTCGGCCACCTCCAGAGACAATCCCTGCAAGTGTTGAGCCAAATCCTGGACGGAAACCATACTGATCCCCAAATTTCTTTCCTTTTAGTTTTTTGGGCTGGACTTACCGTTATGATCTGCAACATGTACTAAGGAAAGATAGGGGAAAACTGTCCATACAGTAAGACTAAGCTGAATCCCTACGATGTAGCGGGCTGCCTGTTACTAGCGAACAGACCCGCCTTAGTCCTCGGCTAGTCTGAATGAAGACCTATAGCATAAGGGGAGGGGTCCCTAAAAGAACTAAGGACTGGAACAAAAATGGGACACCTCCTAAACAGAGAAGTTGTTGCTGAACACTAAAAGACAAACTGACAAAAAGGTACTAGAAGTCCCAGAAGGACCAAGCAAACTGACAGAGAAGCACCTAGCTAGCAAAACAGTCAAAAAACACTGAAGTCCAGCACAGCCAAATAGGCGGAGCTGGAATATAAAGGCAGGTGGTCACGTGACCGCAAAACACAAGATGGAAAAAAACAAACAGGAGGGTTCTAACAGTCACAGGGCCCTGTGACGTGCAAGGGAGGGGGGAATATTTAAATTAAGTAGGTAGGTGGGCATTTATTTGCGTCCCCTGGTCGCCAAGCCTAGGAAAATGGATTTTATAAAAAGATATATCAAAACAAGCAGACCTCTAATATGGGCCATACAGGTATGTATAGATTTACATTTGTATCACCTGTATGCCCATATTAGAGGTCTGAAAAGTCCCAGGAGGTGACAGATTCCCTTCTCTGCTACTGATGCTCTGGAACTCCTGCCCTGGGCACTCAGTTCATCTCACATACTCTGTCCTGTCTTATTCTGTTACCTCTCTGAGTTATAAACTCTAGGTCGTAAAGCTAAGCACCCTCTCCCAGGACCTATTTCTGTTTGATCAATCCGTCCTCCTGTCGGTTTTCCTTCCTTTTTACTCCGGTTCACGCTAACCACTGTCTTGGTCTCCTCTCACTTCAGGACACCAACGTCATGTGGCTCTGCTTGTTAATCAGACCTTAGGTCCGTTTCTCACACACACTGGGCCCTATCAGACATCCTGACAGGAAACTGTCTGTCTTTTCACCTTATACCCTCCCACTCTGGGCTAGTCCCAACTGTTAACCCTACCGTCGGGCAACATACACCTTAACACCATTAACGCATGACACTGTTCACATTACACAATACAACATTACACTTGTTCTTCAATGGGGCATGTGGGCAATATGTCCATCTCCTTACACGCACACTATCACAATTCCCTTATTCCCCATGCGTGACTGCATATATGTGATTTGCATACATGTGCTGGTTAGTGTCTCCCAACTTTGCTCAGCAAAAGAGAACTGAGTGTATCGGAGTAGAGTCTAGGAGGCTTGTGATCGCAAGTATGCATATTGCATACATGCAGTCATGTGAACGCTCATCCACACAGGGAAATCGTGGCAGTGTGCAGTGTGATAGTTTGCAGTGAGAGACTGAACAACCCCTTTATGTGCCGTTCACAAATACACACCATGCAACCAGAACAGTCCAAACCAAAGATGTATTTTTCTTAAAGGGGTTTTCCGGTATTAACTTTTTAATTCCCATCAGCTTGCACTAGTTAAAATAATAAACTCAGGTGTTACTCACGCTCCCCAGATACAGCGCTGCCTCCCACCGCTATCTCTGATGGTCTTTGTTTACAGCCTGCAGTGGTGATGTCATGACTACAGTGCAAGTGCGATACCTCTGTGTTTTATGAGTCTATGGCCTTGATTCATCAAAGCTTTCACACAGGGCTGTGGAGTCGGTAAGCTAAACCTCCGACTCCGACTCCTCAATTTCCATGACACCGACTCCACGACTCCCTCATACGTGGCTCATGTTTAAGTGATAAATTTACTGTAGCACAGATTCATCTCAGCTAAAAGTCTAGACCCTTAGATCAGGAATAGGACAGACATTTATAGGACATTTCATTACTTTCCCAAATTCTTATGAAAAAATATTCCCCACAAACTGCATTGAGCTACTGTACCCAATATATTATATATTTTAGGAGTTGGAGTCGGTCCATTTTATACTGACTCCGATTCCACCAAAATGGACACCGACTCCAACTCCACGACTCCACAGCCATGCTTTCACACCAGAATTCTGGCGTAAAAGCTTTGAAAAGTTGCCAAGTTTAGGTGCACTTAGAGTTGCGCCTAAATTTTGTGACTTCTGTCTTTTTCACTTCATTTTCTTCCAGCTCTGCCAAAATGGGCGGAGAAGGGGTCAGATGGGGACAGGACACCACAGCTCGTCTAATTCATGACAAGCTGTGGCGTCCCCTACTCAAGAAATCTCATTCCAGTACCTGACTGGAGTAAGATCACCGGCATTGTGCATGGAGGCGCACGCCACTCGTCAGACGCTTCAGATTCATGAAGAGGCATGCATCACTTCATGAATCAGGAGCATCTGACTCCAGCACGCCCCCTGTTATTCACGCTGGCCTTGATGAATCTGGCCCTAAATGTTTTAGATTCTATAGATTTTATGTATAGAGATATGTTTTTAATATATCACTGTGTGTATTATTTTGCACTGCTTACTTAAAGGGGTTTTCTTGCTTTACTCACCCTCCCTCCCTAGGTCCAGCTCTGAGTCTTTACCTCTTTCCTGATCTCTGAGGTTTCTCTTGAGCGCTGACTTCACATCAACAGTGCTGCAGCCAATCTCTGAGATCAGCAGCTCGTGCCGTCTACATTGGCAGCTGAGTTCACTGATTGTTAGCAGTGCTGATGTCATGACACGGTGCTGCAGACAAACAACAGAGACCAGGCCAGTGGCAGAGACACAGCGTAGAGTATATAAAGCACAGTTTATTTTTTTAAAAAGAACTGCACTTGGGGATAATAGTTTACTTAAACTGGAAAATCCCTTTAATTGCAAAAATTATGATTTTGGAGATATAATACCACAACTTACCTGTGTATTCTTTATGGATGTGTACTTACCGTTGTTTTATATCTATTTAGATCCAAAGGTGTGATCAAGGTCCAGGCGGATCGAAATGTTGGCCATCTTATAAAGTATGGTACCCCTGAGGATGAAATGCTGATAGATCAATAAATCTAATTTTCTGCACTGCAACTAAGGAGCGCCATGGTCTTTGGTATATTATTGTTGGGATATTCATGATACCACTGAGTACCACCATCCACCCGGAGTGTTGACCGCTACAGCCAATCACTGGACTCAGCAGTTCTGACGATAAAGACTGCGTAGGTCATCAATATAAAAGTAGTGGACAGCCTCTTTAAACTTCCTGCTGAACATCTGATCATAGGTATAACCTTTTAATTGTTGTAGCATTTTACTGTTTTTTTTATCTCAAGTGTCGGCACCATGTTGGGGGTTGTAGTTTCACAACAGTTGGGGATTACTATTTTGGATCCAGGAACTCAGCTTTAATAAATAACTGAACAACCTGTTCATTATATATTAGGCTTTTTATTAGGAAGTGATGAGTTCATTCCTATATTGCTAGTATTAAAACAATGTTATGTTGTAGACTAAAAAAACCCGTTTCCTCTTCTAGTATAGTCCCTTAAAATTGCAGAATTTTCTATATTGCTTGTTGCCAACTATATCTGCTGGAACGTAAATCCATGCATTTCCTATCTTGTGCTTGTACCCCCTGTAGGACAGCGGGTTCTTGCCTATTCCTCCTTCTCTTTAGAGTTTCTGAATAGCATCACAGAACAGCGAGGACCTTTTTGGACTTGTGGACTCCTGTATGGTGAGTCTTCATTGTCTTGTACTGGATATCCAGTCCTCCCTAGTGGATACTCTCTGTCATATCTTCATTAGGAGATGGCGGCGCATTCTGGTTTTCTGCCAGGTTGAGTTTTTGTCTAAGGATTAATTAAGGATGTATAAGAAAGTGATTGCGTGAGTTTGAAAAGTTTTTAAGTTTTCCTTCTCTATCAATTAATTTTCAGCCCTCTTTTTTTTCACTCAAATATCTATCCATCGCCCAAGTCCTGAAGGCTTTGTAATATGTGCAGTATACTGCCTTTGTTCTGCCACCATCTGATCCTATTCATATTATACTGCCTAGAGCAGTAATTGTATTTTATTATACTTTTATTTTATAGCGAGGGAGGAGGAACCAAGAGGGAACTTTCTAGTACAGTTTTAAACTATTTTACACATACTTGTGTTGCCAATCATACTACTAGAATACTAATATACTAATAGAATATTAATGAGATGCCAAGTGTCCACTGGCCATTTCTTAGCCAGTGAAGTGACCTGTGCTTATGGCTGGAAATCTTCTCAGGCCCTGCGTAATGTCTGTAACTGTCTTCACGTCTGGGATTTTTATTGCACATTTTATGATACAAAGGACAACTAAAGCTGTCAGGAGCTAAGAGGATAGGTTTGGGAAAGTTTACAAGAGCCCAAGACATTTCACTGTTTAACAAATGCCCAGCTGACAATTGGTATCTACAACCCCAATTCCTAAAAAAGTTGGGACTGTGTGAAATGTAAAGAAAACAAGAATGCAATTATTTGGAAATCTCTTATAGTCATATTTTTGTTATGATAGAGTAGTAACTCACTCAGGAAAATAGGTAACAAACTAAAAACTGCAGCTGACCCTGTATAGACTAGAGATCCTGACCCGCAGTCCCTAATGGTTCCTGCAGGAGCAGAGATAGCCCTAACCACTGACTAAAAGATGGCAGCTTGGACCTATGTTGCCTGAAAAGTCATCGAGCTCTTCACGTTCCTTCTAAAGAACTGGAGGGCTATGCAGAGCGTAAATTACCTACAAAAGATAAAGTGTGCTGAAAAAAGGAAAGATCCCAGAGTGAGTAAAGAAAACCACAAAATGCAAAATAAAGTATAAAGTACATACTGTTAGATTATATGCCGCCTATTTCCTAAAAAGAAACAGAAAGTAGGTGCAGAGTAAAGAACAGAAACAGGAAGGAGATAAACCCTAGCTGGAATTTCACTGACTGGCTTTAAGCTACAGCAGAATGGCTGAACATCCCCAAGAAACTATCACCAGCAGGAAGTGGAAGCAGGGGGAAAGAATATAAAGCTGCACCCGAAAGATGATAAGGCTATGTGCCCACGATGCAGAAATGCTCAGGATTTTTTCCTGAGCGTTTCTGCATCTCCCTGGCAGAAAAAACGCATGCGGATTGTACATGCGTTTTTCCTGCCAGGGACATGCGGATGTGAAGCGTTCTTCACTTGCATTTCCACATGCGGGTTGACAAGCGCTTTCCAAGCGATTTTAGCATCAAATGGAAAGTGCTTGACAACTTGGTCACACTATATAAATCCATGCAAACAGCATGGATTTATATAGTGTGACCGAAAGAATGTCAAAAAATAAAAAAATACATTTATACTTACCCTCCTTTGGCCCGTGCTGTCTTGCTTCACCGTCCCGGCTGCCGGCAGCGGTAGACTGAAGGACCTGCCAACGTCAGCGTCACGTGACCCGTCACATGACTCTGACGTCAGCGTAGGTCCTTCATTCCATAGCAAACTGCCGGCATGAGGAGGAGCGCACCGCGGGCCGCCAGAAGGTAAGTATATATTTATTTTTTATTTTATTCTTTTTTTACAGTTTTCTATGGTACCCAGGTCCGGAGGATAGTCTCCTCTTCTCTACACCTGGGTACCATCCGCACATTAGAACGCATGGAATGCGCATCTACATATACAGTGATGCGTAATCCATGCGTTCCAATGCAAGTCAATGGCGGCGAAAACGCAGCACTTCCGCAAAATAATTGGTAGTGCTGCGTTTTTTTCCGCAATGATAATCCGCAGTGGAAATTATCATTGGGGGACATGGCAGGCCTTCTACCATGCGTTTTTTAAGCGTTTCTGCAGCGTTTTTACCGCTGCGGAAACGCTTAAAAAACGCATCATGGGCACACAGCCTTAGACAGACAAACGTAAACACCTGTGTTATGCTAAACAAGACAGCCAGAATAACAGAACCAAAACACTCAGAGAGAAGGTGTGTCTGCTATGGATTGGCGGACTGAGAAGCCGACCACAAAACACTGGCTCAAGGGTTCGAACCCAGGAGCATGACAGTTTTATTCACAACAGAACATAGAACACAGATCAGTAGGTGAAATTTAGATATTTTTTTTCATTTCATTTGAAACAACTCATTTCTGGCAGCAATACATCTGAAAAAAAAAGTTGAGTCAAGGTTAACAAAAGGCTGGAAAATTTTGAAATGAGTTATTTTTCAATTTCACTCAAAAAAAATATCTAACTTTCAACTTCTGATCTATGTTCCGTGTTCTGTTGTGAATAAAATATGGCTATAAGAAATTTCAAAATCATTGCATTCTTATTTTATTTACATTTTACACAGTTTAGTTTCCAACTTCTTTGGATTTGTAATTAGCATAAATTATGTGAGTGATTATAACCTCGTTTTCTCAGCTATGCTACCAATATGATCAGTATGATTGGCATCACAGGTATTTACAGGGTGTTTCCCAAGATAGTAACTTGCTGATTGCTGGGGGTCCAACCCCCTGAGATCCCCAGTGAGCACCATTTGAATGGAGTGGAAGTCAATCATATGCACCTCTCCAATTCCAAAATTATCTTCAGCAGTCCCATAAACAATGAAAGGAGCAGAGCTGTTCATGCTTGACCTCTGCTTCATTCAGACAGAGCTCTGCAAAATGGACAGCAGTCAAATCCTCCAGCGATCAGCAAGTTCTCTCTATCCTAATATCCCTATGGACATTTCATAACTTACTATCTTATGAAAACCCCTTTATAATCGTTTTGTTGACACCTATCAGTATCAGCGGTTTGTACAGAGGTTAAAACTGCGAATTCTTTTTAAATACGCTCATCAGAATATATATTTTATTATTTATCACTCTTTTTAATAAAGAAGGAGAGAGCAAAGTCACACTATCAGTATTTGGTCAGTATTTTACATCAGTATTTGTAAGCCAAAACCAGGAGTGGGTGAAAAATACAGAAGTGGTGATGTGTTTCTATTATACTTTCCCTCTGATTGTTCAACTCCTGGTTTTGGCTTACAGATACTGAGGTGAAATACTGATCAAATATTCAACGTGTGAACGTGGCCTTACAGTATCATAGTATTTAAAAAAAACAAATATGGTGCCCAGTGACCTGAGCAATTTCAGCAGTGCTCTTGTCCACCTCCTCTTCAAAGTCTGTGCAATGTAAGGGACATATATGGCTCACGCACAACAAGTCTCAATATATCGAGCCATGTATGAATTTTAGCACCACTGCAATATTAACAGCAGCGGTGCTCAGCACAGTCGGGGACAACTCATAGCTCAATGCTAATAAAATGTAACCCTTTGCTTTTTCATCAGAGGAGCCTACTAATTGGATGTCACTGTATTGTAAGTGGAAAATGTAAATGCAATATGAACCACATTTATTTCTTTAATCTTCTCTGTCCTCCTAGCCGATTCTTTGTGCATTTAGAAAGATGAATGAAATTCATTTAAGCATTGCCACAAAGTGTTTCTTCAAAATTAGATAGTAACTGAAACAGTCTGCAAGTTGAACACTAGATGGTGCCATTTTCCTATTAGTTTATGTAATGAGCTGTAACTATATAGAAGTATGTAGAAGCATGGTAGAATACCATTACAGCCTATACATGATGGCTACCAGGTTTCTGACATCTGAAGGGTTATTTATGTGATGGGCACATTAGTTGTAAAAATGGACCTTGCATATTTCTCTGCTTAAAGATGGATATGGAGCAATAATCTCCTGAGCCTTTTCTGGGTTATATGAAATGTCCAGAGCACAAAAATATCAGGCAGTATTGATCCTTTTATCCCATAGAGGTTCCAATCATTGCTCTAACTGCTCATTATCATTCGAACCAACCAAACTATAGGTAAGGTCACTATAATGTTAGTGTTTCTAAAGTCACATACATCTCTTTACTACTAATCTTTTACTAAGCATAATGGCAAGGTAGAACACAATCTTGTCTGACTGTCTTGCACAACTATAGAAAGTTTTGTGAGGAGCAGTGATTTACATCAAGGAGTGATGGAGTAATGGTGATGTGTCCTCCTATCTTTGTTTACTTGATATGTTACTTAAAGGGGTATTCTGGTAACTAAAACAATGGCATATCCTCAGGATTGTATGGATCCTTTATCCAGGACTTGTAGTGATATCTTCTACTTTCCTGTTTCTACTTGAATTTTACTTAAAGTGGTATTCAGGTAACTAAAACCATGGCATATACCTCTTACGCAGGTATTACTGAAAAGGATACATGGAATTACTCAGTTCTTCCAGCTGAAATATAAGATGTTCATTGTGTTAGGCACTTGAATATCAGTCAGATAAAGTATAACTAAAATGAACATAATCAATATAACAATACTATGACATGTATTTCCTGTACAGTAAATAAAAAAACAATCCTTCTGTGGAACAGTCTATGTGATTGAGAGGCTGCACACATCATGGAAGCCCCCCTCTGAAGGGGGTCTCATGGTAACACATACCCCCCTCACTATTGTTATGGCAGTTATGTGGATTTATGCTGAATCTAATCTTCTACTGTTTTTATCTTGGGTAAAAAGTTCAAGACAGTAAGCTGTAGGGACCATGAGCAGGTTATAGGTGGTTTTCAGCCAACAATCCTTAGTGCTTTTTTCCAGGTCTTTGATTGGTCCTTCTTATAAAGAGCAGGAAGAATTTCGCTATTTTAAGAAGCAATAATGATTGGTTACCACCACAGCCTCACTGAAGATCGAAGAGTGAAGATGGACACCCTCCTGCAGCAGGTGATCCACAGGGCTCAAGAGAAGGACAGTGCCGAATGGCTGTGGAGCTGCCTAGCTTTAAAACCTACATCTACCACGGAGGAAGAAGCAGCTTCAGCGTCCGGATCATCCTGTCCAGCCCGCCCTGCCGAAGACTCCCCACCGCCATCAAGGAGAAGCTGGAGCACTCACGAGTCGCCTATTTACCACCAGCGACTTCCAGCAGGAGCAATCAATGCATACCGGAAGCACACGACAGCATCCAGCACATGCTTCCTGTGAAGTTGCACAGCCCTCTGTGAAAATTGCAGATACAGGAACTTCCGGAGCCGGTGTCATCAAGAAGTGTGGCGCCCCTGCGGGTTCAGTCGCCACGGAGGTACTGCATCTCACCTAGAGTTGTGGTACCCCACTCTCAGGTAAGGAGGGAGTACTACCCGGGACCCACACACCTGCATCCAACACACTCCACCCCAGTAGGGAAGGGCGAGATTGCTCCTAAGGGACAGCATAGTCCCTGGTCCCTAGCTGGAGATTGGAACCATGTAGTGGGTGTGGGTGGAGGAAGCAGTTCCGGGGAGTACCGTCAGGAAGAGTATAAGAGGGGGAACCATCTAGAAGCAGTGAGTTCAGACAGTTGAGAGTGAGTACAGAGGAGATACAGTTGGGAGTGGGAGCTCAGAAGGAGCTCCGCTCAGGAGAGAGGAGAGTGGGCCTGATAAGAGAGGCCCAGGAGAGAGAGGACGGGAGCAGAGGGAAGGCTCCAGAATCAGAGGGGATCCCAGGCACACGGTGAGTGCAGGAAGCCACCCGTGCGCCCGAATCTACACGGAAGTGGAGAGATCAGGCCGCAGAGGGGACCGGCCCCTAAACTAGTGGCGAATAATCAGGCTCAGCTAGATAACCAGAGGCTGCTGTATTTGCAAGGTGCAGTAGCCAACCACCATGATTATATCACCGAAAAGGTGGCCGCATAGGGTCCAGGGGACTGTACGTCGCCCGACAAGACCCGAGGCTACCGGCTTGGGACACTGATCGTGAGGCGCAGGGCAGGAGGGCGAGAGCCAGCGCAGGGAAGACGACCGTGAAAGGAACATAGAACTGGGTCCCGTTTAAGTACTCCTGAGATACTTGAGAACACATTTGGAGCAGGGAATTTGTAGATTTATTTTCTTTGTTGCCAGTTTCAAGGAAACAGCTGAATAAAATTGAGAAGAGGGATGGTAGATCAGAGTCGGATGATAAAAAACGTCGTGCTTTTCCAAAAACATTTAATAACTGCCTCCAAGCATTCTCTATTTATTCAGCTGTCCTTGGTGAAAAATTTCCGAATTTATGTAGTGGGCTATTTCAGCGCAATCCTCGAGGCCTATCGTAACTTTGGCGGCATGGCATGGCTTAGTTACAATTGGGCTTTCAGACAGAAATTAGCTGTATATCCCAATATAACTTGGGAGGTGAAAGACGTTGGACTCCGGATTAATCTCATGCTCCCTCAGAGACATTCCTTCAATAGGCAGTGAGCGTTCCTTTGCCTTTAACGAGGCTTCATGCAAATAGCTCAATAATTGCCTATTCCGGCATGAATGTTCATTTTGCAGGGGGTCACAGCCCATGTCAAAATGTTTTAAAAAACCGTCACAAAATAGCCAGCAGATTAGCAGTAAAGAATCTAACATTAAAGGCTATGACCCCTGTGATGCTGGAAAAAATGCTCCCTTGGCTAGGCAATTACCCAGACCAGTCGAGAAGGGACCTGTTATACCAAGGTTTTTCCTATGGTTTTTATGTCCCTCCTTCTAAAGGGGTTGGTTGCAACCATGATAGATAATTTACCATCCATACTGATCTTCCATGATGTTGCCAAGGATGAAATTGTGAAGGAATTAGAACTAAACAGTATAACGGGCTCCTTTTTTATATTTCCCCTCTGGGAGTTGTGCCCAAGAAGGAAGTGGGTTCGTATAGGCTAATACACCACTTATCTTACCATCCACGGTTTTTCATTGAATGACCAAGTCGATAAGGATTCATCCTCAGTAAAATATTCATCCTTTGACATGGCAGTTGATATGCTTAAACAGTTTGGCCAGAATGCTTTAATGGCTAAATCGGACATCAAGTCAGCGTTTAGGCTTTTACCAGTTAACCCGTGGGTTTTAACTCCTTAGGTTTTTATTTCAATAACCTTGATAAATGCTTACTGATAGGCTTTCCCTTTCCTGTTTCTATTTCGAGACATTTTCATCCTTTTTACAATGGGTGGCAGAATCCAATTAAAAAAAAGGTGATACTCTACACTACCTCGATGATTTCATATTCGTAGGCCCCCAAGATTCTAAAATCAATCCACTCAACAATTTTATTTTCATCTGCGAAAAATTTGGTATTCCCATGTAACTCCGTAGAATTCCTCGGTATATCAATAGACTCGGCTAAAATAGAATGCTCTCTCCCTAAGAATTTTTTTTTTAATTAAACAAAACAATCAAAGCCATTTTATTAAAAGATAAGGTCACATAAAGGAACTGCAGTCCCTGTTTGGTGTAAGCGTGGTTTGTGGTCCCACTGGGCCATGAACCGAGAAGTGCCTGGAAGGGTGTGACTAGGGGCCTCGCAAGATCCGACCACGGACGCACGGCGGCTTAATCGACTCCGTGGTCCGAGGAGGTGGCCCGGGTGCTACTCCAGGGCAGACCTCGGTCACACAGCTGTTGACCGACACTGGGATATGGAGGAACGGGCAGGTTCGGCTGGTGTGTAGATGGCAGGCAGGTACTAGTGGGCACGGCTGATATACAGGCGGGCAGGTACGGCTGGTATACAGACAGGCAGGTAGACAGGCTGGATAGGGACAAGTACAGACTGGGATGCAGGAGCAGAGCAGCAGGTGCAGACGGGAAGAGAAGCAGAGCAGGGGAGAGCAGAGAAGCAGGTGCGGACAGGAAGCGGAGCAGGGCAGAGCAGAGCCGCAGATACAAACAAGAAGCAGAGCAGGGCGGAGCAGGGCAGAGCAGAGCCGCAGGTGTGGTCGGGAAGCGGAGCAGGGCAGAGCAGAGCCGCAGGTGAGGATGGGAAGCGGAGCAGGGCAGAGCAGAGCCGCAGGTGCGGACGGGAAACGGAGCAGGGCAGGGCAGTGCCGCAGGTATGGACGGGAAGTGGAGCAGAACAGGGCAGAGCAGAGCCGCAGGTGTGGATGGGAAGCGGAGCAGGGCAGAGCAGAGCTGCAGGTGTGGACGGGAAGCAGAGCAGAGCTGCAGATGAGGATGGGAATAAGAGCCGCAGGTGCAGAGCAGGGCAGAGCAGAGCCAGGCGGGAATGCCGCAGGGCGCGGCCAGGCGGGAGTGCCGCAGAGCGCGGCCAGGTGGGACAGAACTCTGTTCACAAGGAATAGACAATGGGACAAGCAGAGCCAGATACACACAAGGTACTTGCTATAAAGTAGCAAGTGGACACAGAACTCAGAAATAGAAGTACAGAGACAACGAGTTCGAGTTAGGTACTGGTTCAGACACTGCAGGATGAGAAGGAACAGACAAAGAGGCTAACAGGTAAGGGGCTAGAACACTGTTCAGACAGGAACGAGGTACAGGAACGGGCCTGGGTACTCAGCCCCCAGGGTGGCAGAAACAGACTAGAAGTCTCAGGTGCAGGACACAGGCCTGGGTATACAGCCCCCAGGGTGGCAGAAACAGGCAAGATACGAGACAGGACCTGGCAACTCAAAGTAGCACAGAACACACTGTAAGAACGTGTTGCTCGGTCACCTCCCACTGGGTGGGGGTGCCTTAAGTATCCAATGCCTCACAGCAATAGGCTGGGGACGCATTAGGAATGTGTGCACTGTCCCTTTAAGAATCAGGAACTTCCAGCGCCACCTCCCTAAGCCTGCAAATAAGATACATGCACACAGCAAGTAGAGGAGCATAGTGCACAGTCTGGACTGGTTGGTAAGTTGGCTGTCTTGCATGGTGGGAGATGGTAAGCCACGCCAGCACGCTGCCAGGGATGTTACATTAGGCATGTTAAATTTCGCACTAAAAGTTATCCCAATGGGTAGAGTTTTTTCCAGACAATTATACAATGTGACACCTAGTTTTATCTCACCAGGATCTCACATTAGACGAGGTTATGAGGCCAAAGAAGACTTAAAAGTGTGGCTCCAATTCCTATTCAATTTTGATGGTAGATTGTGCTGCCAGAGCCCATTTATCTCGGCAGATGCTTTGCCTCTGTTATTTTCATCGAACAAGAACTACGGGTACGGTTTATTATTCTCATCACACTGGTTAGCAGAACAATGGCCTGAATCATGGGTTCATAGCGGAGTAGTTAAAAATCTGACTGTTTGGACCTTTTTCCCTTTTACTATCAATTCACCTTTGGTTCCCTCTGCTTAAAAATAGTAGAATTTTAGTTACTTCCAATAATCAAGGTTTAGTTTTCTTCATTAATACTTTGTCTTCCAAGAATAGATGGGCAGCCAAAATTATCAGATCCCTAGTTCTCGTTTGCCTAAAATTTAATATATGGTTGAAGCCTCATTTACACATGATGAGAAATCGTTAATTTCTGAATCTCTGTGTCACCGCCAGTGGTCACGGTTCCGTCAGCTGGCTCCAGACGGGGAATTGGGAAGGAACAACTTGCCCATCTCTTTGGGATTTAATTTGGGGATAATTCCATACTTCTTCAAGAAATCACTAGCTGACCGAACATGGGCTAACTACTCAGCCGCATGGCACCAGTAGGTGAACTTTTCCCTAAAAAATAGTCTCAACTATTCACTTGAAAAAGACTTCCTGAAGTCGAAACGTTGTGTTACTCATGGCAGAATTTTAAAAAAAATCTTTTTACTATCACCTCACCCTGGGGTGGACGCTGTCTACATTGATTTTGTTGACTTCAGGCTTACTAGTCAATGACATTGTATTTAATAACGCCCACATGCTTGTTTTCATCAGGAAATAAAAAACTGACTGGGGAGGGGGGATGTGGCACCCCAGGGGTCTGGTTTCCATAGTAATAGCAATATTACGTCTGTGAGCAGGTGGGAGGTCTCCTGAGCAGGAATCCTAAGCATGCCACACCTCCTGCCCAGTCCTGGGAGGGGAAGAACTTCCCCTAGATAAACTGGGGCTGAGGCAGGGTTAGGAGAGAGGAGTTCCAGACAGAGACGGAGTCTGGTCTGGACACGCAGAAACAGGGACAGATAGACATCAGGAGCTCTGTAGGAGCCAAGGAGAAGCGCCAGGGGCTGGAGCTGTGCAGAGCTCGCCCTGGGAGAAGGTACTAAAACCGGACACAGGAGTCCGAGGCTGTGGGGACTAAGATATACCCAGCAGCAGAATCCATCCGGCAGGGGATTCCAGGTCCTCTGGCCATAAAAGCCCGGAGGCTCAGTCACAACGAAGGGACCAGCACCGCCATCCCGGAGCGGAGGCTAACAGGAGGCCCCAGGTCACCAGCCATACGGGTGAGCACCACACGGTATACCCAGGGACGTGGGCTACTTGTAACCGCCGAAAGCAGGGTAGCCAGGAAGGGTACAGACTAACGGGAAGGCCTACAACTCCACCTGGCCAGGGGAACTCCGGCTTACTCGCAGACTAACCAGGCCCCAACTACTAGCCAGTACTCCCGGGGGAATTTGCCTTGTACCATCAGTAAAGACCCTGAACTGTACCCTCGCGTCTCCGTGCTTCCTTGTCGCACCATTAGTGCTGGGACATCCACACCATCACTCCCAACATCAACCTCATCCTCTGCCCTGAGGCCATACCCCTCCCGTTGGGGGTTATACCATCCACGCTGCACATCCGTACCACCGGCCTCAGCGGACTGCCCTGCAGCGGCGGCTTCATAGCCGCATTCAACGGGTGGCGTAGTCGGACACTAATACCATCATACCAATAACTGTCACTTAGTTTGACCACCCTGGGCACGGACCGGGTCACCGCCACACGAAGACTACTACCCCCATCGGATCCGGCTCCGGGTATTCCCCGCGCGCACGCGCGCCGCACTACAGCACTGGCCCAGGGGGCGCGTCAACTTTGGCGTAGTCGGCAGGATTACGTGCCCGCAACCACCGGGTACTGCGTGCCTGAAAAAGAGACTTTTATACTTACCTGTGGTGAAGTTTCCCGCCGTCCGGAGTCGCTTCCCGCCATCCGGAGCCGATTCCCGCCATCAGACGCCATCTTGGACCGTTTCCCGCCGTCTTCTGCCTTCTTCCCGCCATCCGCAGCTGCTTCCCGCCTTCGGACGCCATCTTCGGGACGCCGCACGGGAAGAAGAGGGGCGTGGACTCCGAAAGCCCGCGAGAACTGAAGCCCCGCCTCACGTCCGGACGTTGCGTAAGGTCCTGGAAGGAGCCCAGCAGACGCCGACGTCACAGGAGCGCGACGGAAGGTCCTCAACCCTGACAATCCACTGCGGAGCCGCGGCCTACGGAAGAGGATCATCGCAAGGTAGGCCACGGTCCACTAGGGGGGAGGAGGATGTCGGATACGGAGGAGAGCTTCACCGCCACAACCGCCGCCAGCGCCACCGCTGCTGCGGTCATGCCTTTCACCATGCCCTATATCCCGGGGGCAGCCTGGCTACCCCAGTACTCAGGGGAGTCACATACCCTAAATGACTTCAGAGAAAGGCTGGATAGCCTCTTCCAGGTGTATCCCCTCACGGAGGCGCAAAAAGTGAGCATCCTGGTGGCCCAATTAATCGGGGCAGCCCAAAGGGAGGTAAAGTCCTGGCCACCTGGGAGGAAGAGGACTGTCAGAGACATACTAACCCGGCTGAAAGACACATTTGACACCCGCACCTCAGCCGAAATAAAACTAAGATTTTATGGGTGCAAACAACGGGCACATGAGAGTATAAGAGACTATGCTCTAAACCTACAAGAGGCCCTGAGAGCCATTAAGCAGGCAGACCCTGACAGCGTGGGAAATGAAGATAAGCTGTTAACTGAACAATTCATTGAGGGTCTACTGTGCAATGCCCACCGAACCCAGTTGCGGGCAATGGCCTTACAGGACCCTGACCTGGACTTTGCACAGTTCAAGGACAGAGCCATCCGGGTGCTCCGAGAACCGGCACCAGGTGGCGCTGTGACCCACAGGCGCCCTGCTATCACTTATCACCAGGAGACGGCGTCCTTGTCTGCAGGGCCTGTGGGAGCTGATGCGCAGGCTTTAAACAATGACCCAGCTACAGACCTGCACCATCAGGTCCAAGAGCTAACTAAAAGCGTTGCCGCGCTAACCCGAACTGTGCAGTCTTTACAGGTTTCTACTGCAGGGAAGATCGAGCTGGCATCCGGACCGGAGGACATCCCGTGGCGCCGACCAAGGAGGACCCCACCGGCCAGAGGGAGACCCAGCGATCGATACAACGAGGACGGACGACCTATTTGCCGCCGCTGCAATCAACCCGGACATGTGGCAAGGTACTGTCATTTAAACGGGCACAACCTGGGGTAGAGGGCCAACCCCCAGGCATAAGACCATCAGGCCCATCAAACTGGCGTGATAAATACGTAGGGGGACGTCCAATCTTGCCTGTGGTACTGGATGGCATTCCTATGAGTGCCCTACTAGACACTGGGTCACAGGTCACCACCATCCCGTACGTGCTCTTCAAGCAGTACTGGAATGATTCGGACATAACCCGCTACCCAGACGACGACCTGAGTATCATCGCCAGCAATGGTCAGCCCGTGCCGCAGGTGGGATTCAAGGAGGTGACCATTAAAATCGGTAAAGTCGAACTAGCGGCACAAGGACTGATTGTAGTGGACATCGACCGTCATGAGAGTCACCCTAGAATCACCCTGGGAACCAATGTAATTGAAAATTGTCTTGCAGAGGTGATTCTCATTTTACAGCAGGTTGCCAAGAACGCCAGTTCCGGCCAGCAGCGTGTGCTCCAAAAAGAGATCCGGGCACTGATGAAGCGGCAACAGGTGGAACTATCTGGTGGTGAGATAGGTAGCGTGAGAATGTGTGACCCGTTCCCTATTGCCATGCCCCCAAAAAGTGAGATGATGATTTGGTGCCGGGCAGCTATTGGTCTAAGAGGTAGAGACTACCAAGCAATGGTAGAACCCGTCTACTCAGATAGTAGGCCCACCATTTTGACAGCACGGGGGGTGGTCGATGTACGCCATGGGAGGGTGCCCGTTCGCATCATAAATATCGGTGAGAGAGAAGTACACCTGCCCCGGTATGCCACGCTAGCTAAATTGTTCACCATAAACCAGAATTCTGTACAGGCCGTGGAACCCTTGCCTCCATCTCAACCAGAGGAAGGTAACGGCTCTAAGAAACCAATGGAGGACTGGTGTCAGCAACTACATCTGGGTACTGACTCCACTCCCTCACACCAGAAACAAGGAGTCTATCGGGTGGTTCAAGAGTACGAGAGAGTGTTTAGTAAACACCCGTTAGACTTCGGGCGAGTAAAGGGGGTAGAACACCACATCCCCACGGGAGACCATCCTCCCATAAAGGAGAGATACCGACCCGTACCCCCTGCACACTACCAACACGCCAAGGGGATGCTTAGAGACATGAAGGAGGCTGGGGTAATCAGGGACAGCTGTAGCCCCTGGGCAGCTCCACTAGTCTTAGTGAAAAAGAAGGACAACACTATGAGAATGTGTGTAGACTACAGGAAGGTCAACTGTATCACACACAAAGATGCGTACCCGTTACCAAGGATAGAAGAGTCCTTAGCTGCATTAAAATCTGCTAACTTCTTCTCTACTTTGGATCTCACTAGCGGGTACTGGCAGGTTCCTGTAGCAGAGGCAGACCGGGAGAAGACCGCATTCACCACCCCGATGGGTCTCAGCGAATTTAACTGTATGCCGTTCGGGCTCTGCAACGCACCAGGAACCTTCCAACGGTTGATGGAATGCTGTCTGGGACACCGGAACTTCGAGACGGTCCTGTTATACCTGGACGATGTCATCGTCTATTCCAAGACCTACGAGGACCACCTGAAACACCTGGCAGAAGTGTTCGAAGCTCTGGCAAACTACGGCCTAAAGGTGAAACCCTCCAAGTGTCACCTCCTGAAACCAAAGGTGCAATACCTGGGACACCTGGTGAGTGCTGACGGAGTGGCTCCTGACCCTGATAAGATCACCGTGATTAAGGACTGGCCAAGACCCTCCAGCATAAAGGAAGTGCGGCAGTTCCTCGGGTTGGTAGGCTACTACCGAAGATTCATTCCCAGTTTCACCAAAATGGCAGCCCCTATGCAGGACCTCCTGATAGGTCAATCTCGAAAAGCCAAAAACCAGAAGCCGCCCTTCAGGTGGGAAAAGTTGGAAGAGGAGTCCTTTTGCCAGCTGAAGATGGCCCTCACGGGGGATGAAATCCTGGCATATCCAGACTACAGCCAGCCCTTTATCCTCCACACGGACGCAAGCAACATCGGGCTAGGAGCCGTGCTGTCCCAGATCCAGCAAGGAAAAGAACGGGTAATCGCTTACGCTAGCCGAAAGCTACGACCCACCGAGAGGAACCCTGAGAATTATAGCTCATTCAAGCTGGAGTTCCTGGCAGTAGTGTGGGCAGTGACCGAACGTTTCAAGCATTACCTTGCCTCCTCCAAATTCATCGTGTACACGGATAACAACCCGTTGACACACCTGGACACTGCAAGGCTCGGTGCTCTGGAACAGAGATGGATGGCTCGCCTGTCCAACTTTGAATTCACCATCAAATACCGGGCAGGACGCTCCAATGCCAACGCGGATGCCCTGTCTAGAATGCCGAACTTACCGGACCTAGGGGAAGATCCAGAAGATCTGGAAGAAGTTGAGCTCCCTGCGTTCCACCGTCATGGAATTACCCTGTATTCCCACCGTGTGAAGGACAGGCGCTCCGCGACGTTCAATCCCTTGCCCCACTACAACTGGGCGGAGACGCAAGACAGTGATCCCGCAGTCCGTCTGGTGAAGGAAATGCTGACCCAAGCCGATGCCAGTCTGGACCCAGACGCCCCAGAGGAGACTAAGCAACTGTGGAAGGAGAAAAGTAGGCTGTTCCTCTACAGGGAGTTGTGCCGGAGAATGGTTAACTCTCGAACACATGAGTTGACCTGGCAGGTAGTGGTCCCCAGACGAGACGCGGCTATGATTCTGGAGGCGTACCACAACGGAGCAGGACATTTCGGGTGGAAGAAGCTGGAGTTCTTGTTGCGTGAATGGTTCTACTGGGTAGGCATGAGAGGAGCCATCGAGAGGTGGTGCAGAGACTGTGGACCGTGCCACCTAAGAAGGAAGGACCGTGCCAGCCAGAAGACTCCCTTGCAGCCCATCATCACCCGACAGCCACTGGAACTGGTAGCCCTGGACCATGTGAAACTGGCTCCAAGCAGATCTGGGTATGTCTACGCCCTCACAATCGTAGATCATTACTCCCGGTTCCTGGTGGTGGTCCCGGTCAAGGACTTAATGGCTCAAACAGCAGCTAGAGCCTTCCAGCAGCACTTCTGCCGTCCACACGGGTACCCGGACCAAGTGCTGACAGACCAAGGGCCAGCCTTTGAAGCGGAAGTCTTCCAGGAGTTCTGCAACCTGTATGGCTGCACGAAGATAAGAACAACGCCCTATCACCCTCAAACCAATGGACTCTGCGAGAAGATGAACCAGGTGGTGATAGACCTCCTGAAAACATTGCCCCTGGAAGAACGCAGTATGTGGCCTGAGAAGCTGCCTGATCTGGTGGACCTATACAACCACATCCCTGTAGGTTCTACCAACTGTACCCCGGCTTACCTAATGAGAGCGAGACCTGGTAAGCTGCCTATCGACCTGGATATGGGAGTCCTGACGCCCGAGGACACCTCGCCAGAGGCAGACTGGGATACAGAATGGCAGCAGCAGTATCGGAAAGTACAGGAGAGCGTCGAGCGAAGTCTGTCTCAAGCTAGAGAAAGGCAAGAGAGGGCTTATAATCAGTATGCTCCCGCTATTCCCCTGGTACCTGGAGAGCAGGTCTTGAAGAGGAAAAGACGGCTCCACAAGTTGGACGACCAGTGGGAGAGGGACCCGTACACCGTACTGCCATCAAGCCATGAGAACCCAAAGATTTGCGTGATCAGTAAGGATGGAGGAGAAACCACAGCCGTTGTCTCCAGAGACCACCTGAAGAAGTGTCCCGAGCAGCTGCAAAACCCTGAAGAAGAAGATCAAGAAAACCCTCGACCCGCAGAGGAAAGGGAAGAAATGATCAGGACTGTACTCGGAGACTTCCCCCGGTCTTGGACACAAGTAAACGGTGCTGTTCTGGTACCCGTCCTCACCTTTCTCCTGCCAGCCCCGCAAGTGCCTACAGAGGAACCGGAAGAGCTGGAAGAGCAGCCGGCCCAAGAGGCAGAAGAGTCCACACCAGCAGTACAGGAGGATCAACCCTCTGCTAGTAGTGAGCCTGCCGTGCCCCGAGTGAGCCAAAGAGTGCGCAGAAAGCTGCCCAGCTTGCCCATAACACCTCCTACACCCTGTAGTGCAGGACCAGTGAGTGAGCTCCGTAGGTCCACTAGGGTTACCAGAGGCCAGATGCCCGTACGTTGGAGAATCTAAGTTGGTGTAGCGCTGGCGTCCCTGCCCTCTGCTAGGCAGGGACGCTGCTCCCCTCACCGCTCTGCTCCGTGCCCGGCGTCCTCTCCCCGCTCTGCTGTCAGCGCGCGCTCCTGCCCGGCGTCCTCTCCCCGCTCTGCTGTCAGCGCGCGCTCCGTCCCGGCGTCCTCCTCCTGCTCTGCTCTCGGCGCGCGCTCCTTCCCGGCCCCTGTGCTTAGGGCGCGCGCGCGCGCGCTCCCCTCCTCTTAAAGGGGCCGCGCGCGCCGCCCTAAAGAGTCCCCGGCCAATGGCCGGAGGACTTCATCATATAAAAGGCACCTCCTCCAAAATGGAGGTGCCCGAGCAATGTTGTTTGCACCTGTGTCTCACCTGTGCTTCAGCCCTCAGGTCCCGTTGCCAGTTACCTGCCAGTTACCTGCCAGTTACCTGCCAGTTACCTGCCTGATTCCTGCCAGTTACCTGCCTGATTCCTGCCTGAATACTTGTTACCTGTCTGCCAGTCTGAGGTCCGACGGTCTGCCTTACTACTCCTGTCAGTCTGTCTAAGGACCAGCCTGCCCGCTCACCTGGGAGCGCATATCAGCTACCTGCCTGCTTGCCTGAGGTCCGACGGTCTGCTTTACTACTCCGGTCAGTCTGTCTATGGACCAGCTTGCCCGCTCACCTGGGAGCGCTTCTCCGTTACCTGCCTGCTTGCCAGCCCGGAGGCTCCGTTGTCACGTGCTGTGACCACCAGCTATCTCAGAGACTCTTGCCCGCTCACCTGGGAGCGCATCTCCGTTACCTGCCTGCTTGCCAGCCCGGAGGTCCCGTTGTCATGTGCGGTGACCACCAGCTATTCCAGAGACTCTTGCCCGCTCACCTGGGAGCGCTTCTCCGTTACCTGCCTGCCTGCCAGCCCGGAGGCTCCGCCGTCACGTGCCGTGACCACCTGCTATTCCAGAGACTCTCGCTTGCTCACCTGGGAGCACCCATCTACCATCTGCCTGCTAGCCTACCCGGAGGCTCTGCCATCACAGGTCGTACCTACCCCTTACCCAGAGACTGCCCTGATCACTTGCCGTATCTCCCTGTCCGTTCACCCAGAGACTGCCCTGATCACTTGCCGTATCTCCCTGTCCATTCATCCAGAGACTGCCACCCGCTCCCTTACAAGGGCCGCCCCCTTGTATAGTAGCTCAGAGGTTCCGCCTCCCGGACCCGTTACAGTTTGCTCGGGCCATGGAACCCGGTGGCACCCAAGCTCCCTCGCTCTCGGACCTCTGTCTTGAACTGTCCCGTCAGAGGTCCCAACAGGAGACCATCCTGGGTCACCTGCGGAATGTTAATACTCGCCTGAACACTCTGTCTGATCCACCAACAACCTCCGCCAGTACCATGGTATCCTTTTCCGGACCCCGGCTCTCTGCACCTCCTCGCTTCGGAGGCGACTCCGTCCTGGCTCGGGGCTTCATAAATCAGTGCACCCTGCATTTTGAACTATTATCCCACCAGTTTAACTCCGACCGAGCCAAAATTGCCTTTATCATGTCCCATCTCACCGGGGAGGCCCTGGCCTGGCTAAATCCTCTATGGGAGAGAGGAGATCCCCTGGTGTCCGACTTGCCTGCCTTTCTCATGGCTTTCCGGAAAGCCTTCGACGAACCCGGACGGAGGACCTCATCCGCATCTTCTCTGCTTCGCCTCCGTCAGGGAAGCCTCACCGTGGGCCAATATGCCATACGGTTCCGTACCCTTGCCTCGGAGCTGGCCTGGGATAACGAAGCCCTGGTATCCGTCTTCTGGGAGGGTCTGTCCGGCCGTATTAAAGATGAACTTGCTGGTCGGGACATTCCTACCACTCTCGATGATCTAATAACCCTTGCCACCCGGATTGACCTACGGTTCCAGGAGCGTGCCAAAGAGGTCACCCGTGAGAGAAGGATTCCACGTCTAGCTCCTACTTTCCAGGAACCCGTCATTCCTTCCGTTTCTCCACAGGTACACTCTCCTGAGCCTATGCAGGTCGACCAGACCAAGATGGTCAAATCCCGTCAGGATTTCCGCCGTGCCGAGGGGAGCTGCTTCTACTGTGGCAGTAAGGAGCATCTGATCCGTGCCTGCCCGGAGAGGTCGGGAGAACGCCTGTATCTAGGTTCACTCAGAGGGGTCGATCTAGACAAAAATAAATCCTCTCCATCCCTGCTGTTGTCAGTCTCAATCATCTGCGGGGAGAATCGTTATTCCGAACTAGCCCAACTTGACTCTGGAGCAGCCGGAAATCTTATTTCACAGTCCCTGGTGGAGAAATTCCGCATCCCCACCAAACCTCTGGCTGTACCCTTGTCTGTTGTTGCCGTGGATGGGGGCCTCTTACCTCGCCCCATCCAATTCATCACCGAATCCATTACTCTGCAGGTGGGAATGCTGCATTCAGAGAGTATCTCCTTTCACGTTCTGCCTGGTCTCCCTCACGCCCTCTTGCTAGGTCTGCCTTGGCTCCAGAGACATGCACCCGTGCTTGACTGGCAAACCGGAGAAGTCCTTCACTGGGGACAGGCCTGTCATAAAACCTGCCTGGTTCCCGTCCATTCCGTCCGTCCCTCTCCTATCCCAGCTAATCTACCTGGACTTCCGATTCCTTATTGGTCTAGTGCTGATGTCTTTGTTAAGGAGGAGGCAGAGACATCACCACCTCATAGACCATGTGACTGCCCCATCGATCCCGCCAGAGTAATGCAGGTGGCTCCCGTGAGTCTAAATTGTCTCCCTCCTGGTAAGACGTTCGTATCGGTACCTGATCGGGAGAGAATCCTACACTGGGGTCATTCGTCTAAACTAGCTGACCACGCCGGTCGGAAAAAGACCCTCCAGCTTATTACCCGACACTACTGGTGGCCTAACCTGCACAAGGATGTTATGGACTTTGTTTCTGCCTGTGTGTCCTGCGCCCGCAACAAAGTTCCGAGACACCTGTCGGCCGGCCGCCTTCTTCCTCTGCCAGTACCTGCTGCCCCCTGGCAGCATTTAGCGATGGACCCTCCTCAATTCCGTCCTGGGGATAAAGTCTGGCTCTCGTCCAAATATGTCCGACTCAAGATCCCTTCCTATAAGTTAGGGTCTCGGTTCATCGGCCCACTGGTGGTCATCGGTCAGATCAACCCGGTAGCCTATAAATTGAAACTCCCGGCCAACTTACGGATCCCTAACTCCTTCCATGTATCTCTCCTCAAACCTGTGGTACTTAACTCTTTTTCTAAGTCTACAGGTACGCCTCCTGCTCTGGTTTCTGCTGAGGACAAGTTTGAGGTAGAGAACATTCTTGCCAGCAAAAGGGTAAGAGGAAAGACCTTTTTTCTGGTAGATTGGAGGGGGTTTGGTCCTGAGGAGAGAACGTGGGAGCCCCGGGAGAACATCCATGCCCCTCTCATCCTAGCTAAATTTCTGTCTGGCCTAAAAAAGGGGGGGCCTAAAGGGGGGGGTACTGTAGCGCTGGCGTCCCTGCCCTCTGCTAGGCAGGGACGCTGCTCCCCTCACCGCTCTGCTCCGTGCCCGGCGTCCTCTCCCCGCTCTGCTGTCAGCGCGCGCTCCTGCCCGGCGTCCTCTCCCCGCTCTGCTGTCAGCGCGCGCTCCGTCCCGGCGTCCTCCTCCTGCTCTGCTCTCGGCGCGCGCTCCTTCCCGGCCCCTGTGCTTAGGGCGCGCGCGCGCGCGCTCCCCTCCTCTTAAAGGGGCCGCGCGCGCCGCCCTAAAGAGTCCCCGGCCAATGGCCGGAGGACTTCATCATATAAAAGGCACCTCCTCCAAAATGGAGGTGCCCGAGCAATGTTGTTTGCACCTGTGTCTCACCTGTGCTTCAGCCCTCAGGTCCCGTTGCCAGTTACCTGCCAGTTACCTGCCAGTTACCTGCCAGTTACCTGCCTGATTCCTGCCAGTTACCTGCCTGATTCCTGCCTGAATACTTGTTACCTGTCTGCCAGTCTGAGGTCCGACGGTCTGCCTTACTACTCCTGTCAGTCTGTCTAAGGACCAGCCTGCCCGCTCACCTGGGAGCGCATATCAGCTACCTGCCTGCTTGCCTGAGGTCCGACGGTCTGCTTTACTACTCCGGTCAGTCTGTCTATGGACCAGCTTGCCCGCTCACCTGGGAGC
The DNA here is from genome assembly GCF_046119375.1 of Phyllobates terribilis. Lineage (NCBI taxonomy): Eukaryota > Metazoa > Chordata > Amphibia > Anura > Dendrobatidae > Phyllobates > Phyllobates terribilis. Next base: position 458,685,804 of record NW_027362762.1, on the reverse strand, counting down.
GCTTCTCCGTTACCTGCCTGCTTGCCAGCCCGGAGGCTCCGTTGTCACGTGCTGTGACCACCAGCTATCTCAGAGACTCTTGCCCGCTCACCTGGGAGCGCATCTCCGTTACCTGCCTGCTTGCCAGCCCGGAGGTCCCGTTGTCACGTGCGGTGACCACCAGCTATTCCAGAGACTCTTGCCCGCTCACCTGGGAGCGCTTCTCCGTTACCTGCCTGCCTGCCAGCCCGGAGGCTCCGCCGTCACGTGCCGTGACCACCTGCTATTCCAGAGACTCTCGCTTGCTCACCTGGGAGCACCCATCTACCATCTGCCTGCTAGCCTACCCGGAGGCTCTGCCATCACAGGTCGTACCTACCCCTTACCCAGAGACTGCCCTGATCACTTGCCGTATCTCCCTGTCCGTTCACCCAGAGACTGCCCTGATCACTTGCCGTATCTCCCTGTCCATTCATCCAGAGACTGCCACCCGCTCCCTTACAAGGGCCGCCCCCTTGTATAGTAGCTCAGAGGTTCCGCCTCCCGGACCCGTTACAGTTGGCTAATTGCTTTAACTATTTTATGTTTACCTGTTTTGTTGTAGCCGTTGCTAATTATGTTTTTCAGTTACAGATTTCTTTATATGGACTGACAGGTTATGGACAGTGAGTAACCGGAACTCTGTTGTAAATATGTTTGGAGCGTAACCCAGGAATGGACTAAAGACTGTTAAAGACTCGGGGCAGGACAGACCCCTACCTGGTTACGGCTCCCTGTTCTTTGGTGAAATGGACACCCTTATTGCTTCCCGGTTACGGACATGCCGTGACCATCTCATGTATTTAATTGTTCCTGTTTATACCCTGTTATGTTTTTGAAAAAAAATATATGTTTAGTCCGGGAGTACTAAATTTCACTAGGGGGGAATGTGGCACCCCAGGGGTCTGGTTTCCACAGTAATAGCAATATTACGTCTGTGAGCAGGTGGGAGGTCTCCTGGGCAGGAATCCTAAGCATGCCACACCTCCTGCCCAGTCCTGGGAGGGGAAGAACTTCCCCTAGATAAACTGGGGCTGAGGCAGGGTTAGGAGAGAGGAGTTCCAGACAGAGACGGAGTCTGGTCTGGACACGCAGAAACAGGGACAGATAGACATCAGGAGCTCTGTAGGAGCCAAGGAGAAGCGCCAGGGGCTGGAGCTGTGCAGAGCTCGCCCTGGGAGAAGGTACTAAAACCGGACACAGGAGTCCGAGGCTGTGGGGACTAAGATATACCCAGCAGCAGAATCCATCCGGCAGGGGATTCCAGGTCCTCTGGCCATAAAATCCCGGAGGCTCAGTCACAACGAAGGGACCAGCACCGCCATCCCGGAGCGGAGGCTAACAGGAGGCCCCAGGTCACCAGCCATACGGGTGAGCACCACACGGTATACCCAGGGACGTGGGCTACTTGTAACCGCCGAAAGCAGGGTAGCCAGGAAGGGTACAGACTAACGGGAAGGCCTACAACTCCACCTGGCCAGGGGAACTCCGGCTTACTCGCAGACTAACCAGGCCCCAACTACTAGCCAGTACTCCCGGGGGAATTTGCCTTGTACCATCAGTAAAGACCCTGAACTGTACCCTCGCGTCTCCGTGCTTCCTTGTCGCACCATTAGTGCTGGGACATCCACACCATCACTCCCAACATCAACCTCATCCTCTGCCCTGAGGCCATACCCCTCCCGTTGGGGGTTATACCATCCACGCTGCACATCCGTACCACCGGCCTCAGCGGACTGCCCTGCAGCGGCGGCTTCATAGCCGCATTCAACGGGTGGCGTAGTCGGACACTAATACCATCATACCAATAACTGCCACTTAGTTTGACCACCCTGGGCACGGACCGGGTCACCGCCACACGAAGACTACTACCCCCATCGGATCTGGCTCTGGGTATTCCCCGCGCGCACGCGCGCCGCACTACAGCACTGGCCCAGGGGGCGCGTCAGGGACACTAAGATTAAATTCTATTTCCGAGGCAGTGATATGCCCAGTTGCCAACCCAAAGAGATGGCTCGAAGTTAGGCCAAAATCTCTGGGCCCCTTCTTAATCCATACTAACATGGAGCCCGCTACCACCTTTCGATTTAATTCGGCTCTAAAAAAGAATGCCTCGCCAAGTTGGGTAAAGAGAATCTGAAAATCTCATCCCACTCCTTCAGAATCGGAGCAGCAACAGATGCTTCCCATTTAGGGCTGTGCGATGAGAGAATTATGAGAATAGGAAGATGGGAGTCTAGGAGGTTTAAGCTGTATGTCCCGCCAGAGCTATCCAATTATTAACTCTAATTCATTTTTCAGGTCCTATGATAGTGTGGATTATTGTACATTCTTTTGTGCACTGGGCTGAGGGGAGAGCAAGCCAGAGGTCTTACACAGAGAATCTATCTTTTCTCCCCCCTTCAGTTCAGGTCTGGTGGCATAGCGTCAGATGAATGAGGTGGAAGAATTTAATTTCAGAAATTCGGAGGTTAAGTGTCCAATGGCCCACTCCTGGTTTAATTATTTTTCATTTAGGGGGTAACGATCTAGGAAAAAATAACACATTGGACCTACTTGCATCTATGAGAAAGGACCTCTCAATATTAAAAATGGAATATTTCCAATCTCGTTTTGTTTTTTTCAGAGATCGTTCCCAGGTTGTTATGGGCTAGCCCAAATTTACACTTCATGGACAAAACAAGAGGATCAAAAAGGGAATGGAGAAGTTTATGCCATTCTTGGGCGGTGTATCATGCAGACATACCGATTTAGAAGGCTTCACGCCGGGTATTTATAGGAGAGACATAGTTCATCTTTCTGAGTTTGACTTGGATATCTTTACCTTAGATCTCCAGACCATTATCGAGGAATGGCTGAGATGTTGTGGGGGGGCGCCATGCCTCTTTGAGTCATGGCATTTGAGGAAAATCGCCCAGTCTTTGCTGGGTGGATTGGATTCTTACAATGGATAAAGTTTGGTTTAGTTATTATGGTTACTAATTATTTTATGCATTAATGATTAATCAGTTACCCATAATAAACATCACGACTATTATTGTTCCACAATCTAGTGTCCAGTGTATTTACTTTTATACAAATGGGTTTTGTGTTACCATGTAATGGTGGATTCTCACTGTGTTTGTAGTGTATGAGTAGTGTATGCAATATACGTCTTGGTGGATATGATAAATGTATCCATAGGCTCCCATTTTCCCGATGGAGGTCTAAAGAGTATTCTTTTAACTTCCTTTGGGCCAGTATACAGTCATTGCCAAAATTATTGAGAATGAGACAAATAGTAATTTTTCCAAAGTTTACTGCTTCATTTTTTGTAATGGCAATTTGCATATACTCCTGAATGTCAAAGAGTGATCAGCTTAACAGCAATTACTGTACTTGCAAAGTCAATATTTGCCCAGAAAATGAACTTTAACCCCCCAAACACATTTCAACATCATTGCAGTCCTGCCTTAAAAGGAGCAGCTAACATCGTTTTAGTGATTGATCCATTAACACAGGTGTGGGTGTTGATGAGGACAGAGCTGGCGATCAATCAGTCATGATTAAGTAAGAATGACATCACTGGACACTTTAAAAGGAGGCTGGTTCTTGGTATCATTGTTTCTCTTCAGTTAACCATGGTTATCTCTAAAGAAACACGTGCAGCCATCATTGCACTGCACAAAAATGGCCTAACAGGGAAGAGTATCGCAGCTACAAAGATTGCACCTCAGTCAACAATCTATCGCATCATCAAGAACTTCAAGGAGAGAGCTTCCATTGTTGTCAAAAAGGCTCCAGGGCGCCCAAGAAAGACCAGCAAGCGCCAGGACCGTATCTTAAAACTGTTTCAGCTGCGGGATCGGACTACCAGCAGTGCCGAGCTTGCTCAGGAATGGCAGCAGGCTGGTGTGAGTGCTTCTGCATGCACTGTGAGGCGGAGACTCTTTAAGCAAGGGCTGGTTTCAAGGAGGGCAGCAAAGAAGCCACTTCTCTCCAGAAAAAACATCAGGGACCGACTGATATTCTGAAAAAGGTACAGGGAGTGGACTGCTGAGGACTGGGGCAAAGTCATTTTCTCTGATGAATCCCCTTTACGATTGTTTGGGACATCTGGAAAACAGCTTATTCGGAGAAGAAGAGGTGAGCACTACCACCAGTCTTGTCTCATGCCAACTGTAAAGCATCCTGAAACCATTCATGTGTGGGGTTGCTTCTCAGCCAAGGGAATCGGCTCACTCACAGTCTTGCCTAAAAACACAGCCATGAATAAAGAATGGTACCAGAATGTCCTCCAAGAGCAACTTCTCCCAACCGTCCAAGAGCAGTTTGGCGCCCAACAATGCCTTTTCCAGCATGATGGAGCACCTTGCCATAAAGCGAATGTGATAACTAAATGGCTCATGGAACAAAACATAGAGATTTTGGGTCCATGGCCTGGAAACTCCCCATATCTTAATCCCATTGAGAACTTGTGGTCAATCATCAAGAGACGGGTGGACAAACAAAAACCAACAAATTCTGGCAAAATGCAAGCATTGATTATGCAAGAATGAACTGCTATCAGTCAGGATTTGGTCCAAAAGTTGATTGAGAGCATGCCAGGGAGAATTACAGAGGTCTTGAAGAAGAAGGGGCAACACTGCAAATATTGACTTGCTGCATTAACTCATTCTAGCTGTCAATATAACCTATTGGTACTGATAATATGATTGCAATTATATTTCTGTATGTGATATAAACATCAGACAAACACTAATAAAAACCAGAGGCCAGCAGATCATGTGAAAATATAATTTTGGTGTCATTCTCAAAACTTTTGGCCATGACTGTACTGTACATTGCTATGCTTTGTTTTACTTTGTGGTATAGTAAAAACTATTTTATTCTATACAAAAATCATAACCCACACAGTATACTGGTTTTTTTTTAACATGGGGGACTATGGGCAACATATGACACTGTATGCCTAAAAAGTAGAGTCAGTTGAAAGCGCCGATTGGTCATATATGTTGGGAAATTCTTCCAACATATACCTAGGACCTATACTGCAATCACAGCATGAATTGGCAGGAAGTGCCCATCTGCCTATAGTGGAGAGTATGCCAGTGGATTAACAGAGAGCAGTGTCTCTGAAGCCTGACAGATAGTTACTACTACTAAGTAGTGATTCCAATTATATAAAACGGATATATATAGTGATAGGTGCATAAAAAAACATATATGAAACTCACATGGTACTTTTTTAGTGGAGAGCACATACAATTTTATTTATTTTTTTCTAGTGATTCTTTTACTTTTTACTATGAGTCCTTGCGGTAGATAGATAGATAGATAGATAGATAGATAGATAGATAGATAGATAGATAGATAGATAGATAGATAGATAGATAGATAGATAGATAGATAGATAGATAGATAGATAGATATTATGGACATTATGAAAAATAAGAAGTAATGATAAATAATGCATGAAAGTGCTAGGAGTTGAGAAGTAGTTGATTGGAATCAATACTTGGCACCATTCCCACTGTGTCTCATCTACAATGTGGAACACACATTCACATTTTGTGGTTTATCTCAGTAAACCACTGAGACATCAGAGAGATTATAGAGATTTTAAACTGTCAGGAAATAGTGCAGCCTTGAAATAATAATAAAGAATTTTACAGTGGATTTAATAGTTAAAGGGAATCAGTCAGCAGAATGTTACTATGTAATAGGAGCGCATCAGGATGCAGGGGAAGAGAGCTTGATTCCAGGACTGCTTAGTGTGTTTTGGTTAGAATCCCTATTTTCTCTTGTGCAGATATAGCAGTGGTCAGGATGCTGAGCTGTGTCCAACCTCGCCCACACCCTGACTGGCAGTTTTCTGAGTACACTGTGTGTTCTTAGCAAGCTGCCAATCAGTGGTGGGGGAGAGGTTACCCAGATTAGCTGGACTGGCTGGCATGCGACACCTAGTTCGGCAGTGATAAATAATGTCTTGCTGATAAAACACTGTTTGCATTGAAACTACAGCACACAGCGTAATAAGTGACTCGGCACTGAATTAGGGTCTCTGCCTCTACATTATACTGCTCTCAGAATAAATCGCAAAAACCTGATGACTAGTGTTGAGCATTCCGATACTGAAATATCGGGTATCGGCCGATATTTGCGGTATCGGAATTCCGATACTTAATTCCAATACTTTTACAATATCGAATACCGGAATCGGAAGTTCCCATAATGCCTGCGCTCTGCAGTGTCTCTGAAGGATGACAAGCTGGGTGGCAGCGCTCAGCTGCGATCCAGCCTGTCATCAGAATGCCATCCCAGCGTGGGAGAATTCTCCTGATTGTTTAAAAGCCGGCGGGCGGTAAAAAGCCGCCGGCTTTTAAACAATCACACGGCCCCATACTGCTTCCCCGCAGCCTCCCACCCCGATCCTCCGCTCCCCTCGCCACCTCCCATCCCAATCGTAAGTTAGGACCGGGCGGGGAGCGCAGCACCAAGGAGCGGGGAGCGAAGGACCCGGGCGGGGAAGCCGGCAGTGAAAAGACTTCACCGCCGGCTTTCCCGTTCTGTGCTGCGCTTTCCCGCCGGTTATTTCAAATGAACAGCTGAGGTATCAGGTGATGCCGATCAGCTGTTCATTTGAAGTAGCCGCGGTGCCCTCAGAGGGTTCATGTGAGTTCATGCTTGACTGCATTGCATGAACTCACATGAACTTTCCCACGGCCACACAGGTCAGCCTCACCTCCCAGACCATCAGCCCGTCATGATTGGTGTGTGTGGGTGTCTGTGCGTGTGTCTGCGAGTGTGTGCGGGGTGTCTGTGCGATGTGTGCGGGTGTGCGCGGTGTCTGTGCGATGTCTGCGAGTGTGTGCGGGTGTGCGCTGTGTCTGTGCGATGTGTGCGGGTGTGTGCGTGCAGGCAGACATAGGCCGATGTGACACTACTACTCCCATCGGCCTATGTCTGTCCCCCGTCCACTCGTGCCAGCAGGATCAGCTCGATGGGAGCAGTAGTTCCCATCAGCCTGATCCTGCTATTTAAATTGCCCTACTGTGTCCCCAATACATTTTAAATACATGTCATTGGTGGCCAGTGGTTGCCTACAATAAATTAGTTTATACATTACCTGTCCCCGCCAATCGCCACCTAAAATAAAGTAAAAAATAAAAAACTACACCTATACTCACCTAGACACCTAATTCCCCGAAGCCATCGATCTCCTGTAATAAAATGTAAAATAATAAACCACAACCTTATCCTTACCCCTCTGTAGTAGTCCACGAGTGTCCCACGATGATCTCCAGTTTAGAGCAGCCACATAGAATGTGACCGCTCTGAACCGCTGCCGCCGCTAGAATGACGGGGCCGTAAAGCAGCCCCGTCATTGCATAAGTGGGTTCACCGGAGTTCAGGCAGCGCTGCTCCGGTCAGCTCCTTTACGGCCCTGCTGTATCGTGAGAAATTCCCACGGTACAGCAGTGCCGTAAAGGAGGTCTCCGGAGCAGCGCTGACTGAATGCACTCCGGTGACCTCAGTCAGTGGCTCCCGCTGCCGGGAGCGGACGTGTTCCCGACAGTGTGAGCTTACAGCAGCCATGCACAGCTGTCACCATCTCTAGATGTGACAGCTGTGCATGGGAGATCAGCGCAGGAACATGGACAGGTAATTATTTTTTTTTTTTAGTAAACTAAGAATTAAATAAAATGGTGTGTTTTATTTCAAATAAATTATTTTTTTCTGGGTGTAGTGTGTGTTTTTTCTTTTTAACACTTTGTAGGTTAGTAATGGGGGTGTCTTATAGACGCCTCTCCATTACTAACCTGGGCTTGATGTCAGCTGGCATTATAAGCTGACATCAACCCCAACCCTATTACCCCACTGCCACCGCTACAGGGCAGTGGGAAGAGCGAGGCTAAGTGCCAGAATTGGCGCATCCTATGGATGCGCCATTTCTGGGGCGGCTGACGGCTGGTGTTTCTAGCCTGGGAGGGGGCCAATATTCATGGCTCCCTTCCTGGGCTATTAATATCAGCCCCCAGCTGTCTGCCTAGCCTTTGCTAGCTATTAAATTAGGGGGGACCCCACGTCATTTTTTTTGGGGGGTCCCCCATTTTAATAGCTAGTAAAGGCTATGTATTCAGCTGGGGGCTGATATTAGTAGCCTGGGAAGCTCCGTGGGTATTACCCCCTTCCCAGGCTTCAAACATTTGCCCCAGCTGTCTGCTTAACCTCCGCTAGAGACTAAAATTAAGGGGAACCCCACGCCAATTTTTTTTTAAATAAATCCTTTATTTTAACATTAAATGACAAGTACAGTAATCAACACTGTCACTGTACTTCATATATATGTGACTGACATTTTTCTATCTATCTAATCTATGTATGATTCTCTATTCCTTCTATTATAAATTGTCGGGTACAGATGCTGAATTGCCGGCCAGCTTTCTTAAAGAGACGGTGCATGAAAACACTATTATTTTTTTAAATAAATCCTTTACACTAAATGACAAGTACAGTAACCAACACTGTCACTGTACTTCTTATATATGTGACTGACATGTTTCTATCTATCTAATCTATGTGTGAAGCTCTATTCTGTCTGTTATAAATTGTCGGGTACAGATGCTGAATTGCCGGCCGGCTTTTTTAAGGAGACGGTGCATGAAAACACTATTATTTTTTTGAATAAATCCTTTACACTAAATGACAAGTACAGTAATCAACACTGTCACTGTACTTCATATATATGTGGCTGACATGTTTCTATCTATCTAATCTATGTGTGGTGCTCTATTCTTTCTGTTCTAAATTGTCGGGTACCGGTGTATGCGCTGATGAATTGCCGGCTTTTCGCATAATACATTCTACATTATTCTTAGTTGTTTTCCTTCATGTAGAATTAACCTACAAGGAAAGAAAGGGTTTATTTTCATTCCGATATTAGTGTCCCATTGACTTGCATTGGTTTCCGGTATCGGAATCGGCGATATCCGATACTTTTTGAGTATCGGTCCGATCCAATCCGATACGATATTTCCTGGTATCGGAAGGTATCGCTCAACACTAGTACTGATACATTATCATTGCAGTACATGGATAAGTCGCTCATTAATGGTATTGGTACTGATACATTATCATTGCAGTACATGGATAGTCACTCATTAATGGTATTGGTGCTGACACACTTCCATTGCAATATACCAGTGCAGATTGATCTGATTGCAGGTGATATAGTGTCACTGTTTTCTCTCTTTCTTATTGCATTTGTGGGTGAAGATTGGGCTTGCAGGCTCTTTTGTCAGGGATAGAGGACAATGACAATAACATTTTAAGGTTACTAGGGTGCTAACCCCTGGTTCAGAAGGGGATAGAACACATAGTGTGATCATAGGGTGAGGTTAGTCCACAGTTTACATTTATACTATACTTCTCGGTGTCAAGAAGGAATTTTTCCCCGTGATGCAAATTGGCTGAATGTGTCCTGGGGTTTTTGCTTTCTTCTGGATCAACAGATTTAGGCATAGGGATTTTAGTATTACCATTATTAGAATCACAAGAGTTATACAAAATGTAAAACTAATTAAAATTTTTTTAATTATAAATGGGTACATTTTTAATTGTAATAGTGCAGCAATAATAAAAATGGTAATAATAATAATAATACATTTGTGAGGCCAAGTCCCAGTTAGTAAGTTAGTGTAATGTTAGTGTAGGGAGTACAATTGGGGGAGAAGGTTGAACTTGATGGACCTAGGTCTTTATTCAACCTACGTTACTATGTTACTACTGTTGACCATATACTGTAACTTCCCTCAGCCCAACTTTTCTCCCCTTTTTATTTTTTTCCCTTGAATTTTGGGTGGTTTAATACACTTATTGCTAGTGTGTTAGGGTGGCTATATCAAACATTTAATCATTTTGTGATATCTGAATATCTCTCGCTATCCAACTCTACCTCATAGCTGATGGAGTTTGCAGCCCCCCAAGGAAGATTACACAAAACGCGCCTTTGGGTGCAGGAGGTGCTGATCCTAACACATGTATTATGAGTAATTACTTAGTTTATACACTCTTAGGCTATGTGCCCACAAAGCAGAAATGCTCCGGATTGGGTACTTGTGATTCATTCATGTACTGTATGTGTATACTCTTTTCCTATACATGTATCCGTTTGACAATTCTCACTATACTATATGCCTGTAGACAATCCTTTGCTATATTTTTTCGCCCATACATTAATGTCTTTTTGTCCTTCCTCCCTTTTGTTTGGGATCTTCACTGGGTATTTGATACCACCTTTCATTACATTATAACTTTGTTTTTTTTTTGTTTCATTTACTCATTACTTATTCACTCCCTATTGGAGATTGTGTTTTTATATTTGTACTAATAAAATATATAATATTTTTATTAATGTTTGGAGATCTGTGACTCCGTATCATAGTAAGAAGTATACATATAATGTGTGGATAGCTGGAAAAAACACAAAATTCACACCTAAACAGTCTATATGGACATGTAGGTCATAGGAAGCTGAATAAAAAGATACCTTGATATATGTGATCTGATGTTTTATTCCAGAAAAATCCACGCGTTTCTTATATGTAATTGAGCTTTTCAAGATTATGGGTCGGACACTTATCTGTATGAGAATCTGTCTCCAGAGATTATTTTAAATAAAAGGGGGAGTTACCAGTGTGAGACAAATAACTAACACAGAAGAGTAAAACTGAACTTTGTCTTTTTGCAAAAACATTTTTAAAAGCTCTCTGAGCTCTGCTGTATTGCAACAATATTGCAACCCTGTCTGCCTGTGAGATGGAAGCTGAGAGGAACCTGCAGAAGTGTCAGGTATAATCACACACAGCTCTGCAGTGAGATCAGGAGAGCAGAGAGCGGCCATTACATACAGGTGCATCTCACAAAATTAGAATATCATCAAAAAGTAAATTTATTTCAGTTCTTCAATACAAAAAGTGAAACTCATATATTATATAGAGTCATTACAAACAGAGTGATCTATTTCAAGTGTTTATTTCTGTTAATGTTGATGATTATGGCTTACAGCCAATGAAAACACAAAAGTCATTATCTCAGTAAATTATAATAATTAACAAAAAACACATGAAAAGGCTTCCTAAGTGCTTAAAAAGGTCCCTTAGTCTGTTTCAGTAGGGTTTACAATCATGGGGAAGACGGGAAGACTGATGACTTGACAGATATCCAGAAGGCAGTCATTGACACAATCAGTGATGGTTTGGGGAGCCATGTCATCTGCTGGTGGAGGTCCACTGTGTTTTATCAAGACCAAAGTCAGCGCAGCCGTCTACCAGAAAATTTTAGAGCACTTCATGCTTCCCTCTGCCGACAAGCTTTTTGAAGATGGAAATTTCATTCTCCAGCAGGACTTGGCACCTGTCCACACTGCCAAAAGTACCAATACCTGGTTTACACACAACAGTATCACTGTGCTTGATTGGCCAGCAAACTCGCCTGACCTTAACCCCATACAGAATCTATGGGGTATTGTCAAGAGGAAGATGAGAGACACCAGACCCAACAATGCAGATGAGCTGAAGGCTGCTATCAAAGCAACCTGGGCTTCCATAACACTTCAGCAGTGCCACAGGCTGATCACCTCCATGACACGCCACATTGATGCAGTAACTGATGCAAAAGGAGCCCCGACCAAGTATTGAGTGCATTTACTGAACAGACATTTCAGTAGGACAACGTTTCGGATTTTAAAAACATTTTTCAAGCTGTTGTTATAAAGTATTCTAATTTACTGAGATAATGACTTTTGTGTTTTCATTGGCTGTAATCCATAATCATCAACATTAACAGAAATAAACACGTGAAATAGATCACTCTGTAATAACTCTATATAATATATGAGTTTCATTTTTTGTATTGAAGAACTGAAATAAATTAACTTTTGATGATATTCTAATTTTCATCAGCCTCCTCCTACTGAAAAACAATGCACATGGAAAATCTGTTTTTCATTGGTGGAGTCTGATGAATAGCTCTGGTCACATTCTTGTCCATCAACTGGAAGGCTACGATGAGCTTTTGGTGAGTTTCTGATGTTGCAGTTTTTCTGCACCATTTCTGCACCTATTAAGTAAAATAGGTTACTTGCATTTTTTCGAAAATATGCAGAGTAAAAAACTCACCAAAATATGTTTTTAATGGATTTGGTGACAAAAAAAATATATACTCTACATACACCTTCTGCACCTTCCCACAAAAGATGGCACTAAAATCCAGGAGGTTGTGTCTGTTTAAATCAGTAAAAACTAAATGACAAAAGCATACTGCTTAAAAGAAAAAAGAAAGCGCATACAGACGTATTGCATACATTAAAGCTATACATCCAAATATAGGCAGGTTGAAGCTTAGCTTATGTTTGCTTATATTTTTAATGTATACATCCGACCCATACATCATATATTTGCAGATGTACACATGTGAACCTAGTCTTAAAGATAGATCAGATTGTTCCTTTGATATACATTATATTTTGCAATAAATTGATTTCAGTCTTACATTATTTAGCAGTTGCTCCAGGTTTCTCTCCGCGTGGGTCTCATCTCTTATTTCTTCTGCACACACATCCAGACTGAAGTGAAGCCGTGCTAACTTTTCTTGCATCTCTCTCACCCTTTCCAACTGCTCAAAAGAGCAAACTCGTCCTACAGAAAACAGATAACATGGGAAAGGCTTAATAAAACAAAGCGCAGACTGGAGAGATGTTTTTCTCCTTCTTGATGAAGGGTGTGGTGGAGTCAGACACTCCTGATTCATTAAGAGGCAAGTGCCTCTTAATGAATTAGTCTGACGAGTGTCGTTCACCTCTGTGCGACTCATCAGAAATCTTACTCCAGTCTCTGACTGCAGTAAGATTTCTGGCGTAGAGAATGCCACAGCTCTTCATGAAAAAGCCAAAAAGAGCAACATTGTTGCGCAACTCTATGTTGCACAAAATTTTTGTGACTTTTTGAACCAATTAACGCAATAATTCTCACTAAATTTCTTTGATGAACCGACAATTTTTTTCTCTTATTTTAGTTCCCCTGAGTATACTGTTTTTTGCTTTTTAAAAATCTGCTATACTGTCCATTTTATTAAGTACTATTTATTTGGTCTTTACAAGGTGGCATAGATCATTGGGTAATAATGCAGAGCAGCCTAAAGACCCGCCCCAGAGTATCCTGTGAACCCTGCCCCCGTTGTAAAGACCATAAAAATAGCACTAAATAAAAAGTCCATATCTCTAGAACCATATGGCGGATTCGAAAAAAAACCACAAAACAGAATACTCTGGGGAGCAGTGGGAATATAATTAGAGCACAAACTGGGCACTTCTTATTTGGTGACAGGTCCTCTTTAAGTACATTGGATACAGATTTAGGGAGCCCTATTCTATGCTATCCAGCATAAAGGGCACTTTGAGAATATTCGAGAGTGTCCTCTACAGCTTTTTGGCTGAGAGCAGTTGGCTAACTGTTAGAACCCTCCTGTTAGTTTTTTCCATCTTGTGTTTTGCGTTCACGTGACCATCTACCTATATATTCCAGCTACGCCCTTCTGGCTTTGCTGGACTTCAGTGTTGTTTGACTGTCTTGCTAGCCTGGTGCTTCGGTGCCTATCTCTGTCAGTTCGCTTGGTCCTCTGGGACCTCTAGTACTTTTTGTCAGTTTGTCTTTTGTGTTCTACAACAACTTCTGTTTAGGAGGTGTCCCATTTTTGTCCCAGTCCTTAGTTCTTTTAGGGACCCCTCCCTTAATTCTATAGGTCTTCGTTCAGACTAGCCGAGGACGAAGGCGGGTCTGTTCACTAGGAACAGGCAGCCCACTACATTGTAGGGATTCAGCTTAGTCTTACTGTAGGGACAGATTTCCCCTATCTTTCCTTAGTTCTTGTTGCAGATCATAACACTAACATACAGGGCTGTCCATCTCACACTGTTGCTTTCCTTTAAGGAAGGGAAATTTATACTGTACATCTCCACAATATCTACACTTTTTTCTTAACACTAGTTATCCTAAATCATTGCTTCCTTTATCTCAACTACCGAATGCTTGAAGTTTTCCAGAGTGAAAGTCATTGAGAAGACTCAAGAGACCTCCTTCCATTTCACACACATGAGACACATCAGTTAGGAAGGAGTGCTGAAGACTAGGCCCAGGAGTCGCCACCTCACAGGGAGCGGCCGGACGAGCGCGCTCCTTAATACTCCTGAAAAACATAAAAAGTGAGATCTTTTACTAATACCACTCACTAATAAATGTCTTGTAATTAAATATGCTTCAGACTTAGGTGATATAGATATTATCTATAATATAACAGTAGATGCGTCCAAAGCCTCTATAGACTGCACACCTGAGCAGTCTGGCTCCAGACAGAAGATCGCATCTAGTCCTATGGGCACGTGCATACTCCAGCGCCAAACTCCTCCCCCGGACTCCGGCAGAACAGGACGCAGCGCTGGAGCACAGGGAAGAAAGGTGAGTAGTGTTTGTTTTTTTGTGTGTGTGCAGCGTGACGGGCATGAGGGGCCATGCATACCAGGATTGGGGGATGCGGAATACCATGCTTACCAGGATACGGATGAGGGGCCATACATACCAGGATAGGGATGAGGGGGGCCATACATACCAGGATTGGGGATGAGGGGCCCTACATACCAAGATAGGGATGAGGTGTGCCATGCATACCATGATTGGGGATGAGGGGGGCCATACATACCAGGATAGGGATGAGGGTGGCCATACATACCAGGATAGGGATGAGGGGTGCCATGCATACCAGGATAGGGATGAGGGGCCATACATACCAGGATAGGGATGAGGGGGGCCATACATACCAGGATGGGGATGAGGGGCCATGCATGCCAAGATACGGATGAGGGGCCATGCATACCAGGATTGGGGATGAGGGGGCCATACATACCAGGATTGGGGGATGAGGAGGCCATTCATACCAGGATAGGGATAAGGGGTGCCATACATACCAGGATAGGAATGAGGGCCCATGCATACCAGGATTGGAGATGATGGGGTACCATGCATACAGGATAGGGATGAGGGGTGCCATGCATACCAGGATAGGGATGAGGGGTGCCATGCATACCAGGATGAGGATAAGGGGTGCCATTCATACCAGGATAAGGATGAGGGGTGCCATGCATACCAGGATAAGGATGAGAGGTGCCATGCATATGAGGATAAGGATGAGTGGTGCCATGCATACCAGGATAGGGATGAGGGGTGGCAAGCATACCAGGATAAGGATGAGCGGTGCCATTCATATCAGGAAAAGGGGTGCCATGCATACCAGGATAAGGATGAGGGGTGTCATGCATACCAGGATAAGGA
The DNA here is from genome assembly GCF_046119375.1 of Phyllobates terribilis. Taxonomy (NCBI): domain Eukaryota; kingdom Metazoa; phylum Chordata; class Amphibia; order Anura; family Dendrobatidae; genus Phyllobates; species Phyllobates terribilis. The sequence goes on along the minus strand of NW_027362762.1, from coordinate 458,670,421 downwards.
TGAGGGGTGCCATGCATACCAGGATAGGGATAAGGGGTGCCATGCATACCAGGATAGGGGATGAGGGGTGCCGTGAATACCAGGATAGGGATGAGGGGTGCAATGCATACCAGGATAGGGATGAGGGGTGCCATGCATACCAGGATTGGGGATGAGGGGTGCCATGCATACCAGGAAAAGGGGTGCCATGCATACCAGGAAAGGGAAGAGGGGTGCCATGCATACGAGGATAGAGATGAGGGAGGCCTTGCATACTAGGATAAGGATGATGGGGGCCTTGCATATAAGGATTATGGGGGCCTTGCATATAAGGATGAGGGGTGACTTGCATACCAGGATGGGGATTAGGAGTGCCATGCATACCGTGATGGAGGGGTGCCATGTATACCAGGATGGAGGGGTGCCATATACCAGGATGGGGGGATATTAACAGAATTGGGGGACATCTATAATATAACCAAGGATGTGTCCTTCTGTCCGAAGCCTCTATAGACGCGCCTGCACAGTCTGGCTCCAGACAGAAGAACGCATTCAGCCGTTACAGGTAAGAGAAGTACATGACGCCGGAGATCGCGGTTTGCGTAGACACTGAATGCATACCTTGAGCTTCGGCGCCATAAGTACATACCTGACCCGAAGGAATGTTGCCGCGGCACCTCTGTTTTGGCTGGAGTCCCGGGGAGGAGTGCGGCGTCGGAATCGGAGAATGCTCTTAGAGCGCTATCCGGCGCCATTTTAGTGAAGACACATTGGAGCTGGACAGCGCGGTATGGGCACATGCGTACTCTTGCACCACACTCCTCCCCCGACCTCCGGATGGGGGCAGCACATAACAGGATGGGGGCAGCACATAACAGGATGGGGGCAGCACATAACAGGATGGGGGCAGCACATAACAGGATGGGGGCAGCACATAACAGGATGGGGGCAGCACATAACAGGATGGGGCGCAGGATGGGGGCTGCACATAACAGGATGGGGGCAGCACATAACAGGATGGGGGCGCAGGATGGGGGCTGCACATAACAGGATGGGGGCAGCACATAACAGGATGGGGGCAGCACATAACAGGATGCAGGCGCAGTATGGGGGCTGCACATAACAGGATGAGGGCCGCACATAACAGGATGGGGGCGCAGGATGGGGGCTGCACATAACAGGATGGGGGCAGCACATAACAGGATGGGGGCAGCACATAACAGGATGCAGGCGCAGTATGGGGGCTGCACATAACAGGATGGGGGCTGCACATAGCAGGATGGGGGCTGCACATAACAGGATGTGGGCGGCACATAACAGGATAAGGGCTGCACGTAACAGGATGGGGGCTGCATGTACCAGGATGGCGACTGCACGCAACAGGATGGGGGCGGTACGTAACAGGATGGGGGCGGTACGTAACAGGATGGGGGAGCATATACCAATAAAAATGCTCGCCATCCGGGCATAGAACGGGTTCAATAGCTAGTATATATTATAACAGTTCAAATATTCTTTAACCAAAGTCTGACAAGCTACAATACAATACACGTGGATAAGGGTTAAACCTCATCCACATGTAGCATTAAAAAAAAAAGTACGTGTTTTTTGCATAGCAAAGGGTGAAATCTGTTGTGAAAACCAACATTTCCACAACACATTGTGTATGTTGAATTCTGCATGTTAAATTGAGTTTCAAAATGAGATCCACGTGTATTGTACTGTAAATTGTATAAATTGGGTCTTAACCATACAAATCAAATCATGCCCTTAAAATTATCTGTATTTCTGTCATGTAATGTTGCCCTTATCTGATACAGAATCAATGGTGCTCTAAAAATAAATAATAAGAAGAAGAACGAATGAGGAAATAGTTGGTGTATATACTGGGAAAATATCCTAATGCTTCTAGACTTTACTAGCCAAACATATGGTAAAAAGGTATCCTACAGTCAATCTACAAGAGTAGTATACTGCACTTTACAGAACAAGTGGGTGCTGAAAAAAAAATAAACCACTGTCTTTTTTTGAAAACTAGTTAATAACAGTTAAAGAGGTTGTTAGAGACTTTTACACTGATGGCCTATCCTTAGGATAGGTCATCAATATCTGATCGGTGGGGGTACCATATCCGGGAACCCACCGATCAGCTGTTCCCGATGCCGACGGCAGCTGGATGTGCTGAGTTGTATAGCTGTGTAAAACAGTTCCGTCAACTACATTGTAACCATGGCTGGGTAATGCACATCCACCACCAGTTCGAATCAATAAGACGTGTTTGTGCAATACTTTGCCACGGCCACTATACCCTAGACAGAGCTGGGCTATGCAGCTACACAACTCAGTACATTTGGCCGCAGTCGGCACTGGCAAGAGCTGATCGGCAGAGGTGTCGAATCTCACACCCCCACCCATCAGATATTGATGATCTATCCTAAGGATAGGAAATCAATGTGAAAGTCCCTAAGAACCCCATTAATGATAGATGTCTGCTGGTATGTAAGACACAATGGGTATAATTCATCAAGACCATAATTGTGCCCTCTGGTCTTGATGAGGATATGTGCATACGTCTCTTCATGAATCAGGACCGGCAGATAGTGGCATATACCTCTGTGTGCGCCTCGCTACAAAGTGTACTCCAGTCCCTGCTGGAGTAAGATTTGTGGCACACCAAACGCCGCCACTCTTCATCAATATGCCAATCGGCGATCGAACTTAAATGAGCTGTCAAAACCAAACCTTTAATAAGCTATTCAGCATTGCAATGTGACAAGCAAGAAGGAAAAGTTTTGGAATTATGGAAATCACAGGATGGATAGACATGTTAATGATATGCAAATGATGACAAAAATAGAAACAACATTTAAAAAAAATCTTGATTTATTCAGTATCGAATATGATCGCCGTGCACAAAAATACATGCACTTACATATCTTGGCTGCTACAATTGAGGTTCTTAATGGTTCTCTGAGGACTGTTCTGCCACGCTGAATAACTTAGGCATGCAAATCAACAAGATCCACTGCTGGCAATTCCTTTTGCAATTGTCGACCAATAATGTCCCAGTTGTACTTAGTGGGAGAAAACTACAGGTGCACTGCAGGCCACGGTAGTATTTTTAGGCCATGCAGGCTCATCACAGTAGCACCAGCAACATGTGGCCAGCCATTGTCATGAGGAAAAATAGCTCTGGGGACACTTTAGAGAAATGGCCGTACCACTAGTTCCACGATTGATCCATTTTGTACTGTATTGCATTCAGCATGGCAGAACTCATATTCTATTCCTAATAAATCGAGATGTTTTGAACATTTTTTTACCAGTTGCATATCATTATCATGTCTACCAATCCTGTGATTTCCATAATTCCACAAATGTTTCTTCTTGCAATTGTAATGTTGTGTAATGTTGCAATTCTAATGTTGTGGAGTGTATGATTCTTGGGAAAGGAGTTGTGTATGTCCTTTTCAATGGTAAAATGAAGCATATGAATTTATCCAATAGGCATTGGCCAAAAAGGCATTGAGTAAAGGGATGGCAGGACAAAATAACATGAAGATAGGTCTGTGACCTTCTTCACTATTGATAACAATGTACACATTTCCTATGAGTAATGGATATAGTTATTACCTCTTGATCTTATTCCTTTGCTTTGGTGAGGGTGGATGTGGGAGGCCTAAGCTGAAGGAGGCACTCTTACTTGGAGGAGCAGAAACTCTTCTCACAGGAGCTGGTGGAAGCGTTGGGGTTATATATACTTTTGGACTTTTCTTTTTCCTTTTATCCTCCATTTACAGTATTCTGGAAAATTTATAAAACTACAGTTAGATTGTTAGCAACATAAAATCTTTACCCAAGGTGACATGATATAGCATTTAATGACCATCAATGGGCATCTAATGGGCAGCACGGTGGCTCAGTGGTTAGCACTGCAGCCTTGCAGCACTGGGGTCCTGGGTTCAAATCCCACCAATGACACCATCTGCAAGGAGTTTGTATGTTCTCCCCATGTTTGTGTGGGTTTCCTCCAGGTTCTCCAGTTTCCTCCCACACTCCAAAGACATACTGATAGGGAATGTAGATTGTGAGCTCCAATGGGGAAAGTGCCCATAATGTCTGTAAATTGTCTGAATTGTAAAGCACTGCAGACTATGTTGGCACTATATAAATAAATAGATTATTATTGTTATTATTATTAATCTGTCATTAGGTTCAACCCTCCTAAACCATCTATGTGGGCATGCAGGCCATAGGAAGTTGAATAAAATGATACCTTCCTACCTGTGATCCAATGTCTTATTCCAGAGAAATACATGTTTTTCTTTCATGTAAATGAGCTGTTCAAAGCTATGGGCCTGACATTGGTTTGCATGAGAATCTGCCACCAAAGCTTATTTTTAATAAAGGGAGGCATTACCAGTGTGAGACATATCTAATACAGTACAGTAGAACTGAACTTTGTGATCTTACAAACACATTTTCTGCAGCTCTCACAGCTCTGCTGTATTGCAACAATATTACAACCCTGTCTGCCTCTGAGATGAAATCTGAAGCTGAGAGGAACCTGCATATGTTTCAGTTATAACCACACACAGCTCTGCAGTGAGATCAGGAGAGCATAGTGCGGCCATTACACAAAATATGCTTGTGCATTGCCATGCATTATACCAGTGATCAGAGTAAGAAAAGTTAAAGTCCCATAGAGGGACTAAGTAAAAAACAGTTTGAAAAATTGTAAAAATATTTTTAAAAAATCACAAAATAAAGAACAAAAAAAAGTGAAAAAATATTATACCAATAAATATGTATATTTATGTACAAACAAAATTAACAAAAAAAAAAAAGTACATATATTTGGCATCGCCGCGTCCGGAACGACCTTATCTATAAAACCTTCAGTGAACACTGTATAAAAATAAATAAATAAAATATGTGACAAAAAAATTATGCTTTTTCATCATACCAGATGAAAATAATTGGAATAAAATGTGATCAAAAAGACGAATGTAAATAAAATTGGTATCACTAAAAATCATCTTATCCCACAAAAAAACAAGCAGCCATACAGCTCTGTAATTTGGAGATTTAAATGGAAACATCAATGTAAGTGCTCAGCGTAGAGCACAGGATAAATGTAGTTCAAAATGTTATGTAAAATGTTCCCAATAAAAGCTTCAACTCAATCCACAAAAAAAGGCAAGTACAAAGGTTCTGGAAAAGCGCAAAAGAAATCCAGTCCTCCAAAAGAAATCCAGTGCATTCTGCACTCCCAAATCCAAATGCTCCATCCCTTCTGAGCCCCAGTGTGACTAAACCACATTTAGCGTCCACATGCTTGGCATTTCTGTAGCGATGAGAGCCAGCTTAATTTATGGCACAATATATGGACACTACAGTGTACTGGGCACTACAACGCACTATCCACTACAATGGCAAATTTGCAATTTTCACTCAACAACATTCATTACTGCTTATTTCTGGGAAACACCCATGGAGTTAAAATTGTCACTACAACTGTAGATAAATTCCCAGAGGGGTGTAATTTCCAAAATGGGGTCACTTGAGGGGGGATTCTGCTGTTCTAGCACTTAGGGGCTCTGTCTATGGAGGCTGCAAACTATTCTAAAAAAATGTAGCATCCAAGAGTCAAAGAGGGCTACGTTCACCGCGATCTGCCGGCAAGGGAGGACGAGCGCAGCGGGGGCCAGCATAAGGTAAATATAACATTTATTTTTTATTTTATTCTTTTTTTCACAGGTTCTATGGTACACGGGTCTGGAGGAGAGTCTCCTGTCCTCCAGACCCGGGTACCATCCGCACATTAAAACGCATGGAATGCGCATCTACATATGCAGTGATGTGTAATCCATGCGTTCCAATGAAAGTCAATAGCGGCGAAAACGCAGCACTTCCGCAAAATAATTGGAAGTGCTGCGTTTTTTTCCACAATGATAACCCGCAGCGGAAATTTCCGCAGCATGTGCAGAGCACATGCGGATTATCATTGGGGACCATGGCAGGCCTTTTACCATGCGTTTTTTAAGCGTTTCTGCAGCTGCGGAAACGCTTAAAAAATGCATCGTGGGCACACAGCCTATGGGGCTAAAACAGTATTTTTGTGGTAAAAATGTAATTGTTTTTTCCTCACTGCACAATGGTATAAAATTCTGTGACATACCCGTGGAGTCAATTAACTCAGCCCAATGTTATACAATTTTGTGAGTCGTCTGAAGGTTAAAAATGCTCACAACACCCCTAGATGAATTTCTCGAGAGGTGTAGTTTCCAAAATGGGGTCACTTGTGGGAGTTTCTGCTATTTTGGCATGTCAGAAGCTCTTCAAATATGACATGGCGTCCATAATCTACTCCAGCCAAAATTGCGCTTCAGAATTCAAATGGCGCTCCTTCCCTTCCGAGCCCTGCCGTGTGCCCAAACAGTAGTTTTCTACCACATATGTGGTATCGATGTTCTCAGCACACCTTTGAATAAATTCTTTGAGGCATTTAGTTTCCAAAATGGGGTTACTTGTGGGGGGTTTCCATTGTTTAGGCACATCAGGGGCTCTGCAAACGCAACATGGCGTCTGCTTTCTATTGCAGCCAATTTTGCGTTCCAAAAGTCAAATGGTGCTCCTTCCCTTACGAGCCCTGCCGTGCATGCAAACAGTAGTTTTCCCTCACACATGGGGTATCGGCAGCATACTCAGGAGAAATTGTACAACAAATTGTACAATCCATTTCCTATAGTTATCCAGGTGAAAAGGAAAATTTTGCAGCTATAGCAACCTTTTGTGGGAAAAATTAAAATGTTAATTTTTTTCCTTCCATATTGCTTTAATTCCTGTGAAGCAACTGAAGGGTTAATAAACCTCTTGAATGTGGTTTTGAGCACTTTGAGGGGTGCAGTTTTTAGAATGGTGTCACTCTTGTATATTTCCTGTCACATTGGCCTTTCAAAGTCTTTTCAAATGTGCTGTGAGCCCTAAAAAAATTGTTTGTTTTTGTAAATTTTGCTGGGAAAATGAAAAAATGACTGATAAACTTTTAACCCCTCTAACTTCCTAACAAAAAAAATTATGTTTCAAAAATGTTGCTGATGTAAAGTAGACATGTGGGAAATGTTATTTATTATCTTTTTTTTGTGTGGTATAAATATCTGGTTTAAGAGAATAAAAATTCAAAGTTTGAAAATTGCTAAATTTTCAAATTTTTTGTCAAATTTTCAATATCTTTTTAAATAAACGCAAATCATATTGACCAAATTTTACCACTAACATGAAGTACTATGTATCATGAAAACCAGTCTCAGAAAAAAGGCTTGGGGGTGAAGGTGTTAAAATCAGTGCTAGTTTGCTTTAGATGGTTAAACAAATCTTAGTACCAAATGTGGATGATTACTTTTTTATATTTTCTTCAACCAAGAATCTATTCTCAGCTTATACTATTCCTGGAAATCACAAGAAGAGACAGAGAATCAACCACACTAAAGTGCTTTACTGTAACCACCAGAAATCCACCGGGCATTCCCAGCAGCAATGTTTCATGGTCTATCAATGTGGTACGCATAAACATTGACTAGTGATGGTGAAACCGACAGGACTCCATGATCATGAATATCTCTGACAAGTTGCCATATAATAAAGGTGTTTGAATCCACTGCTAAGAATGGATGAGAAGAATTTCAATGAAAAAAATTGTGACTCAGTTTACGACAAATACTAATCCGCACAATACTTTTAACCCCTTCCCTACCTTGGACATACCCCCCTACGTCATGGAAAAGAATGATTTCCAGACCTGTGACGTACGGGGTACATCATGGAGAAAATGCAGTAATCGCATTAAGGTGCCTGCTGTTACTAACAGAAGGGCCCCTGGACTCGTCACGGGAAGCGGGGGTGGGGTTTGTCGCCCTCCGCAACTACAATTGCTGTGATTGTCTGTTCAGAATTAAACAGCCAATCACAGCGATTTCAGTGTTTCAGGCAATTGCCTGAAAAACCTGATGTTCAGCCTATGATCGGTCATGTAAGACCACTGATCATAGCCCGATGCCAGGAGACCACAGTGTCAGCAGCCCTCCAGCACTGATTGATGCGATCAGACAATGACGCCAATCGCACCAATCAGTGTGAGAGATGCGGTCTGAACTCACAATGACCGTTCTGCACTTCCTCGTTCCAGCTTGTGGAAGTTGCAGAGCGGTCACTGTAGTGTTCTGTCTCATTGAGCTGGGCCTTTTGGTGCCACACACTTTTTCAAGCATGTGCCATCACTTCTGCTGGTGCTGCTGCTGTTCCTGTAAGAAGAAAGAAGCCATTCCTGATCTGTTCCTGTTTCCTGAATTTTCCTAATCCACCCCAGTCCTCCTCTCTACCTTTCCCCCTTTTTCACCCTCTTCCTCTCTCCCTAACCTCTTCCCCACCCTCTGCCACTGAGCGCTGATCAGTACTTGATCGCTCAATTTTTGGCAGTTTTTTTTTCTTGTTCATGTCCTGCAGCTGTGAGTACTGATCAGTGATGCAGAGCATTGATCAGTGATGCAAACCACTGATCGGCACCCATGCTCTCTTTTTTTCCAGGACTTATTTTTTCCCTGTCCATTTTTTCTCCCTCGACCTTCACCTTTGCACCTCCCTCGTAAGTCCTGCAGCTCACTTTTTTCCAGGACTTTTTTGTCCCTGTGTATTTTTTCTCCTCCCCCTTTGCACTACTTTCTTGCGTGCTTCCTGCAACCGCTGATCAGTAAGGCAGACCATTGATCAAAATCTGTGCTCGCTTTTGACCAGGACTATTTTTTTTCATCCCCTTTTTTGCACCACATCCGTACGTGCGTCCTACAGCCGTTGAGCTCTGGTCGGTAACGCACATCACTGATCGACATCCGGTTGTTGTTTTTTTTTGTTAAAAAAGAATCGAATACAAAATAATTTAGATTACTTTATAGGACTTGACTACGGGCAGTAAAAGTATACTGTAGTAATCTGTGTCTACTACACTTAGTAGATTACTGAATTTAGTCAGGGTTAGTGTCAGATCCTTTTTTCCGCCTTGCAACCTGACACTAACCCTGACTAAATTCAGTAAAAAATACTGTACGCTGATTACTATGGTATATTTTTATTGTCCCTAATCTAGTCCTATCAACTAATCTAAATTATTTTTTTTTTATTCATTTTTCACACCAAAAAAAAAACAACAACCGGATGCCGATCATTGATGTGCGTCACTTATCAGCGCTCGAAGGCTGCAGGACGCACACACAGATGTGATTCTTTTTTCCGCTTAGCTACCTGACACTAAAATTTGGTATATACACACACCACACGTGAAAAAATTGCCCCATCACGGTATTACGGTATTCAGCCAAGGAGGCATACGCTTTTCTTGTCTATGACACTGATAGTGAGTGAGAGGATCCCACCGTCCTTAATTTTTCTGACTCCCCCTCTTCCTCAAGTGATACCAATCTGCCACGCAGTTGCCCCAGGACAGAAAGTAAACCAGTGCACATTGTTAGTGAGCCCATATGGACCTCACCCCCCGAAGTTTATGAGCCACAGACTCCTAATTTTGTGGCGCAATCAGGAATCCAATTTGACACCCCCGACCTTACAGAAACAGACTTTTTCAAAGTCTTTTTCCCTAGGAATTTTGTAGACCTCATGGTAGCCGAGACAAATTTGTACGCCCAGCAGATCAGGAAGGAAAATTTTGTGGAGTTTTTCCGTACTGTTGAAAAGTGAAGAAAAGAGATTGTATCAATGCATTTTTTTTCAATTTGGATTTTTTAAATCTCATGTAGGGAAAATATATATTCTTGTCTCAAATCTAAATATTTTTAAATCTCATGGTGTGGCAGATTGTCTCTTCAGGTTAGTTCTGGTTTATATCCTAAGTCATGTGACAAGGCTCCTTAAAGGGTTACTATTGACTTTTAGGATTGTTACTTCCAATAGGTGGCACTAGAGTTCTAGTTCTCTTCCTCTCTGAAGAGACAATCTGCATATTTTCCAGAGGAGCATTGCGACTCGAAAAGTCTCCTCACATTGACTTGCTCAGCATGTCGCTCTTAGCAAGGAGAAACGTTACTTCTTAGATATAGTGTGGCAGACAAATTTGTATGCCCGGCAATTTTTATCCCAAAATCCCACTTCATCATTTGCCAACTGGACCCCTGTAGAAATTATGATGTTTTGGAGCCTGGTTCTTCACATGGGGATAGTGAAGAAGCCAGAAATTCGGCAATATTGGAGTGTTGACGTTTTGTATAACACTCCACGGTACCGCACGGCTATGGCCCAGATATGCTTTGAGGCCATCCATACATTTTTGCATTACAGTGATAATGCACAATGTCCTCCCCGAGATGATCCCAACTTTGACCGACTTTTCAAAGTTCAGCCGGTCATTGACCACTTCAGCAACAAGTGAGGTGTATGTTCCCCAAAGGGACATCTGCATGAATGAGTCCCTAATACATTTCAAGGGGAGGCTCAAATTCTGGCAATACCTGCCAAGTAAGAGGGCCAGGTACGGATTTAAGCTCTACAAACTATGTGAGAATACCTAGACCCACAGGTTTAGAGTTTATGAAGGGAAGGATACTCGGATTCAACTCCATGAATGTCCCCCTTTCCTGGGAATGAGTGGGAAAATTGTGTGGGATTTTGTGCACTCACTGCTGGATTAAGGTTATCACGTCTATGTCGATAACTTTTATACCAGCATCCCACTCTTCAAGTCCCTCACTACTCACATATGCTAACCTGATATACTCTACACAACTCACGTATGCCACCACATTAAAAATTTCACATACCAGGAAAACACTAGATCAATTCCAATATAGTATCCCTAGTGGGGGGTTTCCACTGTTTAGGCACAACAGGGGCTCTCCAAATGCAACATGACGCCCACAGACCATTCCATCAAAGTCTGCGTTACAAACGTGACTCCTTTCTTTCCGAGCCCTGCCATGTGCCCAAACAATAGTTTTTCCCCACAATTAGGGTATCAGCATACTCAGGAGAAATTGAACAACAAGTTTTGAGGTCCATTTTCTCCTTTTACTGTTATGAAAAAAAAAAATGGGACTAAAAGAACATTTATGTGGTAAAAAAGTGATTTTTTTTTATTTTCATGGCTCAACATTATTAATTTCTGTGAAGCACCTGGGAGTTCAAGGTGCTCACCACACATCTAGATAAGTTCCTTGGGAGGTCTAGTCTCCAAAATGGGATCACTTGTGGGGATTTCCACTGTTTAGGCACATCGGTGGCTCTCCAAACGCGACATGGCGTCCACTCTTGATTCCTGTCAATTTTAAGTTCAAAAAGTCAAACAGTGCTCCTTCTCTTTCAAGCCCTGCTGTGCACCCAAACAGTGGTTTTCCCCAACATATAGAGTATCGGTGTACTCAGGAGAAATTGCACAAAAATTTTAGGGGTCTATTTTCTCCTGTTACTCTTGTGAAAATAAAACATTTGGGAATAAAAAAACATTTTTGTGGAAAAAACATTATAAACTTCTGTGAAGCACCTGGGGGTTCAAAGTGCTCACCACAAATCTAAATAAGTTCCTTGAGGGGTCTAGTTTCAAAAATGGGGTGACTTTTATGGGTTTTTCACTATTTAGGCACATCGAGGCTCTCCAAATGCGACATGGCGTCCGCTCTCAATTCCAGCCAATTTTGCGTTGAAAAGTCCTTCTCTTCCGTGCCCTGCCATGCACCCAAACAGTGGTTTCCCCCCACATATGGAGTATCGGCGTACTCAGGAGAAATTACGCAACAAATGTTGGGGTTCTTTTTGGGCTGTTGACCTTGTGAAAATAAAAAAAATTGTAAAAAAGTTAAATGTTCTTTTTTTCCTTCCACATTGCTTCAGTTCCAATGAAGCACCTGAAGGGTTAATAAACTTCTTGAATGTGGTTTTGAGCACATTGAAGGGTGCAGTGTTTAGAATGGTGCCACTTTTTTTGGGTGTTTTCTGACATTTTGACCCCTCAAAGTCACTTTAATTGTGATGTGGTCCCTAAAAAAATGATTTTGTAAATTTTGTTGAAAAAATTAGAAATTGCTGGTCAACTTTTAACCTCCTAACTTCCTAACAAAAAAAATATGTTTCAAAAATTGTGCAGATGTAAAGTATACATGTGGGAAATTGTATTTATTATTTTGCGTGACATAACTCTCTGATTTAAGAGCATAAAAATTAACGGTTAGAAAATTGCAAAATTTTCTAAATTTTCTAAATTTTTACCAAATTTCAGATTTTTTCAGAAATAAATGCAAATCATATCGAACATATTTTACCGCTATCATAAAGTACAATATGTCACAAAAAAAACAATCAGAATCAGTGCGATCCATTGAAGCGTTCCAGAGTTATTACCTCATAAAGTGACAGTGGTCAGAATTGTAAAAATTGGCCTGGTCATGAATGTGAAAATAGGCTCGGAGGTGAAGGGGTTAAATACAGTATTGAGATTGTGATCATTTTAATTTCTCATTTAGTATTAAAAACATTTCTGAGCTGCACAAACCATTTTAAGGCCTCATACACACAGTATGGACAGAAGCACAGACCATGTGCGGCGGCACACAGATTCTTATGTTGCAGAGCCTGTGTGCCACCATGGAGTTCCTGAGTGTATTGCTTCAAGGGAAGAATGTCTCTGTAATGTAACACTGGATGGAGCACGCTATGATTTGTTTTGTCACATCGGGGTACATAGAAGTACAGTATGGGCCCATAGCAGTCTATTTGTGGCTTGTTACAGCCTTCCGCGTGACAGTCTTTTATCTACCTCCGCTCCGTATGTTTTACTTTTAGAATTTACTCTTTCCATTTCACATTGACTTCATATCAATAGGTGAATATTTGTTTCACTTGCACACTGCCATATAGAATGTTTCATTTTCACTAACATAATCTGCTGGATGAATGATTTAGTGACATGAGATCTTCTGGTCTGGTGACATTAGAAAGTCTCCTGGCATCATTCAGCACAGTGCTCACTGTGACACATGGTACTATTTTTTAATGTGATATCATCGGCCAAACATCAAGAGGTGTCCTATTCTACTGCATTAACTTTTCAACTGCGTAAGACTAGAGAAAGACCTCAGCACTGCATACTGTACACCCCGACACTGCGTACTGTACACCCCACCACTGCGTACTATATACCCCAACATTGCGTACTGTACACTCCAACATTGCGTACTGTACACCCCAACACTGCGGACATTACACCCCCACATTGTGTACTGTACACCCTACCACTGCATACTGTACACCCCAACATTGCGTACTGGACACCCCAACACTGCGTACTGTACACCCCAACATTGCGTACTGTACACCCCAACACTGCGTACTATACACCCCAACACTGCGGACAGTACACCCCAACACTGTGTACTGTACACCCCAACATTGCGTACTGTACACCCCACCACTGTGTACTGTACACCCCAACATTGCGTACTGTACACCCCAACACTGCATACTGTACATCCCGACACTGCGTACTGTACAACCCGCCACTGCATACTGTACACCCCAACATTGCATACTGTACACCCCACCACTGCGTACTGTACACCCCAAGACTGTGTACAGCACACCCCAACATTGCGTACTGTACACCCCAACACTGCGTACTGTACACCCCAAAACTGTGTACTGTACACCCCAACATTGCATACTGTACACCCCAACACTGCATACTGTACACCCCAACACTGTGCACTGTACACCTCAACATTGCGTACTGTACACCCCAACACTGCATACTGTACACCCCAACACTGTGTACTGTACACCCCAACATTGCGTACTTTACACCCCAACACTGCATACTGTGCACCCAAACACTGTGTACTGTACACCCCAACATTACGTACTGTACACCCCAACACTGCATACAGTACACCCCGACACTGCGTACTGTACACCCCAACACTGCGTACTGTACACCACAACACTGTGTACTGCACACCCGGACACTGCGTACTGTACACCCCAACATTGCGTACTGTACACGCCAAAACTGCATACTGTACACCCCGACACTGCGTACTGTACACCTCGCCACTGCATACTGTACACCCAACATTGCTTACTGTACACCCCAACACTGCGTACTGTACACCCCAACATTGCATACTTTACACCCCAAAACTGCATACTGTGCACCCAAACACTGTGTACTGTACACCCCAACATTACGTACTGTACACCCCAACACTGCATACAGTACACCCCGACACTGCGTACTGTACACCCCAACACTGCGTACTGTACACCACAACACTGTGTACTGCACACCCCGACACTGCGTACTGTACACCCCAACATTGCGTACTGTACACGCCAAAACTGCATACTGTACACCCCGACACTGCGTACTGTACACCTCGCCACTGCATACTGTACACCCAACATTGCTTACTGTACACCCCAACACTGCGTACTGTACACCCCAACACTGCGGACAGTACACCCCAACACTGTGTACTGTACACCCCAATATTGCGTACTGTACACCCCGACACTGCGTACTGTACACCCTGCCACTGCATACTGTACACCCCAACATTGCGTACTGTACACCCCACCACTGCGTACTGTACACCCCAACACTGTGTACTGCACACCCCAACATTGCGTACTGTACACCCCAACACTGCATACTGTACACCCCAAAACTGCGTACTGTACACCCCAACATTGCGTACTGTACACCCCAACACTGTGTACTGCACACCCCAACATTGCGTACTGTACACCCCAACATTGCGTACTGTACACCCCAAAACTGTGTACTGTACACCCCAACATTGCGTACTGTACACCCCAACACTTCATACTGTACACCCCAACACTGTGTACTGTACACCGCAATATTGCGTACTGTACACCCCGACACTGCGTACTGTACACCCCAACACTGCGTACTGTACACCCCAACATTGCATACTGTACACTGCGACACTGCGCACTGTGCACCCCAACACTGCGGACATTACACCCCACCACTGCGTACTGTACACCCCAACATTGCGTACTGTACACCCCAACACTGCGTACTGTACACCGCAACACTGCGGACAGTACACCCCAACACTGTGTACTGTACACCCCAACATTGCGTACTGTACACCCCACCACTGTGTACTGTACACCCCAACATTGCGTACTGTACACCTCAACACTGCGTACTGTACACCCCAACACTGTGTACTGTACACCCCAACATTGTGTACTGTAGACCCCAACACTGAGTACTGTACACCCCAACACTGTGCACTGTACACTCCAACATTGCGTACTGTACACCCCGACACTGCGTACTGTACACCCCAACATTGCGTACTGTACACCCCAAAACTGCATACTGTACACCCCGACACTGCGTACTGTACACCCCGCCACTGCATACTGTACACCCAACATTGCTTACTGTACACCCCAACACTGCGTACTGTACACCCCAACACTGCGTACTGTACACCCCAACACTGCGGACAGTACACCCCAACACTGTGTACTGTACACCCCAATATTGCGTACTGTACACCCCAACACTGCATACTGTACATCCCGACACTGCGTACTGTACACCCCGCCACTGCATACTGTACACCCCAACATTGCATACTGTACACCCCACCACTGCGTACTGTACACCCCAACACTGTGTACTGCACACCCCAACATTGCGTACTGTACACCCCAACACTGCGTACTGTACACCCCAAAACTGTGTACTGTACACCCCAACATTGCGTACTGTACACCCCAACACTGCATACGGTACACCTCAACACTGTGTACTGTACACCCCAACATTGCGTACTGTACACCCCAACACTGCATACTGTACACCCCAACACTGTGTACTGTACACCCCAACATTGCGTACTTTACACCCCAACACTGCATACTGTGCACCCCAACACTGTGTACTGTACACCCCAACATTGCGTACTGTACACCCCAACACTGCATACAGTACACCCCAACACTGCGTACTGTACACCCCAACACTGTGTACTGTACAACCCAACACTGTGTACTGTACACCCCAACATTGCGTACTGTACACTCCAAAACTGTGTACTGTACACCCCAACATTGCGTACTGCACACCCCGACACTGCGTACTGTACACCCCAACATTGCGTACTGTACACCCCAAAACTGCATACTGTACACCCCGACACTGCGTACTGTACACCTCGCCACTGCATACTGTACACCCAACATTGCTTACGGTACACCCCAACACTGCGTACTGTATACCCCAACACTGCGGACAGTACACCCCAACACTGTGTACTGTACACCCCAATATTGCGTACTGTACACCCCAACACTGCATACTGTACATCCCGACACTGCGTACTGTACACCCTGCCACTGCATACTGTACACCCCAACATTGCGTACTGTACACCCCACCACTGCGTACTGTACACCCCAACACTGTGTACTGCACACCCCAACATTGCGTACTGTACACCCCAACACTGCATACTGTACACCCCAACATTGCGTACTGTACACCCCAACACTGCGTACTGTACACCCCAACATTGCATACTGTACACCCCAAAACTGTGTACTGTACACCCCAACATTGCATACTGTACACCCCAACACTGCATACTGTACACCCCAACACTGTGTACTGTACACCCCAACATTGCGTACTGTACACCCCGACACTGCGTACTGTACACCCCAACACTGTGAACTGTACACCCCAACATTGCATACTGTACACCGCGACACTGCATACCCCAACACTGCGGACATTACACCCCAACATTGCGTACTGTACACCCCACCACTGCGTACTGTACACCCCAACACTGCGTACTGTACACCCCAACACTGCGGACAGTACACCTCAACACTGTGTACTGTACACCCCAACATTGCGTACTGTACACGCCACCACTGTGTACTGTACACCCCAACATTGCGTACTGTACACCCCAACACTGCGTACTGTACACCCCAACACTGTGTACTGTACACCCCAACATTGTGTACTGTAGACCCCAACACTGAGTACTGTACACCCCAACACTGCGTACTGTACACCCCAACATTGCGTACTGTATACCCCAACATTGCGTACTGTACACTCCAACATTGCGTACTGTACACCCCGACACTGCGTACTGTACACCCCAACATTGCGTACTGTACACCCCAAAACTGCATACTGTACACCCCGACACTGCGTACTGTACACCCCGCCACTGCATACTGTACACCCAACATTGCTTACTGTACACCCCACCACTGCGTACTGTACACCCCAACACTGTGTACTGCACACCCCAACATTGCGTACTGTACACCCCAACACTGCGTACTGTACACCCCAAAACTGTGTACTGTACACCCCAACATTGCGTACTGTACACCCCAACACTGCATACTGTACACCCCAACACTGTGTACTGTACACCCCAACACTGCATACTGTACACCCCAACACTGTGTACGGTACACCCCAACATTGCGTCCTTTACACCCCAACACTGCGTACTGTGCACCCCAACACTGTGTACTGTACACCCCAACATTGCGTACTGTACACCCCAACACTGCATACAGTACACCCCGACACTGCGTACTGTACACCCCAACACTGCGTACTGTACACCCCAACATTGCGCACTGTACACCCCAACACTGTGTACTGTACACCCCAACATTGCGCACTGTACACCCCAACACTGTGTACTGTACACCCCAACACTGTGTACTGTACACCCCAACATTGTGTACTGTACACTCCAAAACTGTGTACTGTACACCCCAACATTGCGTACTGCACACCCCGACACTGCGTACTGTACACCCCAACATTGCGTACTGTACACCCCAACACTGCGTACTATACACCCCAACACTGTGTACTGTACACCCCAACATTGTGTACTGTAGACCCCAACACTGAGTACTGTACACCCCAAAACTGTGCACTGTACACCCCAACACTGCGTACTGTACACCCCAACATTGCGTACTGTATACCCCAACATTGCGTACTGTACACTCCAACATTGCGTACTGTACACCCCGACACTGCGTACTGTACACCCCGACATTGCGTACTGTACACCCCAAAACTGCATACTGTACACCCCGACACTGCGTACTGTACACCCCGCCACTGCATACTGTACACACAACATTGCTTACTGTACACCCAAACACTGCGTACTGTACACCCCAACACTGCGGACAGTACACCCCAACACTATGTACTGTACACCCCAATATTGCGTACTGTACACCCCAACACTGCATACTGTACATCCCGACACTGCGTACTGTACACCCCGCCACTGCATACTGTACACCCCAACATTATGTTCTGTACACCCCACCACTGCGTACTGTACACCCCAACACTGTGTACTGCACACCCCAACATTGCGTACTGTACACCCCAACAATGCGTACTGTACACCCCAAAACTGTGTACTGTACACCCCAACATTGCGTACTGTACACCCCAACACTGCATACTGTACACCCCAACACTGTGTACTGTACACCCCAACATTGCGTACTGTACACCCCAACACTGCATACTGTACACCCCAACACTGTGTACTGTACACCCCAACATTGTGTACTTTACACCCCAATACTGCATACTGTGCACCCCAACACTGTGTACTGTACACCCCAACATTGCGTACTGTACACCCCAACACTGCATACAGTACACCCCGACACTGCGTACTGTACACCCCAACACTGCGTACTGTACACCCCAAGATTGCGTACTGTACACCCCAACACTGTGTGCTGTACACCCCAACATTGCACACTGTACACCCCAACACTGTGTACTGTACACCCCAACACTGTGTACTGTACACCCCAACATTGCGGACAGTACACCCCAACACTGTGTACTGTACACCCCAATATTGCGTACTGTACACCCCAACACTGTGTGCTGTACACCCCAACATTGCGCACTGTACACCCCAACACTATGTACTGTACACCCCAACACTGTGTACTGTACACCCCAACATTGCGGACAGTACACCCCAACACTGCATACTGTACATCCCGACACTGCGTACTGTACACCCTGCCACTGCATACTGTACACCCCAACATTGCGTACTGTACACCCCACCACTGCGTACTGTACACCCCAACACTGTGTACTGCACACCCCAACATTGCGTACTGTACACCCCAACACTGCATACTGTACACCCCAAAACTGTGTACTGTACACCCCAACATTGCGTACTGTACACCCCAACACTGCGTACTGTACACCCGAACATTGCGTACTGTACACCCCAAAACTGTGTACTGTACACCTCAACATTGCATACTGTACACCCGAACATTGCGTACTGTACACCCCAAAACTGTGTACTGTACACCTCAACATTGCATACTGTACACCCCAACACTGCATACTATACACCCCAACACTGTGTACTGTACACCCCAACATTGCGTACTGTACACCCCAACATTGCGTACTGTACACCCCAATACTGCATACTGTACACCCCGACACTGCGTACTGTACACCCCGACACTGCGTACTGTACACGCCAACATTGCATACTGTACACCGCGACACTGCGTACTGTGCACCCCAACACTGCGGACATTACACCCCAACATTGCGTACTGTACACCCCACCACTGCGTACTGTACACCCCAACATTGCGTACTGTACACCCCAACACTGCGTACTGTACACCCCAACACTGCGGACAGTACACCCCAACACTGTGTACTGTACACCCCAACATTGCGTACTGTACACCCCATCACTGTGTACTGTACACCCCAACATTGCGTACTGTACACCCCAACACTGTGTACTGTACACCCCAACATTGTGTACTGTAGACCCCAACACTGAGTACTGTACACCCCAACACTGTGCACTGTACACCCCAACACTGCGTACTGTACACCCCAACATTGCGTACTGTACACTCCAAAACTGTGTACTGTACACCCCAACATTGCGTACTGTACACCCCGACACTGCGTACTGTACACCCCAACATTGCATACTGTACACCCCAAAACTGCATACTGCACACCCCGACACTGCGTACTGTACACCCCGCCACTGCATACTGTACACCCAACATTGCTTACTGTACACGCCAACACTGCGGACAGTACACCCCAACACTGTGTACTGTACACCCCAATATTGCGTACTGTACACCCCAACACTGCATACTGTACATCCCGACACTGCGTACTGTACACCCCAACATTGCGTACTGTACACCCCAACACTGTGTACTGCACACCCCAACATTGCGTACTGTACACCCCAACACTGTGTACTGCACACCCCAACATTGCGTACTGTACACCCCAACACTGCGTACTGTACACCCCAAAACTGTGTACTGTACACTCCAACATTGCGTACTGTACACCCCAACACTGCATACTGTACACCCCAACACTGTGTACTGTTCACCCCAACATTGCGTACTTTACACCCCAAAACTGCATACTGTACACCCCAACACTGTGTACTGTACACCCCAACATTGCCTACTGTACACCCCAACACTGCATACAGTACACCCCGACACTGCGTACTGTACACCCCAACACTGCGTACTGTACACCCCAACATTGCGTACTGTACACCCCAACACTGTGTACTGTACACCCCAACATTGCGCACTGTACACCCCAACACTGCGTACTGTACACCCCAACATTGCGTACTGTACACCCCAACACTGTGTACTGTACACCCCAACATTGCGCACTGTACACCCCAACACTGCGTACTGTACACCCCAACATTGCGTACTGTACACTCCAAAACTGCGTACTGTACACCCCAACCTTGCGTACTGCACACCCCGACACTGTGTACTGTACACCCCAACATTGCGTACTGTACACCCCAAAACTGCATACTGTACACCCCGACACTGCGTACTGTACACCTCGCCACTGCATACTGTACACCCAACATTGCTTACTGTACACCTCAACACTGCGTACTGTACACCCCAACAATGCGGACAGTACACCCCAACACTGTGTACTGCACACCCCAACATTGCGTACTGTACACCCCAACACTGCGTACTGTACACCCCAAAACTGTGTACTGTACACCCCAACATTGCGTACTGTACACCCCAACACTGTGTACTGCACACCCCAACATTGTGTACTGTACACCCCAACACTGCATACTGTACACCCCAAAACTGTGTACAGTACACCCCAACATTGCGTACTGTACACCCCATCACTGCATACTGTACACCCCAACACTGTGTACTGTACACCCCAACATTGCGTACTGTACACCCCAACACTGCATACTGTACACCCCAACACTGTGTACTGTACACCCCAACATTGCGTACTGTACACCCCAATACTGCATACTGTACACCCCGACACTGTGTACTGTAAACCCCGACACTGCGTACTGTACACCCCAACACTGCGGACAGTACACCCCAACATTGTGTACTGTACACCCCAACACTGCGTACTGTACACCCCAAAACTGTGTACTGTACACCCCAACATTGCGTACTGTACACCCCAACACTGCATACTGTACACCCCAACACTGTGTACTGTACACCCCAACATTGCGTACTGTACACCCCAACACTGCATACTGTACACCCCGACACTGTATACTGTACACCCCGACACTGCGTACTGTACACCCCAACATTGCGTACTGTACACCCCAACACTGCATACTGTACACCCCAACACTGTGTACTGTACACCCCAACATTGCATACTGTACACCGCGGCACTGCGTACTGTACACCCCGACACTGTGTACTGTACACCCCAACATTGCGCACTGTACACCCCAACACTGCGTACTGTACATCCCAACACTGTGTACTGTACACCCCAACACTGTGTACTGTATACCCCAACACTGCGTACTGTACACCCCAACACTGTGTACTGTACATCCCAACACTGTGTACTGTACACCCCACCACTGCGTACTGTACACCCCGACACTGCCTACTGTACACCCCGCCACTGCATACTGTACACCCCAACACTGTGTACTGTACACCCTAACATTGCATACTGTACACCCCAATACTGCGTACTGTACACCCCAAAACTGTGTACTGTACACCCCAACATTGCATACTGCACACCCCAACACTGCGTACTGTACACCCCAACACTGTGTACTGTACACCCCAACATTGCGCACTGTACACCCCAACACTGCGTACTGTACACCCCAACACTGCGTACTGTACATCCCAACACTGTGTACTGTACACCCCAACACTGTGTACTGTACACCCCAACATTGCATACTGTACACCCCAACATTGCGTACTGTACACTCCAAAACTGTGTACTGTACACACCAACCTTGCGTACTGCACACCCCGACACTGCGTACTGTACACCCCAACATTGCGTACTGTACACCCCAAAACTGCATACTGTACACCCCGACACTGCGTACTGTACACCTCGCCACTGCATACTGTACACCCAACATTGCTTACTGTACACCTCAACACTGTGTACTGAACACCCCAACACTGCGGACAGTACACCCCAACACTGTGTACTGTACACCCCAATATTGCGTACTGTACACCACAACACTGCATACTGTACATTCCGACACTGCGTACTGTACACCCTGCCACTGTATACTGTACACCCCAACATTGCGTACTGTACACCCCAACACTGTGTACTGCACACCCCAACATTGCGTACTGTACACCCCAACACTGCATACTGTACACCCCAAAACTGTGTACTGTACACCCCAACATTGCGTACTGTACACCCCAACACTGTGTACTGCACACCCCAACATTGCGTACTGTACACCCCAACATTGCGTACTGTACACCCCAAAACTGTGTACTGTACACCCCAACATTGCGTACTGTACACCCCAACACTGCATACTGTACACCCCAACACTGTGTACTGTACACCCCAACATTGCGTACTGTACACCCCAATACTGCATACTGTACACCCCGACACTGCGTACTGTACACCCCGACACTGCGTACTGTACACCCCAACATTGCATACTGTACACCGCGACACTGCGTACTGTGCACCCCAACACTGCGGACATTACACCCCAACATTGCGTACTGTACACCCCACCACTGCGTACTGTACACCCCAACATTGCGTACTGTACACCCCAACACTGCGTACTGTACATCCCAACACTGCGGACAGTACACCCCAACACTGTGTACTGTACACCCCAACATTGCGTACTGTACACCCCACCACTGTGTACTGTACATCCCAACATTGCGTACTGTACACCCCAACACTGCGTACTGTACACCCCAACACTGTGTACTGTACACCCCAACATTGTGTACTGTAGACCCCAACACTGAGTACTGTACACCCCAACACTGTGCACTGTACACCCCAACACTGCGTACTGTACACCCCAACATTGCGTACTGTACACTCCAAAACTGTGTACTGTACACCCCAACATTGCGTACTGTACACCCCGACACTGCGTACTGTACACCCCAACATTGCATACTGTACACCCCAAAACTGCATACTTTACACCCCGACACTGCGTACTGTACACCCCGCCACTGCATACTGTACACCCAACATTGCTTACTGTACACCCCAACACTGCGGACAGTAAACCCCAACACTGTGTACTGTACACCCCAATATTGCGTACTGTACACCCCAACACTGCATACTGTACATCCTGACACTGCGTACTGTACCCCCTGCCACTGCATACTGTACACCCCAACATTGCGTACTGTACACCCCACCACTGCGTACTGTACACCCCAACACTGCGTACTGTACACCCCAACATTGCGTACTGTACACCCCAACACTGTGTACTGCACACCCCAACACTGCGTACTGTACACCCCAACACTGCGCACTGTACACCCCAAAACTGTGTACTGTACACCCCAACATTGCGTACTGTACACCCCAACACTGCATACTGTACACCCCAACACTGTGTACTGTACACCCCAACACTGCGTACTGTACACCCCAACACTGCATATTGTACGCCCCAACACTGTGTACTGTACACCCCAACATTGCGTACTTTACACCCCAACACTGCGTACTGTACACCCCAACACTGCGTACTGTACACCCCAACACTGTGTACTGTACACCCCAACATTGTGTACTGTAGACCCCAACACTGAGTACTGTACACCCCAACACTGTGCACTGTACACCCCAACACTGCGTACTGTACACCCCAACATTGCGTACTGTACACCCCAACATTGCGTGCTGTACACTCCAAAGCTGTGTACTGTACACCCCATCATTGCGTACTGTACACCCCGACACTGCGTACTGTACACCCCAACATTGCATACTGTACACCCCAAAACTGCATACTGTACACCCCGACACTGCGTACTGTACACCCCGCCACTGCATACTGTACACCCAACATTGCTTACTGTACACCCCAACACTGCGGAAGGTACACCCCAACACTGTGTACTGTACACCCCAATATTGCGTACTGTACACCCCAACACTGCATACTGTACATCCCGACACTGCGTACTGTACCCCCTGCCACTGCATACTGTACACCCCAACATTGCGTACTGTACACCCCACCACTGCGTACTGTACACCCCAACATTGCGTACTGTACACCCCAACACTGTGTACTGCACACCCCAACATTGCGTACTGTACACCCCAACACTGCGTACTGTACATCCCAACACTGCGGACAGTACACCCCAACACTGTGTACTGTACACCCCAACATTGCGTACTGTACACCCCACCATTGTGTACTGTACACCCCAACATTGCGTACTGTACACCCCAACACTGCGTACTGTACACCCCAACATTGTGTACTGTAGACCCCAACACTGAGTACTGTACACCCCAACACTGTGCACTGTACACCCCAACACTGCATACTGTACACCCCAACATTGCGTACTGTACACTCCAAAACTGTGTACTGTACACCCCAACATTGCGTACTGTACACCCCGACACTGCGTACTGTACACCCCAACATTGCATACTGTACACCCCAAAACTGCATACTGTACACCCCGCCACTGCGTACTGTACACCCCGCCACTGCATACTGTACACCCAACATTGTTTACTGTACACCCCAACACTGCGGACAGTACACCCCAACACTGTGTACTGTACACCCCAATATTGTGTACTGTACACCCCAACACTGCATACTGTACATCCCGACACTGCGTACTGTACCCCCTGCCACTGCATACTGTACACCCCAACATTGCGCACTGTACACCCCACCACTGCGTACTGTACACCCCAACACTACGTACTGTACACCCCAACATTGCGTACTGTACACCCCAACACTGTGTACTGCACACCCCAACATTGCCTACTTTACACCCCAACACTGCATACAGTACACCCCGACACTGCGTACTGTACACCCCAACACTGCGTACTGTACACCCCAACATTGCGTACTGTACACCCCAACACTGCGTACTGTACACCCCAACACTGCGTACTGTACACCCCAACATTGCGTACTGTACACCCCAACACTGTGTACTGTACACCCCAACATTGCGCACTGTACACCCCAACACTGCGTACTGTACACCCCAACATTGCGTACTGTACACTCCAAAACTGTGTACTGTACACCCCAACCTTGCGTACTGCATACCCCGACACTGCGTACTGTACACCCCAACATTGCGCACTGTACACCCCAAAACTGCATACTGTACACCCCGACACTGCGTACTGTACACCTCGCCACTGCATACTGTACACCCAACATTGCTTACTGTACACCTCAACACTGCGTACTGTACACCCCAACAATGCGGACAGTACACCCCAACACTGTGTACTGCACACCCCAACATTGCGTACTGTACACCCCAACACTGCGTACTATACACCCCAAAAC
This sequence comes from Phyllobates terribilis, assembly GCF_046119375.1. NCBI lineage: Eukaryota > Metazoa > Chordata > Amphibia > Anura > Dendrobatidae > Phyllobates > Phyllobates terribilis. The sequence continues at coordinate 458,644,409 of NW_027362762.1, read as the reverse complement.
TGTGTACTGTACACCCCAACATTGCGTACTGTACACCCCAACACTGTGTACTGTACACCCCAACATTGCGTACTGTACACCCCAACACTGCATACTGTACACCCCAACACTGTGTACTGTACACCCCAACATTGCGTACTGTACACCCCAATACTGCATACTGTACACCCCGACACTGTGTACTGTAAACCCCGACACTGCGTACTGTACACCCCAACACTGCGGACAGTACACCCCAACATTGTGTACTGTACACCCCAACACTGCGTACTCTACACCCCAAAACTGTGTACTGTACACCCCAACATTGCGTACTGTACACCCCAACACTGCATACTGTACACCCCAACACTGCATACTGTACACCCTAACATTGCGTACTGTACACCCCAACATTGCATACTGTACACCCCGACACTGTGTACTGTACACCCCGACACTGCGTACTGTACACCCCAACATTGCGCACTGTACACCCCAACACTGCATACTATACACCCCAACACTGTGTACTGTACACCCCAACATTGCATACTGTACACCGCGGCACTGCGTACTGTACACCCCGACACTGTGTACTGTACACCCCAACATTGCGCACTGTACACCCCAACACTGCGTACTGTACATCACAACACTGTGTACTGTACACCCCAACACTGTGTACTGTATACCCCAACACTGCGTACTGTACACCCCAACACTGTGTACTGTACATCCCAACACTGTGTACTGTACACCCCACCACTGCGTACTGTACACCCCGACACTGCCTACTGTACACCCCGCCACTGCATACTGTACACCCCAACACTGTGTACTGTACACCCCAACATTGCATACTGTACACCCCAATACTGCGTACTGTACACCCCAAAACTGTGTACTGTACACCCCAACATTGCATACTGCACACCCCAACACTGCGTACTGTACACCCCAACACTGTGTACTGTAACCCCAACATTGCGCACTGTACACCCCAACACTGCGTACTGTACACCCCAACACTGCGTACTGTACATCCCAACACTGTGTACTGTACACCCCAACACTGTGTACTGTACACCCCAACATTGCATACTGTACACCCCAACATTGCGTACTGTACACTCCAAAACTGTGTACTGTACACACCAACCTTGCGTACTGCACACCCCGACACTGCGTACTGTACACCCCAACATTGCGTACTGTACACCCCAAAACTGCATACTGTACACCCCGACACTGCGTACTGTACACCTCGCCACTGCATACTGTACACCCAACATTGCTTACTGTACACCTCAACACTGTGTACTGTACACCCCAACACTGCGGACAGTACACCCCAACACTGTGTACTGTACACCCCAATATTGCGTACTGTACACCACAACACTGCATACTGTACATTCCGACACTGCGTACTGTACACCACAACACTGTATACTGTACACCCCAACATTGCGTACTGTACACCCCACCACTGCGTACTGTACACCCCAACACTGTGTACTGCACACCCCAACATTGCGTACTGTACACCCCAACACTGCATACTGTACACCCCAAAACTGTGTACTGTACACCCCAACATTGCGTACTGTACACCCCAACACTGTGTACTGCACACCCCAACATTGCGTACTGTACACCCCAACATTGCGTACTGTACACCCCAAAACTGTGTACTGTACACCCCAACATTGCGTACTGTACACCCTAACACTGCATACTGTACACCCCAACACTGTGTACTGTACACCCCAACATTGCGTACTGTACACCCCAATACTGCATACTGTACACCCCGACACTGCGTACTGTACACCCCGACACTGCGTACTGTACACCCCAACATTGCATACTGTACACCGCGACACTGCGTACTGTGAACCCCAACACTGCGGACATTACACCCCAACATTGCGTACTGTACACCCCACCACTGCATACTGTACACCCCAAAACTGTGTACTGTACACCCCAACATTGCGTACTGTACACCCCAACACTGTGTACTGCACACCCCAACATTGCGTACTGTACACCCCAACATTGCGTACTGTACACCCCAAAACTGTGTACTGTACACCCCAACATTGCGTACTGTACACCCCAACACTGCATACTGTACACCCCAACACTGTGTACTGTACACCCCAACATTGCGTACTGTACACCCCAACACTGCGTACTGTACATCCCAACACTGCGTTCAGTACACCCCAACACTGTGTACTGTACACCCCAACATTGCGTACTGTACACCCCACCACTGTGTACTGTACACCCCAACATTGCGTACTGTACACCCCAACACTGCGTACTGTACACCCCAACACTGTGTACTGTACACCCCAACATTGTGTACTGTAGACCCCAACACTGAGTACTGTACACCCCAACACTGTGCACTGTACACCCCAACACTGCGTACTGTACACCCCAACATTGCGTACTGTACACTCCAAAACTGTGTACTGTACACCCCAACATTGCGTACTGTACACCCCGACACTGCGTACTGTACACCCCAACATTGCATACTGTACACCCCAAAAGTGCATACTGTACACCCCGACACTGCGTACTGTACACCCCGCCACTGCATACTGTACACCCAACATTGCTTACTGTACACCCCAACACTGCGGACAGTACACCCCAACACTGTGTACTGTACACCCCAATATTGCGTACTGTACACCCCAACACTGCATACTGTACATCCCGACACTGCGTACTGTACCCCCTGCCACTGCATACTGTACACCCCAACATTGCGTACTGTACACCCCACCACTGCGTACTGTACACCCCAACACTGCGTACTGTACACCCCAACATTGCGTACTGTACACCCCAACACTGTGTACTGCACACCCCAACATTGCGTACTGTACACCCCAACACTGCGCACTGTACACCCCAAAACTGTGTACTGTACACCCCAACATTGCGTACTGTACACCCCACCACTGCGTACTGTACACCCCAACACTGTGTACTGTACACCCCAACATTGCGCACTGTACACCCCAACACTGCGTACTGTACACCCCAACACTGCGTACTGTACATCCCAACACTGTGTACTGTACACCCCAACATTGCATACTGTACACCCCATTACTGCGTACTGTACACCCCAAAACTGTGTACTGCACACCCCAACATTGCGTACTGTACACCCCAACACTGCGGACAGTACACCCCAACACTGCGTGCTGTACACCCCAACACTACGAATCACTCATCATAAATAAGCAGCCTCTTCTCCCTTCTAAAAGAAATGTTTCCCCATGCCGGGTAATCACTACAACTGAGAACTCTGCCATCCCTGATGTAAATGTGACAGCTCTTGCTGTTGTTTTCTTCTAGGAAAATGCACACTGAGTCCCAAGGATACACGAAGCTCTGCACTGGACACTGATGAGGTTGTCCAGTGTTCAGCCTCCGAATCCCGAGAGTTCTTCTCTCGCTCAGCTATGCTTTTTTTGTAGTCATTGACTGTAGATGGGACAGTATGGAGTTCCTGAAAATGTAAAAACTGGAAATGATTTGGGTAACATGAGAAGGCAGCCACCGGCTGGGGCGGACATACGTATCATTGGTGCAACGTGTGCAGCCACACAGGGGCCCAAGAGGTAAAAGGACCCAATTCCACCTCCAATTGTGTATTATGATGAGCTATTGGACTGCAAAGGACCCATATACTGTTGTTGCACAGGGGCCCTATTCTCTCTGTGTCCGCCCCTATATAGGGAAATAAAATTGTCAATTACTGAACTTTTAGTGAAGACTGCAGTATTCAGGCTGGTGTATACTATCAATATAGCGAACAAAAGGGCTGTTGCAAGCTACTTAGACTTCATTCAGACGTTAATTTTTCAGGTACGTGTGCTATGTGTGATTTTCACGTATCAAACATACCGATTTCACGTGTCTGAAAATCAATCACGGTGACATTTTCGATTTTGATCTGAGCCATGAATCACAATCATCCATATAAGTCATTAGGTCTGTGAAATTCGTGGACACCACAATGATGACATCTGTGTACTATCCATCAAAATGGGTAGCAAGAGCTTTGCAAAAAAAATGATATTTTATTTTATTTTATTACATGTAACAAATTCACTAATGTCTGATTTAGGCCTAAGGTTGGAGTTACACAAAGTAGTTGGCCTATGGCTAGCACAAGGCCAACAGGACTGTGGAGTCAGTAAGTCAGAGTTCTGACCTTGGTTCCAACTCTAATATTTCCAGACTACTGATTCACTCATAAAGTGCCAAACATTTTTAATAACAATCTGTTATTAATATTGTAGTTATATCTTAAAATCCTACTTTAATGCTATAGCTGTATTGTCGGAAATTCATTTTCAAACTGCTTAAATCGCAAGTATGCAATTTTCATACTTCCGGTCACATTCTCAATAGACGTGTCCGGCCTCGCTCAATACACTTCTATTAAGTGAGCCCACGCACATCTAGTCAGCACGTGACCACATATATGCAAATCCATACTTGCGGTCACGCACCCGCCGCTCCCATACCTGGCACCGAAGAATACTGTGCGCTCTGAGGATTCACAAGTCAGCAATCACATAGAGTGAGTGTAGACTTGTAGCCTAAGGCCGAACAACCCCTTTAAAGAGGACCTGACGCTAGGTCAAAAGTGGTTCCCGTTGATCCTCTAATTATTCCTTTTTTTTTCAATTACGCTATACAGTTTCAGAGATATAGGCTCTTTTATCTTGTGCTAATTTTTGTGGTCTTCAACAAGACGGTCGTGGTCATAACCTTCCAGGGTTCTTCCAGGTCAGTACAATTACGGCAACACCAAACTTTTATAGTCTTTTTGTCTGGTTTTCTTTTACACAATCTATCACCACGTTTTTGCCACCTAATCTGAGAGCAGATTAATATAGAGGTAAAGACCAAGATTCCAGTGATGTGTCACTTACTGGGCTGCTTGCTGCTGTTTTGATATAATTACCGTTTTATCAGCAGGGAATTATCACTAGAGGATTAATAAACCATCATATTCATGAGCTCTCTAAAACCCTGCCCCCACCACTGATTTGAAGCTTTCTGCCTATGCAGCGTGTACACAGAAAGCTGCCAATCAGTGGTGGGGTTATACAGATCTCAACATTCAGAGAACTGGTAGATCTGCAGCGAGAAAACAGTGATTTTATCTGGACTACAGTCCAGTAAGTGACACATCATTGGAATTAGGGTCTATGCACCTAGATCAAGTGGCTGTCAGTTGGGGTAGAAAAAAATTGGTGATATATTCCCTTTATGTTTGTAAAAAAAAGAAAAAAATAGTGTGTGTCACTTGTAACTGAGACCTATAACTTTTTTAATTTTCCGTTGTTGGAGCTGTGTAAGAGCTTGTTTTGTGCTTGGCGGGGTGACTTTTGTTACTTGTATAATTTGGTACTTTGCACTATTTACCATCTCTTATAAATGCAGTGATACCAATTATGTTTTGAGTTTTTTTAATGGAGGAATTTGGATTTTTATATATTTTTTACACTTTTTTAGCTTTTTTTTTACTTGCTTTTTTTTATCTCCAGTATATTGACAAAATGATGTACTGAGCCTCGGCTTCATAGGCGGACTAAGATGGGGACCTTCATCAGACCCTCAGCTGTCATGACAACCCATCAGCACCCCATGATAAGATTGCAGGGAGGGACGATGAAAAAAGGTGTTCCTGCGCATCAGCAGTTGTGCCATTTAAATGCCACTATCAGTGATTTATCTGTGGCATTTAAATGGAAAAACTGCAGCCATTGCAGCCATTGGATCAAGCTGTGGTTGCTTTTATTACAGGAAGATGCTGGCTATGTAAAACAGCCAGCATCTGCTAGGTATGGTATGGGTTTGGCTCCCGAGTCTGCCTCATACACCAGCACTCAATGTATTGGTAATGGGTTAAAAATATTGCAGCAGAGAGTACCTGGGAATGGGCAACTGTTTATTGTGTATAGAGCCCTCGTAATTCTTCCCCGACAGATACGCTTCTTTCTCTCTTCTCCCTATACAGGACTCAAGAATGAGCCAAGCGTGTACAAGTATACAGTGGGTACGGAAAGTATTCAGACCCCATTAAATTTTTCACTCTTTGTTTCATTGCAGCCATTTGGTAAATTCTAAAAATTTCATTTTTTTCTCATTAAAGTACACTCTGCACCCCATCTTGAATGAAAAAAAAACAGAAATGTAGAAATTTTTGCAAATTTATTAAAAAAGAAAAACTGAAATATCACATGGTCATAAGTATTCAGACCCTTTGCTCAGTATTGAGTAGAAGCACCCTTTTGAGCTAGTACATCCATGAGTCTTCTTGGGAATGATGCAACAAGTTTTTCACACCTGGATTTGGGGATCCTCTGCCATTCTTCCTTGCAGATCCTCTCCAGTTCCGTCAGGTTGGATGATGAACGTTGGTGAACAGCCATTTTCAGGTTGCAATTTTAATAAATTTGCAAAAATTTCTACATTTTTTTTTTTTTCAGTCAAGATGGCGTGCAGAGTGTACTTTAATGAGAAAAAAAATGAACTTTTTAGAATTTACCAAATGGCTGCATTGAAACAAAGAGTGAAAAATTGAAAGGGATCTGAATGTTTTCTATACCCACTGTATATATGAGGGATATAGAAGTGCTCACTTCTCTGGCCTACAGCTATCTAATATGTTTGGGTACCTTTAGTGCAGGGAAGATGAGGGTCCATTGGTTAGTACAGTAGACCTTAAAACAGTGCAGTAAAGTGCCTCTATCATACAAAATTCACTCACCTGTATTTATCTAGCTGGTTGTGCCATTTTCAGTGAAACTATATGTAGTATTATCTTCACACATTAAAAAATAACACAGTAGAAAGTCCCATCATTGTCGTAGAAAAAAAAAAATGTATAAGAAAAAAACCTGTCACACTTGTACTGTCACTTTTTCTAAGGCCAGTTTCACACTGGTACCGGAGACATCCGTGTCCTGTGTGTCCGTGTGTGTCACACATGTGGCAACCGTGTGCCGCCTGTGTGCCGCATCAGGATGACACAGACCAGCGCCTGGGAATCATCAGTACAGTTAGCGCTGTTCCCAAGTGCTGAACACTGCCCTCATCATGGTTCCTGCCGGTGCTGTAATCAGCACCAGCAGGGAAAATGATGAGGGTAGTAGTAGTCTGATCCCGCAGTGTCCCTGTGTGAAAATAAGAATAAAGTAATAAAATCCTTATACTCACCTGTCCGGAGATGTCCTCTGCTGTAATCCTCTGACCGCTGACGGGGAGCATGAGCTGCTCCAGCGAGCGGGCCCTGGAGTTGACCTCAGGAGCGGTGTCCTGTCACTCACTGAGCGCAGCTCTGGAGAGGCTCATTCTCCCCGGCTCCTTGGCGTCAGCGGTCAGAGGATTGCAGCGGGGGACATCTCCGGACAGGTGAGTGTAAGGATTTTATTATTTTATTCTTATTTTTAAAGGTGGACACTGCGGGAGCAGACACTACTACTCTCATCATTGTCCCTGCTGGTGCTGATCGCAGAGCCAGCAAGGAACCATGACGAGGGCAGCGTTCAGCACCCGGCACTTGGGAACAGCGCTAACTGTAGCGCTGATTCCCAGGCACCAGTCCGTGTCACACTGATGTGCATCTGGAAAAAAAACGACATGTCAGAGTGTGGCGCACACGGACACAGGTTCCGTGGAAACACACTGATGTGCACAGACCCATAGATTTGAATGGGTCTGCATGTGTCAGTGTCTCCAGTACTTGTAGAAACTGTCACCACACGTACTGGAGACACGGCCGTGTGAAAGAGCCCTAAGGGTGTTTCCACATTGTGTTCAGGCACCCGTTCGTTGGTCCCACCAGGGCTTACATCCGTACCCTAACGGGATTGGACATATGCACTGGCAGAACGAATGTCTGCTATGTCTACTACATACATGCAAATCCTGTTTTGCGTAGGGTTCGGGTGTGAGCCCCAATGGAGCCAACGGACAGGTGCCTGAATGCAATGTGAAAGCAACCTAACTCTTCTTATTGTGGTCGGGGGGTGGACTGTAGACCTCTGTTCTACTTGTATTAAGAGTTCGGTGTGATGAGGCCCCTAATAATGAATGATAAATGTTCTTTGTGCAGGGAAACACTGCCGTATAACTAGTGCGAGGATCGCATAGCACTGCACGGACTGACCGACACCTCTTCTGACCTGAGCATGACAGCATGATGGATTTCTATACAGCTGTCAAGTTCAGGTCAGGAGAGGTGCCGGCCAGTCCGTGCAGTGCTATGCGATCCTCGCACTAGTTATACGGATATTATAGAGCAGGAGGAGCTGATCAGATTGATATACATTTATGCGGGAAAAGTTTCAGAAAAACTTTTATTCATTGAAATGCTTTGTGTTTGTTTATATGTTTGAGTCTAATGGGTGGTAATAGTCCATGATTAACAGTCGTCCCTGTATGACTGTGGATGCAGAGCCAGCTGTCAATCACTAGCAGAACCGCCCACTGGACTCATATATACACAACACCAGGGATTTCAATTACTAAAATACAAGTTAGGCCTCCTTTACACATGTGTTTCCGGTACATGTGGTATCCGTGAAAAAAACGTACCCATTATAACCTATGGGGGTATGCACATGTACGTGTTTTTACATGGACTGTGTGTCCTCACGGAGACATGTCCATTTTTTTACGGCAGCAAGGATGACAAAGGCCAATAGAAGCCTATGGATCCGAGAAAAACACGTACACCACATGGATGGCATCTGTGTACCATCCGTATACTATCCGTGTTTAACATTGCAAAGTATAGGAGAAGCTTTGTAATTTATTTATTTATTTAATCATACCGATAAAACACTGATGACATACTGATAACACACTGATGGTAAAAACGGACACACTGATGACACATTGATGGTAAAAACAGACACACGGATGACACACTGATGGTAAAAACAGACACACGGATGACACACTGATGGAAAGCCCGTGATAAACTGGTACCAGTGTCATCATTATGTGTTTTATACGGACTTTTGAAGGAGGCTTTTTCTATATTTGTTGGAAAATATTCAGTATATCTCTCTGCTCATAGATCGGACTGAATGCACATCATGTCCGGTTCCCTTTAACCGATGTATTTAGACAAAGAACCCGAGTAATTGCACAGTTGAGGTATACCTTAGCTATGGCTTTGAATTATGTCTCAGGAATCACTTACGTTAATTACAGTTTTCATCCTGAATCGTCCTCGGTAACATTATTGATTCGTAGAAACCCAGAGTTCCTGACTGTAAGTTTGCCAAGTGGTTACATGTAACCGAAAGATGCGGATATTACAGAAAACATAACAAACTCTATACTGTAGACACATCAGAAGGTATATTAGTGATGACTATGCCGTTACGGTAAGACTATACGGTGATGAGAGAACCGTGTACACCAGCACATAGGGCAGGCAGCATGCAGGGAGTGGTTGTACATAACACAACAAGGAGCAGATGGTTTAGGGATCCATGACAGAACACAACAAGCAGAAAGAAGACATGACGGGAGAATATAGGAGGTGTCAATAATCCTATTGTGATAAAAGGAAGCCCAATGTTCTCCTCACATCCCAAAGCGACCCAGAGAAGTGAGAGTGGCCATTACCTGGCAGTGACCAAAGCTGAGCTGGAGGAAGTTAGCTGAAGACGGATGATCTCTTCTCCTCACACTGATCCCTATGTACTTTGTGTACTAATCACGCCTCCATTATCCAGTACCACCACACTGCTGTGTCTCCTCCTCTAATGTCCCCAGCCTGTGAACCCTCACAAAGCTCCCTCCTCTTCTTCTATCCTCCACATCCCCCTCACACTGCTGGGCATCCCTGTGGTAACGCCTCGTTCACAGATACAATATGCCTCCTCTTCACAGATCTTACATCTAATCCAGTACAAATAGGATCCTTATAACCAGCACACAGGGTGAGGCGACTTTATGCTGCAGCGTTCCACTCTATGCCATGGACCAGTGTACAAGAATAGGGGTCTATATTTATGTCCCACCACATACATTCCTCTGCAGCCCTTTACAGCTGGACACAAAAGGGAAAAACAACCAGTACGGTTGACCTCAGGCCAGTTCCCATTAAAGGAATTGAAGAGAATCTGGAATCCAGCGTTTATTCCACTCAAGCTCTATTATTCCACTCAAGCTCTATGCTTTCCTATGTGTGAGATAAATGCTGGATTTTATTTTCTGAGACTGCTGGATCACGTTCAGTTTCCTATAAGGGTCGTCCACCTTATCTTTATTTCAACAATTGTGTTGGATGAATGATTTTGTGGCACTTACTAATGTATAAGCAGTGGCCGACTGGACTGCTAACGACCCACCAGTAACATTGACTCTGGGGGCCCACTGTTCATCTACATGCAAATATTACTTGACCTTTATTCACAATTTTACCTCTGCTTCTATATAATAATAAACTGGCTAGTATGCTAAATGAATGATGAGATGTTGCATTTGTCTGTACACAGTGATTTAAGTGTATTGTGCCAATTATTGCTCATATACAGAGGTGGGGGCCCACCGGAGGATTCACCTGTTCCCCAGTGGGCCAGTCCAAACATATATATAAATATTACAGGCTCTCATCCTGCACTTACTCACAAATTACACAGCTTTCCTGTTTACAAAATGGCAATTTACAAAGGGGCATGAGACTAAATCTATCCATCAGCCTTATTCATCTGAAAAACACTGCATATAGGAAAGTGGTTTCTCAGTTGGAGGAGGCTGATGATTACATGTTCCTCTACCAGCAGCCATTTTGAGAACAGAAGTGTTTCTGTGAGGAAGACTGTTCTAACAAGTACAGGAGGAGAACCTGTAATATTTATATATTCAAAAGTGCCACAAAATCATGTCCACAACACATTTGTTTAAATAAATTTGTTATTTGATAACCCCTTTAAGTGTTTCAATTATCTTCCAATGGGAGATTCCAACTGTGGATATCTTCATGAAAGTGGTGCAATGGAAAGGGTGAAATCCGTGGTAACATCCTCAGCATAAATTGACTTACTACTAGTGATGAGCGCAAATGCTCATTACTCGAGTTTGTCTGGGGTGCCCGGGTATGCAGTAGCGCGGGTGCTCAAGTGACATGTTCGAGTCCCTGCGGCTGCATGTTTCTCGGCTGTTAGACAGCCACAAAACAAGCGGGGATTGCCTGACAAACAAGGGCAATCTCCGCATGTTTTGTGGCTATCTAACAGCCGCAAAACATGCGGGACTCGAACATGTCACTCGAGCACCCGCGCTACTCAGTGCATACCCGAGCACCCTAGGAAAACTCGAGTAACGAGCACTTGTGCTCATCACTACTTTCTACGGATTTCAGATCCGCAGCACAGTTCTATTTAAGAAGTGGATATTCTCAACAGTTTATCTAAAAATCTCATTTACAATGCTGGAGAAAAAAAAAAATAGGCTTAAAGAAGACCTGTCACCAGGTCAAAAGTGTCCAGAAAGTCAATCTTATTTCATTTGCGCTTCTCCCCTGAGTATTCTGCTTTTTATTTTTTAATTCCATATCATAGGTACTAACCTTTTTATTTAGTGTTAATTTTTATGTTTTTTAGCAAGGGGTGCTGCTCATAGGATTCTCTGGGGTTGTGACTTTAGGTTGCTCTGCGTTATTACTCAGTGAGCACTGCCCCTTTAGTAAAGACCATAAAAATTAACATGAAATATAAAGGCCCATATCTCTGGAACCGTATGATGGATTAGAAAAATAAAAGCAACAGAAGACTGAGCAGAGCAGAGGGAATAAAATAAAAGCAACTGGTTACTTTTGACCTGGTTGCAGGTATATTGTGTTTATCTTGAGATGTACAACTTTTTTTTGTACTATGTTGACAATAAATGTAGTTTCACAATAAATCACTCAGCTCCTGTAGATATATAATTTCACAAACCCCCTACATATAAAATTGCACCCTTTAGTGCCTTTCATTATTATTTAACCTATTAAATAATAAAAAAAAAAAATGACGTGGGGTCCCCCTACTTTTAATAACCAGCCAAGGTAAAGCAGACAGCTGTGAGCTTATGTTATCAGGCTGGAAAGGTTGCTGGTCATTGGGCCCTTCTCAGCCTAAAAATACAAGGCTGCAGCCTCTCCAGAATTGGCACATCGTCTCTCACAGTTTACGAATTCTCCTACCCATGAAGACGGGAACACTCTGGACCTGTTTTTTTCCAGTCTCTGCTTGCTGGATGAATTTACCAACGCCCCTCTCCCACTCTCGGACCACAACCTTCTCTCCTTCTCTGTTAAGAATTGTCTCCTCACCCGGGACACCCCCACTTACCACACTTATAGGAATACACGTACCATTAATACCCAGCAGCTTATGGACAATCTCCACACATCTTTAGCCCCCATCTCCTCCTTCTCCTGTCCAGACCTAGCATTGTCACACTACAATAATACACTGAAGAGCGCCCTAGATGAAGCAGCTCCTTCTACTCGCAGAAAGATCCGACACAGACAACGGCAGCCCTGGCACACGATGCAAACACGCTTTCTTCAACGTTGCTCGAGGTGTGCTGAGCGTCAGTGGAGAAAATCTCTTTTAGCAGAGGACTTCATCCACTATAAATTCATGCTCAAAACCTATAACTCTGCCCTTCATCTGGCCAAACAATCCTACTTCACCACCCTCATCACTTCAATGTCCAACAACCCAAAACGACTTTTCGAAACCTTAAACTCCCTCCTGAAACCTAAAGCACAGGCCCCCACCACCAACCTCAGAAGTGAGGATCTGGCCACTTATTTCTTGGAAAAAATCAACCACATCCATCAGGACATCTCAGCCCAATCTCCTCAGTGCCTGGATCCCCTTCCCTACTGCACTTCAAGCTCACTAGCCATCTTTGAGCCTGTCACAGAAGAAGAGGTTACCCAGCTCCTCGCTTCTTCTCGGCCTACAACCTGCAACAGTGACCCCATTCCTTCACATCTCCTGCAGTCCCTCTCACCGGTGGTCACCACTCACCTGACTAAAATATTTAACCTCTCTCTTTCGTCAGGTATCTTTCCCTCCTCATTTAAACATGCCATCATAACCCCTTTACTTAAAAAGCCATCCCTGGACCAGAACTGCACTGCTAACTATAGACCTGTCTCTAATCTTCCCTTCATCTCTAAACTCCTGGAATGCTTGGTCCACTCCCGTCTAATCCGCTATCTCTCAGATAACTCTCTCCTCAACCCTCTACAATCTGGTTTCCGCTCCTTACACTCCACTGAAACTGCCCTCACTAAAGTCTCTTAACGATCTACTAACAGCCAAATCCAAAGGTCACTGCTCCCTGCTGATTCTCCTGGATCTCTCTGCAGCATTTGACACTGTGGATCACCAGCTCCTCCTCACTATGCTCCGCTCTATAGGCCTCAAGGAAACCGTTCTCTCCTGGTTCTCCTCCTACCTCTCTGACCGCTCCTTCACTGTATCTTTTGCCGGCTCCTCTTCCCCTCCTCATCCCCTTACTATCGGGGTTCCTCAGGGCTCAGTCCTAGGCCCCCTCCTCTTCTCTCTATACACTGCCCCTATTGGACAAACAATCAGCAGATTTGGGTTCCAGTATCATCTCTATGCTGACGACACCCAACTATACACTTCTTCCCCTGACATCACCCCTACCCTAATACAAAACACCAAGGATTGTTTATCTGCTGTGTCTAGCATCATGTCCTCCCTCTATCTCAAATTGAATCTCTCCAAAACTGAACTTCTTGTGTTTCCCCCCTCTAGTAACCTAACTCTACCTAATATCGAAATTACCTTGGAGGGGTCAACCATAACTTCCAAGCAGCACGCCCGCTGCCTTGGGGTCATATTCGACACTAACCTTTCCTTTACTCCCTATATCCGATCACTCACTCGCTCTTGTCACCTGCATCTTAAAAACATCTCCAGAATCCGACCTTTTCTCACTTTGGAAACTGCTAAAACTCTTACTGTCGCTCTTATTCACTCTCGTCTGGACTACTGCAACTCTCTTCTGATCAGTCTCCCTCTTACCAAAATTTCCCCTCTCCAATCTGTCCTGAATGCGGCAGCCAGGGTCGTATTTATGTCCAGCCGCTTCACCGATGCCTCCACCTTGTGCCAGTCATTACACTGGTTACCCATTCACTACAGGGTCCAATATAAACTCATTGCTCTCACCCACAAAGCTCTCTACAGTTCTGCACCACCTTATATCTCCTCTCTCATCTCAGTCTATCGTCCTACACGTGCCCTCCGTTCCACAAATGACCTAAGGCTAACATCCCCCATAATCCGAACCTCACACCTCCGTCTCCAAGACTTCTCTCGTGCTGCACCAGTTCTCTGGAATGCTCTACCCCAGACGATCCGATTGATGCCTAGCCCCGATGTCTTCAAGCGCGCTTTAAAAACCCATCTCTTTAAACAAGCCTACCACCTCAACTACTCAGTAAACTAACTTTCCCCTGTTCCCTCCTAAATACTATTCAGAATCTGCACCCTACTGTTCATCTGTTTCTACACCCTCCATGCACTCGATAACTGCACTCGGTAATTGAGTATTGCACTTTAACATACAGGCTGATGACCGGATCATACAGCTTTATATGATAATCCCGACTTATTATAATTGCCAGACCTGAAATAACAAGCACTTTCCACCTATTGTGTCCCCCCATTTCCATGTAGATTGTAAACTTGCGAGCAGGGACCTCACTCCTGATGTAACTGTTAAACTGTCTCACGTTGTATTGAATTTATTGTTTGTACATGTCCCCGCTTAATTGTAAAGTGCTGCGGAATATGTTGGCGCTATATAAATAAAAATTATTATTATTATTAAATGCGCCAATTCTGGCACTTCGCCAGAAATTACATGTCTATAGGATATCTATATATTCTATCTATCTATATAAGATTGATTTATTAGTTTGTAAACTAGCTTTAAATTACATAGAATTACAGTATGTAAAAGATGATGTTAAAAACGCATTGCATACGGATGTCATATGAAAGCTAGGGGAGGAAAAAATCCCACGCTCACATAGCACTCTCATGACATAAGTTGAACCATACGGATTTCACTCGTCCAACTTTTCAGGAGCAACATCGGAGCTAATTTTTATACACTAGTGTGAGCAAGCCCTTACAGTTACTTACCTTGGAAATGATGAATCCACGACAAAGAAGTGCTCTGACAAAATAGCCATAAATCTTATTCATTTAAAAGTAGACAGTGACAACACCTCTTTTCCATGAAAGTAGCCAGTGTTTTAGGCATATCCTGAAGCCCTAATTATATTGAAACATTTTATTACCAAAAGGTGCACCATCCCCCTTTGTGCTTGTTGAAGGCAGAGCTTGAAATATCATGTAAAATGATGCAAATATTTTTACCTGCAGTATATTAATCATTAGTGTTTTCCAGGGTTTCCCTTAAAGAGTTAACATCTAGTGCTAGAACATTAAATATGCAGTATGTTAGCTATGCTTTTGTTTTCCTTTCACTAGGTGTTCCTATTAGTATGCATTGGACTTGATCCTTACTTGCGTCTATACATTTTTCCTATTGGAGGAGTTCCTGGGAAGAGCACTATTTCATTCCCATTATAATGATGATTTGAGCATTGAAAGATCCATCATCTGCTTATTTTTGAACGATCGTTCTTTTTACAAAAAAAAAGGTATTTTAACCCAAAATTGCACACACTGAACTCCAGGCAACATACCAGTTTTACAGTTTGTGCACAGTGCAAACTACTTTATAAGCAACACTGTGATTTTTAAATGCTGCCATCTGGGGAAAATAAATTAAACTGTAATACATAACAGCATTTATATCATTACATAGACCTTATTACTTTACTGATTAGCGTGAAACATTTTCAAACTTGATACTTGCAAAGCGTGCAATAAAGGGTTAAGTAAGTGTACTATCCCAAGGATAGACCATCAGGAGTTGAAACCTGGAAAACTCCTTCAGGCTATGTGAACATGGTGTATTTTTCAGGTGGATTCTGGGTGGAAAAAGCACAATAAAAGCACCCCATAAAATGAATGTGACGCATAGAAATGTCAAAAAGACAATGCTATCTATATACATATTCCGTCTTATGTCACTTATTTAACCGCTTCCGGCGTTGGAAACCCTGAAGCGAGTTTACTTTCAACAGTGGTTTCCTCCTCGGTCATCTTCCACAAAGTTCTCTTTCGCCGAGACAGTGACAGATGGTACGACCTGATACTGATGTACCTTGTCCTTCGAGACCACCTCTAATCTCTTTGGAAGTTGTTCTGGGCTTTTCAATTTATCAATTTTCCTCTTGCGGCCACTTCAAGGGACATTGGCTACAGTCCTATAGACCTTACAGTAAGTCTGTCATCCACAAAATGCATTTTAAATGGGATATACAGTGCTGTAGAGGACTTAACCCCTATAACAACCATACTAGCATTGTACCTGTTACTGGTACAGTGACTGAGAAAATAACTTTTAATCCATATGCTAATGAGGAGACTATGGTGCACCATTATGCCTCTTAATTTGCATATTGGGGCTCTTTCCCCACTTCTGATTAACAGTGCTTGCTTCCCAGAGAGAGCACAATCTGAATGCTGCCAGCGTGTGCACGGCCACGCTCGTTCTCCTCCCAGCCTCCTTTCTTCTGCCACCACTTTCTACACGAATACACCCTGAAGTGCATCACATGCTTGCAACATTCAGACAATGCTTACTCTGGGAAGCAAGCACTGTCATTCAGAATTGCCTCCAAATAGGCAAACGAGGAAGTATAACCATGCACCAAACTCTTGGCCACACCAAGGGTGCACTGAAGCCTCCTCATTTGCATATTAATTACAAGTTATTTTATCAGGGATTGTTACACTGTGTAAAAACACTGTAGAGCCCATTTAAAATGCATTTTGGGGGTGATGGCCTGCCTTTAAACTTCTGAATAATATGTGAAATCTTAGCAACAGGAACCTCAAGCTGTTTGAAGATGATCTTATAGCCTTTACCTTTAATACGCTTGTCTATAATTTTCTTTCTAATTTCCTGAGACAGCTCTTTCCTTAGCTTGCTTTGGTCCATGTTAATTGTGGTACACATCATAATATTAAACATCACAATGACTACTTTTCACCAGTGCTGTGAAGTTGGAGTCCATTTTGGTGGATTTGGAGTTGATGTAAAATTGGCCAACTCAGACTCCTAAAATATATAATTAATTTGGTACAGTAGTTCAATGCACTATGTGCTGAATATTTTTTCATAAGAATTTGGGAGAGTTATAAAACGTCCTATAAATGTCTGTTCTGTTCCTGATCTAAGTTATTAGTTGAGATGAATCTGTGCTGCACTTTATGTACACGCTCAGTAGTGAGGCCGGGCTGTGGAGTCGTAGTCAGGAAAATTGAGGAGTTGGAGGTTTGGCTTACCGACTCCACAGCCCTGGTATATAAACACACACAAGGTAATAAAAAAGGGTGGTGCAAAATTATAGCCTTGATATTCATAACCGAGAGAACATAATTACATAACACATTAAGTATTCAAGTTTTATCTATGCACTACAAATGTCTAAAGTGACTTCCATTGGTGACATGGCAGATGTCTATGCGCAGACACGTGTCAGCATATCCTCCAATATGGGCGCTACTGTTTTAGTGAGACATTGTCTCAGGTTGATTCACCAATGTTGCTCTGTCCTCCACAATCGCCAAATCTAACACTCTGCGTGGGGCTATACCAATGACTCTGTGTATTTGCCCTTCAGCCACAGGATTTGAACGACCTGCTACAACGCCTCACTGAAGTAGTGATGTCCACATCCGAGGATATGCTGGCACATGCACGTGTCTGCACAGAACTAGACTACTGCCTGACATCTGCCATGTCACCAATCACTTGGAAATCACTTTGTAGTGCATAAATAAAACTTGGCTAGACACTACATTAATAAATACACGTCACATAATACAATACCGAATATCAGTGTCAGACCCCAGAAGAATCAATGAACATTGCAGATCTGTTCCTGTTTCACACGGCGTTCTCCTCCAACAGAAGCTCTAATGGATCCAATTCGTAAGAAGTATCTGTATTTTATCCCTTTTATGTTATATTGTTTTTGCTTCTATGCATGTTTGTTTATTACATCATATTTTGTAACTTTTTAGGCACTATATTTATTTTAATCTAAAATTTAATAAGTTTATTCCTTGCTGCTCTAAATGTACCCATAAACCCTGAAGTGGGCGGAAAAAGCTTGAGGAGTAACACACTCCTCTTGCGCTGTGGCATACATAGGGTACCTGAGGTGCTTGGGAAAGCTGGGTGTCGTGTGTGATAGTGTATGACCCGTTGCTGGCATCTCGCTGGTCTATCAAAACGGTGAGCGGTGCAGATGAGCGAACTGGCTATGGGGGGCTTAGCTCATCGCCAGCCCATTGTCATCATTCTCACCAATTGCCTATTGGTGAGTGGACGATCGAGTGTGGGAAGCAGAGTCCCCCTTTACAGTAGCATCCGTGGCACATGTGTTGCGATCATGATAAATTAGTGGAGGCGGAAGTTCAGTTGCAGACATTAGGATTTTTTATATACATACGTGTGTGTGTGTGTGTGTGTGTGTGTGTGTATAATTTTATATATATATAAAATATACACATACATGAAAAAAAGGTGTGTAACAGAATATTACGTTACATAATCAAGTGTATTACTGTCGGCAAGGTTTGTGTGCCCTTTGGAAGTATGCTAGAAAGTCTGTAGATAAAGGAAACAAACTGATGGAATAGAAAGCCACAATTTATTGATTTTCAATATTACACTCTACTTCCATTATAACAATGAAGACCAGCCTGCTTGCCTAACTCACAGAGTAGGACAGTCTCTTTGGTACCTAAGTGCTGGATACACCACACTAGAGCCTCTAAAATTACAGTACAAATGCCGGGCCAAGGAGGCTTTTATTACTGGTCCCCATTTGACAGCTAAAGAACCCCTGATATGTAGCAGCAGTTTACCTTGTAACATCATTCACAAACTGGTTTCACCATTCACAGAAGAACTGATTTTAAGAATGTGTTTTTCTTGCTGATATGGGATATCTTTCCAAGGCATGACCAAAGAGAATCCGGAGAAATATCTGTTATCATTCTGATTTATGAATAGCAATAATATTCTGGAACAATCCATATGACATATGAAGTAGCCTTTAAAATGACACACTTGTTAGAATGAAAAATCTTTCCACTGTTAACAATTATAACGTTGTAGGGACTTGAGTGTCAGAACCACAACCATTACATTGCATACCCACTGTGACAATGAAAGACTTCCGGTGTGTGCATAAAAGCAGAATATATTTAATGTGCAAGAAGACACGGCCCCGCTTACTGCAGCATGTTGTGATACATACATTCAGCAATGATAAAACTGAAAAATATAGGGATGCAAAATTAAAGCTCTTCAAAGACTCAGCATATTTGGCCATGACAGTAATAGACAGTGGCAATAAGTACAAAAAAGATAGAGGTGATATGTATTCCACACAGACATGCTATAAGAAAGTAACATGGCTGTTTAAAAACAGCGAAAGATAACCAAATAAGCCGTGTTGTTGGATAGTACTGTAGTAGGCCGTGTGACTTTGCGCTTCACGTGAACGAGGCTGAGCTGCATAAAGTGGAACAGAAAAGTGACAACTGATCCTTTAGGAAAAATATAGGCAACTTTTCCCAATTTCATATAACCTCCTTAAAAAGTGGTCCCAAACCCCTATTCCTCCTTACGGCTATTGGGATTTAATGATGGGGTATGCACAGTGATGCTCCAATTATTTCTCTTATTGGACAGAGTTAATGTGCATTAACACTGCAAGATCATTGTGAAGGAACATTACTAGGAAGGCTTATTTCACTATAATCTTGCAGTAGAAACAGGTTGCCCAACACTCGAACAAATAAAACTTTTGTTCATTAGGTGGAATGATTGTTTGTGTTGCAAATGTAAACCCTCCTTGACTATGGGACTGATACAAACAATGAATGTCCATACAATCCTGACCACAGCAAGGAGGAAAAGGAGGCTCTAGTAATCAGTGGAGGGTCTCTGCACGGGGTGGGGTCCAACAATGAACATTTATCACCTACACTGTGGATAGGTGATAGATGCTATTATTGGGAGGAAAAACTAATAAACCAAACAAGATAACCATGCCACTAAATGAACATTTTTTCCATAACAGCAAATGAGAATTTAATGAAACTCTCAAACTACTAGTCATCATCTGGGAAACACAGGTGATCAGTATGCATTCTCCATTAGTTTCTCACTAAGCACTTTCACATACAAAATTTACTGTGCTCTGGTTGAATGGGAAAATAAGTCAAGGTGGTTTATTATATATATATAAAAAAAATAATAATAATATGAAAACATAGCAGTGATATTTGTGTCAATCTGGTTTCATGTCTTATTTTCTAGCAGGTTGTAAAATAAAAGAGCAACTTGACAACTCCAAAGTCCCTCTGCAACATATGACATCCTCTCCCTTCTTTGGGTTGGCAATGTGGCTGAGCTAACTTTGAGATTGTCTACAAGGTGTCACATATACTGGATGATCCTAAAGTTAGCACCTAGAGCAGGGACTCTCACACATTCCATGTATGATGCAAACTTAAGATAGGACTCATTTAAATGCATCAATTATGGATTAGCAACAGAAGTCCAAGCCGAGATTCTTCACACCAGCTCCAGCAGATATTTTACACTAATAGTATGCCTTATTTTTATTAAATTATTTTCCTTCAAATGATTCAGGACAGAATAATACTCAACAAAAAAAAAAGTACATTGTGTATGGGCAACCTGCAGAATGCATGTGGCTTGAGAGTGGACGGCCACTGGTGTATGATATACAGACTGCTTTACAGGATAATTTGGAAAGGAAAAAAAATAAAATAACATAAAAGCAAAAAGAAGTGTGAGTGTGTAAGGCGGGTATAAAAGTGGAAGCCATTTTATAAAAGGAATGAGGACATTACATATGAAGCATTCACTCCTATCTCTATTATTCAGTTGCAGCAGGAATAGGAGACGGCGCTGTGATTGGCAGGGCATCCTGCCCGCATGCACCACTGCTGTTCAGTTCAACATTTTCACTGCTGGTGGGTGCAGCGCAGCTCATACAATCATCTGGAGTGGTCTCTGTAGAGGGGGCTGGAGGTCCGCTGAGACCCTGCACCTTTTTGTTCAGGTCATTACGCTCTGTCTGTAAGGCACGACACAGCTTTTCTAATTTTTGGATCTTGGCCTGCAGAGCTTCCTGCTCTTTATCGCGGAGAGTTTTCTGGAAGGAAAAAGTTATTACAATTAAATTGGGGGTGGGGTGGGGGGGGGTATGGAGAAGGATTTAATGGAACAATAGTAAAGTGGGGAAACAGAATGATAAAGGCACAAAGTGGTAAGAGGGCTACACATGAAGTATCTCATCTGCCCCTCCAGCTATCCTCTACACAAAAAATAATATATGTAAAAGAAGAGCAAAAGGACATCTGGACAAGTACCAGTCTCAGTCTAGCTCGGACATGTTCACAATTTTGTATTCCTGATGGGTGAACTATAGCTATATAATTTATAGTGGCTTTTCTAGAGTGGCATTTTTTGCCATTTGTCAGATTTTAAAGCTTTAATGGCATAATAATTGTTACAAAATACAAACTCAAATATTTCCACCTTACTTCCCATTTATTTTAAATACCGTAAAACTAGATATAACTGCAAATGTGTTGCAATTCCACAGAAAAATCTGCATCGGTCACACAACCCCAATTTCTTTAAGATGTACATGTTATGGTTCCAAGTGAAGGGAATTTAAAGGGAATATGTCAGCAGCTTTTTGCTGTGTAATCTGACAGCAGCATGATGTAGGGGCAAAGACCTTAACTCCAGTGATGTGTCACTTACTGGGCAGTTTTAAGCGACAGGAGTTTATCACTACAGGACAAGTTGACCTCGTGCCTCCTAGTCCATCCAACCCCCCAGCACTGATTTGATCTTTCATATGCTTTATTACAGCATTCTAGCTGTAAAACTAAATTGTATTCCCTAAAATCACATTTCTATTATAAAAAGGAAAACCACATAATAGAAAATGAAAGTCTTATCTCTTCATAATAGTAATTTACATTAGAGCTGTCATTACTAGTTAGTTCACAAATCTTACCTCCTCAGCCATAACAAGCAGTGCCTTATTACTGCTCTCCCATCTGGACCGGTACATAGTTGTCTCTTTCTCCAACTTTTTAATTTTTTTCGTCATCTGCAAGACAAATACCATTGTAACAATATAAGAGTATTATTTATATGGCTGATTTGTATTTGTAAACACTTAATTGCATAACTTTTCCTAGCCAATTGCGTTTTCTGTTTTGCAACATATTAAATAAAAAATAAATAAATAAAAAAGTATAGAAAAAAAATAGTATTACTTATGTCATGTCGATATCAATTAAATCTTTGGGCAACTGCTATTAACACATTCGCACCCCCTGAAATAACTGTCGCAGCTGAGCCCACTCCATGACTAGCAGAGGCCAGTTGTGTTACACAGCTGTTCAGCTATTTAGACACTGCTGTCAATCACTGACAGCTGCATTTAAATGGCTGTGGTTCTAGTGCACGCATGCATTAGCTCCCATTTGCCAACACTTCCCCCCGCTACTGCTTGCTGCCATGTGAGAACGCCTATGAACCCCAGCCACAGTAACTATAAACTGCAACAAAAATACTGCAGCATTACTGTATATAGAATAAGTGATCTAAGCATCACAGGTTCAATTTCCCTAAGGAAAAATAAAAAAGCTATGGCTTTTGGAAAAAGGGGAGAAACCTAACAAATGGAAAAGGAAAAGAGGTCGTGAAAGGGTTAGGGTCATTATTATGGACAAACACATTTGTAATAGAAAAAAAAAAACTAAAACAGGGATTAGAATTCACCTTTTCCATTTCCTGCTTGAAGGTTGTGAAGACTTCATTGCTTTTAGAAAGAGTGTTCTGAAATTCCTCAAACTTTTCTGTATACAGGGCCAACTGAATAAAACGGCAAAACAAGAATGAGATAGAGCTACGATGGCCGACAATTACTCTAGGCATACATGGTCTGACTAGGATACCCGATATTTCCTCAGTAATAGTCAGGTCATATATGGATAATAAGTCACAAATGTTACCATTAGGAATGATTAATTGTGCAGTAGATGCTCAGAAATTCCCTTCAATCATATAAAAAGGAAAAAACAGGACAGATCCATCAATACTCAATCAGTTCCTCAGGTGATTGTCTCTAATTCCTGAAGGAGCAGCCAGGGTCGTATTTCTGTTCATCCGCTTCACCGATGCCTCCACCTTGTGCCAGTCACTGCACTGGTTGCCCATTCGCTACAGAATACAATCCAAACTTATTTCTTATCTGCTCCTATAATTATGATCACGTTTTTTCTTCTATCTTTGTACTCCTGTTTGGTGCCCCCTTTTCACATTGATTTTAACATCCACTTGCTTTTGTAACCCTTGTCCATACCTGAATTAATTAATAAAAATATTTTTTTTCTACTTAATTACTTTGGACTCCTTTTTCAAAGCTTTTCTTTCCCTCCCCTTCATTAATTATGTCTTAGATTGTCCACATATCCATCTTGTGGTCCTCGGTTGGGTTGTTTGCATTCTCCTAGATAATAGAGTGTATTTATAGGCTTGTAAAAATGTACATATTTATACCCACACACATACTCTTGTGCCACTTTGAAACTGATCTAAGACTAACATCCTCCATAATCTGAACCTCGCACCTCTGTCTCCAAGACTTCTCTCATGCTGCGCCAGTTTTCTGGAATGCACTACTCCAGACGATCCGACTAACCCCTAGCCCACACATTTTAAGAGTACTTTTAAAACACAACTATTTAGACAGGGCTATCACCTCACTTCACTAATCTAACTCTTAACTGTTCACTCTTTCTAAATTTTCCTCAGAATCTGCTCCTTCCTATTCGTCTCCATGCACCCAACAGTACTTGGTAACTGCATTTCAACAGATACTGGCTGATGACCGGATCATGCAGCTTGTTTGAAACGCCCTATTTATTATAATGATGGCTAGACTATACATGGCAAGCCCTTTATACATATTATGTCCCCCTATTTCCTTATAGATTGCAAGCTGGGACCTCACTCCTAATGTAACTGTTGAACTACAGTATGCGTTACTTTATAATGTCTTTATTGTCTGTACAAGTCCCTACTTAATATGTTGGTACCATATAAAAATAATAATTATTATTATTAGCCTATAAAACTCAAGCTGTGTGTTTTACGGAGAAATGTGCAGATTCAATGACAATGAAAGAAAAAAAATGTATTACCTGCTGCTTGAGGTGGGTCTCCTGCTGCTTCATCAGCTCACACATACGTTGGGATTCCACCGCTTCCTTCAAAAGCTATATATAAAGAAAACCAAAATGAACAATTAAATAACATTGTAACGGGAAGGGGAGAGAGCGAGACAGACCTAGACAGACTTTAAAGCGATTTTTCACTACTATTTGACCCCCATTCATATGTCCTAACTCTTCCTAATATACTCTTATTACCAGAGCTGCTTCTGTGAGCGCATCTCTGTGTGTGTCATATATTCCTTTCTTGCCATATAGAATCGGCTACATCTTATTTAGTCCTATTCTGGTTCCTATATCAGAAGTGCACATCATTGCACAGGGCTGCCTTTCAATGTGTGACAGCATTCTAAGCACGCACACTGGATCACAGACTTCACTCTTCTCCCCAGCTTGGATCCTACCGAAGCTTTGGCATGCCAGCCCATTAGCTGACAACTGGGCTTGTCATTAGAAAGCATGTCACAGCGCTTTTCAGCTGAAAGGGCTGGTGGTTCAAAAGCATCGGAAGGATCCAAGGAGGAGAGGAAAGCCTGATCCGAACTTGGCAGGCACTGTATAGTGTTGCTGATCGGTGGGGGTCCCGCATTAGCTGCACGCACAGAGCGGTGTACGGGTTCAATAGTAAATCTATGGGTTTCTTCATTCACTCTCAGAGCTGTGTATGGTCCCATAGACTTACTATTGAGCCTATACACTGATCTATGCATGAAGCTCATGCAGGAGCTGCGTACTTCAAAGCAGCGTTTTGACCAAATGGAGGGGATTTCAGAACACTTTATGGTATAAACTAGCCAGGAAAAAAGCAGCATATGCACGAGATCCCAGAAATATTCATTACTTTGCACTTACTGTAAAATGCTGAGTTTTTTTCTTTTGTCTGCGGCAAAAACGCAGCATGTGAACAAGCCCTCACATTTAGTCGTTTTTGGCTGAACAGGCAAAATTACCTCCTTAAGTGAGACTATGGTTATCACAGCTGGATACAACAGCAAAGAATCAGTCAGGTGTTACATTTTATTACAAGTGATTAAAGGGAATTTGTCCACTATTTAATGCTGCCTCTTAAGTAGTGATTAAGCATTAAGCAGCATTAAGTAGTGATTCCAGTTATGTGTTCCTTATGTAGATATATGCTGTATTTTGGATGAGATATTCATGAGTTACAGACACTCTTCACTCGCCATCCATTTTCTAGCTATGCAGAATAATGGGAAGGAAGCTGCAAATCAACAGTGACTGGGCAAAAAAGTGTGTTTTATTAGCAGCTCATGAATGTACCAGACTAAGTATAGAACGCACAAACTGTAGATTCAACGCAATATCTTGAGGTGGCTCCGATAAATAGCAAAAACGTTTCAAACAACAGGACTTAGTAATAAACTAGTTGTAGAGAAAATATGGAAGCTCGTATGGTCAGCACAAACGGGAAAATGAAAAGACGTGGGTGTTTGACTTACAAAGTCCTTCTCGCGCTGATGACGCTCCTCCACTTCCTTGAGCATTTCTTGGGCCTGCTGCAGTTTAGCATCCACTAGCTGCTGCTGAAGATCTTTGTGTTTAAAAACCTTATCAATGTGCTGTAGAACGGAGAAGCAAGATAGATGTCATGTGTTGACTTGGCCATAAAAGAAAATCTGGCAATTAGGTCAGTTTCACACATCCGTATATTTACGGTACCAGAGATATCCGTGTTCGTGTGTGTCACACGTCTGGAACAGTGTGCCGCATCAGGATCACACGCACCGGCGCCTGGGAATCAGTGTATAGTTAGCGCTGTTTCCAAGCATCGGGTGATGAACACCGCCCTCACCGTAGGTCCCTGCTGGAGCTGCGATCAGTGCCAGAAGGGACAATGATGAGGGTAGTAGTAGTAGTAGTCTGCTCCTGCGGTGTCCCTGTGTAAAAATAAGACACAAAACAAAACACAACATATACTCACCTGTCCTAAGTGTCCTGCTGTAATCCTCTGACAATGAGGAGCCGGGAAGAATGAGCCGCTCCGGAGCTGCGCTCACTGAGTGACAGGACACCTCTCCTGAGCTCAGCGCAGCACCGGGGCCCGGTCGCTGGAGCGGCTCATTCTCCCCTGCGTCAGTGGCGAGAGGATTACAGCGGGGGACACCCCCCCGGACACTGTGGGAGCATACTACTACTACCCTCATCATTGTCCCTGCTGGTGCTGATCGCAGTGCCGGCAGGAATCCATGATGAGGCCAGCGTTAAGCACCCGGCGCATGGGAACACCGCTAACTGTAGCACTGATTCCCAGGCGCAGGTACTCGGCACACTGATGACACACGGATGTCATCCGGGTGTCCAGGGTGAGACCCTTTTGCAGACTGTGCATAAGCAAAAAAACGAACATGGCAGCATGTGAAGCACATGGACACACGGTCCGTGAAAACACACTGACATGTGCGCAGACCCATAGATTGAATGCACGCGCGCGTGGTGCGTTCGTCTCCAGTAAGTGTGGAAACTGTCACCACACGTACTGGAAACACGGACCTGTTAAAGAGCCCTTATAGAAAATGAAGGAAAAACCTATGTAAATTTTCCCTGGCTGTCCTGCCATTTCTGATCATTGTCAATTGTATGGAATTCTAATTAAGCAATTAATTACAACTATATCCAAACAGAAGACCTTAACTAAAGCGGGCTCTATACCGCACCAGTTACACAACTGATTTCTAATAAATAATTGGATGCCATACAGAGCCATAGTACAGCATTTGATTTTTATGGATAGTTTGAAATTCTGTAACATAGGTGTGATGAAAGCCGGCCGGTGGGTGCAGCTCTCTGGCGCCCCCTTACCTCTCAGGTCAGTCAAGGTACTGCACCTAGAGAAAGTAGTGCCAGGTAGCTGCAACCAGCGCAGGGAACACGGTAGTGTGTTATCCCTTCAACGTCACTAAACCGTAACGTCACTACACAGCACAACTCGCTAGCGCCCTCTTAGCCTCAGGTCAGTCAAGGAACTGCACCTAGGATAAGCGGTCGCCAGGGAGACTGTCCTGTAACCTACTGGGTATCGGGGCCCTCTGTAGTGAGGGCGGTATATATATCTTCCTTGGCCGCGCCAGGAATATATATATCTGAACCTCCGACCGTCACTACCAGCCTTCCCCAATCCCCAGTTGGTATGCTGCCACCAGTCCCTATTTTAGATATACGCCCAGTCCGTGAAGGGGCCTATATCGGGTCAGGAACCAACCCTGGGTAGCGTTTTGGCTTGAGCCGAGCTCACACGGACGTGCGTTCGTTATGCAGAATAAAAGGCAGGCCCACAATTACTTGAGGTAATTGATTATAATAATACACTAGATACACGATATACAACTAAATATACACAGGTATAAGGTCAGGCTAAACTATACAACAATGGAATACAACACACAGAATCACCACAGCATATCAGTTACCGGTTTCTTGATTTTCTTGTGACGCAGGGAGAGGATTCTGCGATCGCAGGCACGGTTCTTTGTTACAGGCTGAGGCCTACCACCGCATGGTCAAACTGCTCCTCCCCTTGGTGGCCTCAGCTGGTGCTCAGATGTTCAGCACACCACTCTTGGGTCAAGACTGACTTGTCTCTTGTCTGTCCTGCTATCTTACCTGCCCCGTCCCGCCCACTGCTGGTGAGGTCAGCTGGCTCAGTCTCCACCCTCAGGTCTAACTTCGATCAGAAGCCCAAATTCTATGGAACCCAATAACTTCTTCTGGGATGGTCTCATGATACCCCCAGGGGTTCCCATGGATTCGGGCCGCCGCAACCGACCTTTTGATATCAATTATGATACCATACGGTCCTCAGGAATGGCTCCGCGCTATATCTTGGCTTCCAGAGCACGTACAAACGTCTACCGCGGAGGCTTGTGTGCGCAATGGCTCCGGGACGCCGTGATATTTTTTTATTGGCCCATCCCATGCAACATGCGTGTACTTTTCATGTTTCTATATCTTATGCCTCCATGCTTGTGACAGACAAAGAAACTAGTCCTATGGGACAAATGGTCAGGTACAGATAGACGAAGCACCCCCCCCTGCTGGCTGTGTTTCCTCTCGAAGTCTTTGAAGCTCCTAGCATTCAAGTGTTAAGTAGGCTTCTTATCTTACAGGAGCCTGGATGGGGGGAAACTATCTAGTTGACGTTTTAACAGAAGGTCCCAAGGGTGGGGGCTGCTGAAGTGTGGCCATCCCTGGATATGATTTATCATTACCAAGATGGCGGCTACAGGTTCATCACACCTCCCCCTATACGAGGGCGCGAGGGGGTAGCACATTCCTGTGTTCCCCCGTGCGTCCTTCTGCACCCTCCCCTTGCCGGGATAACCCGTCAGCGTTACCGTGGTCACGGCCTCTTCTGTGGCGAATGGAGAAGTGGTACTGCTGGAGAGCGAGGCTCCAGCGTAGCAACCTGCCATTCGACCCAGAGACCGTGTGTAACCAGCTGAGGGGGTTGTGGTCCGTCTCCACGGTGAAATGGCTCCCGTACAAGTAGGGCTGCAGACGCTGCAGGGCCCATACAATTGCCAGGCATTCTTTTTCCACCGTGGAGTAAGCCACCTCCCGGGGCAGTAGCTTCCTGCTCAGGTACAAGACAGGATGTTCCTGGCCTGTCGTGTTGACCTGACTTAGCACAGCACCGAGGCCAAAGTCACTGGCGTCGGTCTGTACCACAAACGGCCGGTCGAAGTCGGCAGCTTGCAGTACAGGGGAGCTACTTAGGGCGGCTTTGAGTGCCCCGAAAGCTGTCTCGCAGGCGACTGTCCAGTCGACTGCGACGGGCAGCTTCTTCTTGGTGAGGTCCGTCAGGGGCTTGGCCAGGGTGCTATAGTGTGGGACGAACCTCCTATAGTACCCGGCGGTCCCCAAGAAGGACATCACCTGCTTTTTGGTCCTAGGAGTGGGCCAGGATGCGATGGCATCCACTTTCCCAGGTTCTGGCTTCAGAACCCCCCCGCCTACCCGGTGACCCAGGTAGAGGACCTCACTCATGCCCAGCTGGCACTTTTCCGGCTTGATGGTCAAGCCTGCCCGGTGGATCCGACCGAGCACCTGCCGCAGGTGCTCTAGGTGATCCTCCCAAGTGGGACTGAAGACTGCAATATCGTCCAAGTACGCAGCCGCGTACCCTTCAAGTCCCTCAAGCAGCGTATTGACCATCCGCTGAAAAGTGGCAGGGGCATTCTTCATGCCGAATGGCATCACTGTGGACTCGTACAGTCCAAAAGGGGTGATAAAGGCAGAGCGTTCCCTTGCCGCGGGGGTCAGAGGAATCTGCCAGTACCCCCGGCTCAGATCCATGATGGTCAGGTACTTAGCCCCGGCCATCCGATCGAGCAGGTCATCGATGCGTGGTATGGGGAACGCATCGGTGGCCGTTACAGCGTTGAGCCCCCGGTAGTCCACGCAGAACCGTGTAGTTCGGTCCTTCTTTGGTACGAGGACTACAGGCGAGGCCCACGCGCTGCTGGATGCCTGGATCACCCCCAGCTTCAGCATCTCGTCTATCTCTTGGCGCATGTTTCCCTGCACCTCGAAAGAGACCCGATATGCTGAACGCCGGATCGGCGGGTGATCGCCAGTGTCCACGTCGTGGACAGCCATCTCAGTCCTTCCGGGCAGGCTGCTGAACAGCCCCCGGAAGGGGTGCAGGGTGGTCCCCAGCTGGGACCGTTGGTCCTCCGTGAGCTGGTGGCCAACCCCCACATCCTCGATGGACCCACCCGCCTTGGCTTGGGTGAGCAGATCCAGGAGGGTTTCTACCTCTCCTTCCTCGGGAAGGTTGCACACTGGGTGGGCAGTCGCTTCCCGCTCATGATGAGCCTTCATCATGTTCACGTGGAAGGCCTTCCTCCTTCCACGGGCGTGATCCAGGGTGACCAGATAGGTGACGGCATTGAGTTTCTGGTGCACGAAGTAGGGACCTTCCCAGGCTGCCTGAAGCTTGTTCTGTGGTACGGGGACCAGTACCCACACCTTTTGACCCACCTGGTAGGTCCTCTCACAAGCATTCTGGTCGTACCACCGCTTCTGGTCGGCCTGGGCCTGGGCCATATTGTCCTGCACCAGCTTTGCCAAGGCCATCATCCTGTCCCGGTGGCGCACGACATACTCGATGACCGACACCTCGGGGGTGGCCAAATCCCCTTCCCATGCTTCCTTCACCAGAGCCAGGGGGCCCCGTACCCGTCGCCCGTACAGGAGCTCAAAGGGGGAGAACCCCGTTGAGGCCTGCGGAACCTCCCGGTAAGCAAATAGGAGGTGTGGGAGGTAACGCTCCCAGTCTCTCCCGTGGGAGTCGACCAACATCTTAAGCATCTGCTTTAAGGTGCCATTGAACCGCTCACACAGGCCATTAGTCTGTGGGTGATACGGGCTGGCCACCAGATGTTGCACCTGCATTTGCTTACAGAGGGACTCCACCAGCCGCGACATGAACTGGGTCCCTCGGTCGGTGAGCATTTCTTGGGGGAAACCCACTCTGGAGAAGATCTCCAGTAAGGCGGTAGCCACCTTGTCGGCCCGAATGGACGACAAAGCTACCGCTTCCGGGTACCGGGTGGCATAGTCCACTACCGTGAGTATGAAGCATTTCCCGGAGTGGCTGGGAGTGGACAGAGGTCCAATAAGATCCACAGCGACCCTCGAGAAAGGCTCTTCGATGATTGGCAGAGTTACCAGTGGGGCTTTGGGGCGCGGCCCCGCCTTCCCCACCCTCTGACAGGTGTCACACGAACGGCAGTAGGCACCCACCGCGGCTCCCATCCCAGGCCAGTAGAAATGCTGAGCTATCCTGGCCTTGGTTTTAGCGATCCCTAGGTGTCCGGCCATCGGAATCTCGTGTGCGATCCGCAACAATTCCGCCCTGAACGGATAGGGTACCACTAACTGTCGGTCCCTGGGCCACGCCTCCGGTGAACCCTGCTGGACCGTTACCCGGTACAGCCGTCCCTGGTCCCAGACCACACGCTCGCAGTCTGACTCCATGGGAGGCTGTGCCGCCTGTTCCTTGAGAGCTTTCAGGCTGTCGTCTGCTTCCAACGCAGCCTGAAATTCCTGACTTGATGTGGCCAGAATCGACGAAACTGCCACATCCTCCGTCAGCCCCTCCGGGCATGTCACCTGGCCGCTGTCTGACCCGGCAGACACTTGGTCAGAAGTGGGGAAGCCGTCGGACCTCTGCAAGGCTCCTTGGGCTCCGGCGCTCCCACTCCTGGTGACAGCGGCTATGACCGCTGTGACCGTGGGTAGTGCCTGCTTCCCCTCTGTTTCTGACCAAGCCGCCCGATCAGGCAGGCTTCCTAGGCCTTTGGACATCTCGGATGTGGGGAACTCCTGCCCTGGGGTCTTACCTGGCGGCTCCTCTCTTGGGACACCCCCACCTCCCATGGCCTGTTCCTCCCCCTGCAGTGGGCCTATACTCAGCAGCCTGGATACCCCTGGGAGCCCTACACTGCCGGTAGCTGCCCCCCTCTCCATCCCTGAGCTTCCCTCTACAGAATCCTGCCCGCCCCCTCCCTCACCGGAGGACAAGAGGTCACGGCACGCCGGCTGAGCACCTCTGCGGGCATCCCCACACTCCCCACCTGCTTTCACTAACCCTGTTTGTGTTGTGTCTGTGCAGGTGTTACCCTCAGGTTTCACTCCCTCCTCCTCAGCAGGACACACACTACATACAACATGGTTGGCATTAGCAGCAGACAAATCAATACACTCTTGGGGGGCCGAACTTGGGGGTTCAGAGGGTACATACTGCGATACTAGACGCCCCAAGTCGGTCCCTAATAAAACATTTGCGGGAATATTTGGCGTTACTCCCACCTCCCGCATCCCCCTTCCGGCACCCCAGTCCAAATACACCATGGCAACGGGAAGTGCCGGCTCCACGCCTCCAACCCCGGAGACGGAAAGAGTCTTTCCTGGTACCAAGTCCTGGGGGGACACCACCTCAGGCCGTACCAGTGTTCGTTCAGCGCCCGTGTCCCGCAGTCCCATGACCGCAGAACGGCCTATGGTGACGGGTTGGATGTTGTCCAGGGACCTACCACCACCCCCTCCCACACACAAAACATTGGGCGCTCTCTGGGACTGGGATGGGGTCTTTTGGCGCTGGGGACACTCAGCCCTAAAGTGTCCTGGTTTGTTGCATAGATGACAACGTCTTACGTCTGGTCCTTGCCTGGAGAGGGCAACAGGGGGATACACCCCTTGTGTTCTAGGGGCCGGGGAAACAGGGGCATGACTGGGCTTACCCCCTCTCCAGGTGCTGCTGGCAGACTTCTTCAGCTCAGGCGCCCTGTTATTGGCATACTCGTCTGCCAGGGCGGCTGTAGCAGAAGCCCCTGTTGGTTTTCGGTCACGGAGGAACTGTCGGAGGTCCTCTGGGCAGTTCCACAAGAACTGCTCCGTGACGAACAGTTCCTGGACCTCCTGGCGGGTAGTAAGCGCTAGACCCGAGGTCCAGTGCTCTGCGGCTCTCAACAGCGCCCGCATATGATCGGTCCAGGTGTCCTTGGGGCCACGCAGCAGGCTCCGGAACTTCTGGCGGTACGACTCGGGAGTGAGGTTGTACTGCCGGATCAGGGCCCGCTTGATGCAGTCGTAGTTCTGTACCTCCCCGGCAGGTAAGTCCCCCAAGGCATCCAGGGACTTACCCCTCAAACGGGGGGTCAGGTATCTGGCCCACTGATCCCGGGCCAGATGGTGCTGAAGACAGGTCCGTTCAAATGCCACCAGAAAGGAGTCCAGGTCCCCATCCTTCTCCAGTAGAGGGAAGTCCTCAGCTCGGACTTTGGACGACTTGGTCTCCTGATGGGTTGGTTGCTCTAGCGGAAGCCCCCGCTGGGCCAGGTCCAGTTGGTGCTGGCGCTCCGCAGCTCGCTCTGCACGCTCTGCAGCTTCACGCTCCGCAGCCTCCCGGCGCTCTGCAGCCCGCTCTGCACGCTCCGCAGCCTCCCGGCGCTCCGCAGCTTCGCGCTCCTCCTCCGCTGCCTTCTCTGATGCTGCCAGGAGGGTTTTGTAGACGGCATCGCCATGAGACTGGAGACTTGCCATAGCCGCTTGTAAAAGGGCTTGTGATCTGGACAGGCTGGGCTGGGTAGGTGGTGGGCAGCCCACTGCGGGACCGTATACTGGGGACTGGCTCCCTGAGGTGCCCGGGCTGGACTCCTCCTCGCCATGAGTAACAATGTCCTCCCCTCCTGCCACACGGACCGTAGCATTAGCCTCTTGCAGGGTCTTGCTCCTGGTGCCGTCTGCCATCTTGGTAACCGACACCGCTGCAACCCTGAGTTTGCACACACCTTGTTATACTTTTAGCCTGACCGTCTAACGTTGGGCTGACCTTAAGACTCCAGCAGTGGAAGTTACCACTGGCAGTCTTTAGTGCCTGGGAGTAGGGGTCCCACAACACTATTATTCTGCAATCCCACCGCTCTGCCACCAATGTGATGAAAGCCGGCCGGTGGGTGCAGCTCTCTGGCGCCCCCTTACCTCTCAGGTCAGTCAAGGTACTGCACCTAGAGAAAGTAGTGCCAGGTAGCTGCAACCAGCGCAGGGAACACGGTAGTGTGTTATCCCTTCAACGTCACTAAACCGTAACGTCACTACACAGCACAACTCGCTAGCGCCCTCTTAGCCTCAGGTCAGTCAAGGAACTGCACCTAGGATAAGCGGTCGCCAGGGAGACTGTCCTGTAACCTACTGGGTATCGGGGCCCTCTGTAGTGAGGGCGGTATATATATCTTCCTTGGCCGCGCCAGGAATATATATATCTGAACCTCCGACCGTCACTACCAGCCTTCCCCAATCCCCAGTTGGTATGCTGCCACCAGTCCCTATTTTAGATATACGCCCAGTCCGTGAAGGGGCCTATATCGGGTCAGGAACCAACCCTGGGTAGCGTTTTGGCTTGAGCCGAGCTCACACGGACGTGCGTTCGTTATGCAGAATAAAAGGCAGGCCCACAATTACTTGAGGTAATTGATTATAATAATACACTAGATACACGATATACAACTAAATATACACAGGTATAAGGTCAGGCTAAACTATACAACAATGGAATACAACACACAGAATCACCACAGCATATCAGTTACCGGTTTCTTGATTTTCTTGTGACGCAGGGAGAGGATTCTGCGATCGCAGGCACGGTTCTTTGTTACAGGCTGAGGCCTACCACCGCATGGTCAAACTGCTCCTCCCCTTGGTGGCCTCAGCTGGTGCTCAGATGTTCAGCACACCACTCTTGGGTCAAGACTGACTTGTCTCTTGTCTGTCCTGCTATCTTACCTGCCCCGTCCCGCCCACTGCTGGTGAGGTCAGCTGGCTCAGTCTCCACCCTCAGGTCTAACTTCGATCAGAAGCCCAAATTCTATGGAACCCAATAACTTCTTCTGGGATGGTCTCATGATACCCCCAGGGGTTCCCATGGATTCGGGCCGCCGCAACCGACCTTTTGATATCAATTATGATACCATACGGTCCTCAGGAATGGCTCCGCGCTATATCTTGGCTTCCAGAGCACGTACAAACGTCTACCGCGGAGGCTTGTGTGCGCAATGGCTCCGGGACGCCGTGATATTTTTTTATTGGCCCATCCCATGCAACATGCGTGTACTTTTCATGTTTCTATATCTTATGCCTCCATGCTTGTGACAGACAAAGAAACTAGTCCTATGGGACAAATGGTCAGGTACAGATAGACGAAGCACCCCCCCCTGCTGGCTGTGTTTCCTCTCGAAGTCTTTGAAGCTCCTAGCATTCAAGTGTTAAGTAGGCTTCTTATCTTACAGGAGCCTGGATGGGGGGAAACTATCTAGTTGACGTTTTAACAGAAGGTCCCAAGGGTGGGGGCTGCTGAAGTGTGGCCATCCCTGGATATGATTTATCATTACCAAGATGGCGGCTACAGGTTCATCACAATAGGAAACTTTAAATTGTCTTGTAAATGATTAATAACTGCTGATCTTAAAAATAAATAGTATACGGATTAGAAGGGAGAAAAAAAATTGTGACGCTCTTTTATACTGTTGTGTGACCCTAGCCTTAAATCAGGTCCAAATGAATGGAATGGAATTGTTCACACACTCTGATTAAAGTATAGGGGAGTCAGATGTTTGTCCCATCTTTCTAAGCAGAAGCAGATTGCTCATCAGCCTCCACACTTCCTAAATGATGGGTGTGGTTGGGTGCTACTGCTTGATTGAAAGTTCAAACCAGCAGGATTGCTGGCCTAACTCTGTGCCCTCCAATGTCGCTTATCAGACAGCCTTGCTTCTGAAATGCAACAGTACGGAAACTGGCCGAGATCAGGAGCCAACATCTCGCTCCAGCAATTCCAGACAGCCTCAGTGCAGTGCTTCCAAGCTCAGTGGTAACAGCTTGTAAGTACTGTGCATGGTCTCTTTGGTAGTAAATACACTGCTCAAAAAAATAAAGGGAACACTCAAATAACACATCTTAGATCTGAATGAAAGAAATATTCTCATTAAATACTTTGTTCTGTACAAAGTTGAATGTGCTGACAACAAAATCAATGGAAATCAAATTTATTAACCAATGGAGGCCTGGATTTGGAGTCACCCCCAAAATTAAAGTGGAAAAACACACTACAGGCTGATCCAACTTTGATGCAATGTCCTTAAAACAAGTCAAAATGAGGCTCAGTATTGTGTGCGGCCTCCACGTGCCTGTATGATCTTCCTACAACGCCTGGGCATGCTCCTGATGAGTTTGCGGGTGGTCTCCTGTGGGATCTCCTTCCAGACCTGGACTAAAGCATCCGCTAACTCCTGGACAGTCTGTGGTGCAACGGGACGTTGGTGGATGGAGCGAGACATGATGTCCCAGATGTGCTCAATCAGGTCTGGGGAACGGGAGGGCCAGTCCATAGCTTCAATGCAGGAACTGCTGACACACTCCAGCCACATGAGGTCTGGCATTGTCCTGCATTAGGAGGAACCCAGGGCCAACCGCACCAGCATATGGTCTCACAAGGGGTCTGAGGATCTCATCTCTGTACCTAATGGCAGTCAGGCTACCTCTGGCGAGCACATGGAGGGCTGTGCGGCCCTCCAAAGAAATCCCACCCCACACCATTACTGACCCACTGCCAAACTGGTCATGCTGAAGGATGTTGCAGGCAGCAGATCGCTCTCCATGGCATCTCCAGACTCTGTCACGTCTGTCACACGTGCTCAGTGTGAACCTGCTTTCATCTGTGAAGAGCACAGGGCGCCAGTGGCGACTTTGCCAATCCTGGTGTTCTGTGGCAAATGCCAAGCATCCTGCACAGTGTTGGGCTGTGAGTACAACCCCCATCTGTGGATGTCGGGCCCTCATACCACTCTCATGGAGTCGGTTTCTAACCGTTTGTGCAGACACATGCACATTTGTGGCCTGCTGGAGGTCATTTTGCAGGGCTCTGGCAGTGCTCCTCCTGTTCCTTCTTGCACAAAAGGCGGAGGTAGCGGTCATGCTGCTGGGTTGTTGCCCTCCTATGGGCCCTCCACGTCTCCTGGTGTACTGGCCTGTCTCCTGGTAGCGCCTCCAGCCTCTGGACACTACACTGACGGACACAGCAAACCTTCTTGCCACAGCTCGCATTGATGTGCCATCCTGGATGAGCTGCACTACCTGAGCAACTTCTGTGGGTTGTAGAGTCCGTCTCATGCTACCACGAGTGTGAAGCACAACCAACATTCAAAAGTGACCAAAACATCAGCCAGAAAGCATTGGTACTGAGATGTGGTCTGTGGTCCCCACCTGCAGAACCACTCCTTTATTGAGGGTGTCTTGATAATTGCCAATAATTTCCATCTATTGTCTATTCCATTTGCACAACAGCATGTGAAATTGATTGTCAATCAGTGTTGCTTCCTAAGTGGACAGTTTGATTTCACAGAAGTTTGATTTACTTGGAGTTATATTCTGTTAAGTGTTCCCTTTATTTTTTTGAGCAGTGTAATAAAAAGGGAGATCAGAATTGGATTGTGCTAGTGAAAACAATCAAAAATACAAATTTAAAGGAGGACCTTTCAGTGAATTTGTTTTTTAATTGAAACAGAGTACCTTCTCCAATTACTGATGCCCCACTGATTCTGGAACAGTTTTCCTTTTTTTCTGTGCCCCTCTGTTCAAAAGTGATGCACCTTGGTAATAAAGATGCAACACTTCCCTTCAACTAACTGGGTGTATACCACAGAACTGCTGTCTATGAGAAGTATGTCCACAGAGTTCTGTGGTATACACCCAGTTAGTTGAAGGGAAGTGTTGCATCTTTATTACTGGGATGCATAACTTTGGAACAGAGGGGCACAGAATAAGGAAAACTGTTCCAGAATCAGAGGAGCAGCAGCAATTGGTGGGAGTACTCAGTTTGAACTTTAAAAAAAAAAAAATCTAGTGAATGGTTTAAGAACATTGGGGATAACGCCTTAACACACTAAATTGAGAAAAATAAATTACTCCTCCACAGTACACAAAAACATGTTTCACTGCCTGAGCAGCATTATCAGCAGTATGGGACAAGACATGGAATAGCTTGCACGGTTTCTAGTTAAAGGGGGTTGTCCACTACTATTGAAAATAGCCCAATGTATTTTTATGATGAATAGAAGCTTCTTTGTAATTAGCGTCCTCTGCTGTTCTTGCCTGTGAGTGGCGCTATTACTGGCCGCTCACAGGCATCACGTGACCCCCGGCTGCTGCCGGCTCTGACATCCGCTGATGTCACGTCATGATTCCGGATGCAGCCGGGGGTCTCTCTTCTGCGTTCCAAGGTGACTGCTGGGTTGTGGGTGGGGTTACCCCCCACGTCAGACCCAGCATCCACCGCGCGCTCTCCCTTTCCCCATTCATTGGGAAAGCACGCAGTGGATGCTGGGTGTGACGTGCGGGGTAACCCCGCCCACAACCCAGCAGCCACCACGGGGACCCCAGCGCTGAGTCACACCTCACTTGACGTGACATCAGCGGGGGGAGTCACGTGATGCCCGTGAGTGGCCAGTGATAGCGCCGCACACAGGCAGAAACAGCAGAGGGAGGTAATTACAAAGAAGCTTCTTTTCATCATAAAAATACATTGGGCTATTTTCAATAGTAGCGGACAACCCCTTTTACTATAAAGCTTTATTTCCATGCAGTGTGTCCCACCCAATAAATGCCTACTTTTATCATGCCTAAACCTGACCATTCCTTTGGTGGTGTCGGCAAAATACCTAGTTTCCAATGAGAAACAAAAAGATTT
This sequence comes from Phyllobates terribilis, assembly GCF_046119375.1. Lineage (NCBI taxonomy): Eukaryota > Metazoa > Chordata > Amphibia > Anura > Dendrobatidae > Phyllobates > Phyllobates terribilis. The sequence continues at coordinate 458,605,610 of NW_027362762.1, read as the reverse complement.
GCATATGGCAAAAGCCAATTTTCCCAAAAAAAAGATGAAGGAAAAAAAATAAATAAATAAAAAAAATATAATAATAATATATATATATATATATATCTCTTTCTCTGACCTCATATTATAATCATAATGCATCAGCATGAAACTCAGAATTCTGTATACCTTTACATAAGCATTTTTTTGTCATTTTACTTCAATGGGGCATTGAAGCTTCTTTTGAGGCAACCAGCTGTCTGCTAAACCAGGTCCTTAGAGAGACCATCAGCCTCCACATATTTATGTCTTGCAGACTACTTACGTACCTCCTCCCTCAGCTCATATTGCTCTATCAGCTTCTTTAGCCTGTCCGCTAGTTCGACATTCTCCTGGCGCAGCTTAGTGTTGCGCTCATTGTGTTGCTCCATCTGAGTCTGGATGTCATTCAGTGTCAACTGGAAGTGAGAAGTCACCTCCTTGCGTTTCTCCTCTTCTTCACGGGCTCTTTGCATACCTTCCTCCTGCGCGGGTAAAACAGAAATGTTTAAACTGGTCCTAATTTTTTTTTTTTTTTTTTTTTTTTCCCATACCACATTTGTAAAAACAGGACTCAAAAATCAATTGCACTATTAATGATATCTGATATATACTAATACGATAAATGAACTGGAAACCAAAACTTCTTAGTTATAACCTTGTTTCAATAGGCCCAAGTTAAAATTGGGCCCCAATGCAAAATCCATAGCAGGGGCCACCAACTACTGGTGTCTTATACGGCAGAGGGGCTTTTGGACCCCGTAAGGCACCAGGGCCATATGCAACTGCTTCCTCTATGTATTCTATGCATGAAACATAGGTTTCTACTTGCCTTTAAACTTCGGTTGTGCCTCTGCAACTCTCTACAAAGACTCTCCAATTTACTACGAGCTAGAATGGCCTTGCTGTGCTCATTACGGAGCTGGTCCTTCTCCTGGATGAGCTGAGTCTGCTTTTTCTGCAGAACTCTCATTTGTTTTTGAGATGTTCTATGTTCTTCCAGCTTTGGGGACAACATAGTAGACATTAGTATTATATCAATTTGACAAAGTATTAAAACGCATCTTTCTATATTCCTATTAGCTCTCACCAGTTCTGCATATTTCTTGCACAGGGCAGCCAGTTTTTCTTCTGGGGTGCTTAGTGTGTTTAGGGTCTGCATTAGCAGGGTGATCTCCTTTCCTGAAATTTAAAGACATGGCTGAATGGGAATGTTCAGTTTGGAGGACCAGTTCCTAGCATCAATGTACATAAAAGGTTGTCAGTAGTGTTCAATATTCCATGTTATATGCATCCCACATACAGCTCTATTATACCGAGCCTCTTCACACAAATTAGTAGGGTTATACTAGTTGGTACAACTACACACACTAAACAGCCCTCCAAATTCTCCAACAGGAGTGCTGTGATTCTTTGTAGTCAGGTGGCGATCCTGTGCCAAGGTCCCACCAGCTAGGAGTTCTGAAAATAATTGCATATTTGCTTGGCCGTTTCCATATTTCCAGTAGACTAGATAGTAAAGAAGCTCTTGTCTCCTGACCATACACAGGAGTGGCTGGAACCTCTAGTGCTACATATTCAGTGCTAAGCTGCACAACAAAGTTTCTGTGCATGTGCCTCTATAGTTAGCACAATATTTCAGGAACAACTCTAGACTCAATACCACAAACTCCATTGTAAAACAGAGGTTAGGATGAGATACAAGCAGGTAATTGATAGGACTCCTTGATATGTAACACAGCATCAGTGACATGGGGTATGGCTCTCACCATGAATCTGGTTTCTGCTCTGGCATAGTTCTTACTCACCGAGCCCCTTGGCCTTTTTCTTGTCTGGCACTCGCTTCTGATCTTTGTCTGGGTCACTTATTGTCCGGTTATCATGTGCACCACGCAGTTCCTCCTTCACTCCATTCACTTCTGGCACCACAGGCTCGGTTTCTCCATTCTTAGCAGTCTCAGGAGGACCTTTATCAGTTTCTTCAGAATCAGCCATTCCTTCCTGACCAGCAGTCACACAATAGGTATTCAAAATATCCTCTAACTGCCTGCTAAGTTCTTCCGAGACATCACAGTTAGGAGCGGCATGACAAGCAGCTCCCTCACCTGCAAAGACAACCACATGAGCAAACATACTAAGGCTATGTTCACACGTCTAGTAGTGAGCAGTTAGGACGGATCCAGCAGTAATCTGTTGGCAAAATAGTTGTGCAGACAACTTTTTAGTCCGTTTTTAAATAACTAATCTCTGCTGGATCTGTGTTTTTGTTTTTTTCTCACACTGAAGTCTATTGAAAACAGATCTGTTAAATCAGGCACCCGTTTTTCTTCCATTTGTAATCGATCTGTTTTTTACCTACTGGATCCATTCTAACGGATCAGTACTAGACATGAGAACATAGCTTAAGATATATTCTTAGCGCATATGAAGGTACTCAAGCTCTCTCAACATGCATGACTGTCTGAGAGGACACATTATAGATACTATAAAATAAAGAGCTGTGTGACAGATTATCATTAAAGGGGTTGTCCGCTCAAAATGGATGAGTCTGCAGTCACTCTGTGCGACTGCATGAAATCACCCCAGCAGACGCACTGTGCTCTGCGGCGATTTGCTAGTTTTCTGAGCCGGGAACGGAGGGTATATATGATTTACAGTACAGACCAAAAGTTTGGACACACCTTCTCATTTAAAGATTTTTCTGTATTTTCATGACTATGAAAATTGTACATTCACACTGAAGGCATCAAAACTATGAATTAACACATGTGGAATTATATACTTAACAAAAAAGTGTGAAACAACTGAAAATATGTCTTATATTCTAGGTTCTCCAAAGTAGCCACCTTTTGCTTTTATGACTGCTTTGCACACTCTTGACATTCTCTTGATGAGCTTTAAGAGGTAGTCACCGGAAATGGTCTTCCAACAATCTTCAAGGAGTTCCCAGAGATGCTTAGCACTTGTTGGCCCTTTTGCCTTCACTCTGCGGTCCAGCTCACCCCAAACCATCTCGATTGGGTTCAGGTCTGGTGACTGTGGAGGCCAGGTCATCTGGCGTAGCACCCCATCACTCTCCTTCTTGGTCAAATAGCCCTTACACCGCCTGGAGGTGTGTTTGGGGTCATTGTCCTGTTGAAAAATAAATGATGGTCCAACTAAATGCAAACCGGATGGAATAGCATGCCGCTGCAAGATGCTGTGGTAGCCATGCTGGTTCAGTATGCCTTCAATTTTGAATAAATCCCCAACAGTGTCACCAGCAAAGCACCCCCACACCATCACACCTCCTCCTCCATGCTTCACGGTGGGAACCAGGCATGTAGAGTCCATCTGTTCACCTTTTCTGCGTCGCACAAAGACACGCTGGTTGGAACCAAAGATCTCAAATTTGGACTCATCAGACCAAAGCACAGATTTCCACTGGTCTAATGTCCATTCCTTGTGTTCTTTAGCTCAAACAAGTCTCTTCTGCTTGTTGCCTGTCCTCAGCAGTGGTTTCCTAGCAGCTATTTTACCATGAAGGCCTGCTGCACAAAGTCTCCTCTTAACAGTTGTTGTAGAGATGTATCTGCTGCTAGAGCTCTGTGTGGCATTGACCTGGTCTCTAATCTGAGCTGCTGTTAACCTGCGATTTCTGAGGCTGGTGACTCGGATAAACTTATCCTCAGAAGCAGAGGTGACTCTTGGTCTTCCTTTCCTGGGGCGGTCCTCATGTGAGCCAGTTTCTTTGTAGCGCTTGATAGTTTTTGCAACTGCACCATGAGACACTTTCAAAGTTTGCCCAATTTTTCGGACTAACTGACCTTCATTTCTTAAAGTAATGATGGTCACTCGTTTTTCTTTACTTGGCTGCTTTTTTCTTGTCATAATACAAATTCTAACAGTCTATTCAGTGGGACTATCAGCTGTGTATCCACCAGACTTCTGCACAACACAACTGATGGTCCCTACCCCATTTATAAGGCAAGAAATCCCACTTATTAAACCTGACAGGGCACACCTGTGAAGTGAAAACCATTTCCGGTGACTACCTCTTGAAGCTCATCAAGAGAATGCCAAGAGTGTGCAAAGCAGTCATCAAAGCAAAGGTGGCTACTTTGAAGAACCTAGAATATAAGACATATTTTCAGTTGTTTCACACTTTTTTGTTAAGTATATAATTCCAAATGTGTTAATGCCTTCAGTGTGAATGAACAATTTTCAAAGTCATGAAAATACAGAAAAATCTTTAAATGAGAAGGTGTGTCCAAACCTTTGGTCTGTACTTTTGGCCTCGCACCATGCAATTGTCTCTAATCGAGACATGGCCTCGCTCCACACAAGTGTATGGAACGAGGCTGCGCCCACAGGACGGGCACTGGCAGGCACTATGTATGTATAACGCATACATACCCTCCATTCCCGGCTCAGAAAACCGGCAAATCTGTGCATGCGCTGGGGTGTGTGTGTGGGGGGAAATCATAAATCTGCAGTCACACAGAGTGATGTGCAGACTTATCAATTTGGACCTGACAACCCCTTTAATGAAATTTATAAAAAACAACATGTCTAAATTTCTCCTCAATTTCAAGATCTCTGCTTACGATCAGTGAATAGAAATATATATATATATATTTTTTTATATCCAGAGGTAGAGACCTAGTCTTGCTGAAAGCTACAGTTGCATTTACACAGGCTGACAATCTACAAACGCTCACTGCTGACTGTTGGCCTATGTAAACATGATGGTGATCACCCATTGAAGGAGCAAAAAGCTCATTCATCAGGTGACTAGATCTTTTATGCCAGTGGAAAAATAATCATTATCAATAGCATATTCAGTCTGTGCAAACAGGATGTGCTGCCAATATGATGAAGTGAATTGTTCCCATCAGTTTTTGTTGGCCTAAGCGCGTAATCGAGCACTGTGTATTTTCCATCAGCACTCATTAAAGGGAATCTATAACAATCTGAGAGCAGCATGATGTAGTGGCACAGACCCATATTCCTGCGATGTATTACTTACTGGGTGGCCTGCTGTCATTTTGATAAAAATCACAGTTTTATCTACTTTAGATCTACTGGTTCTCTGAATGCTGAGCTCCGTATAACCCACCCACACTACTGATTAGCAGCTGTGTGCACTATGCAGAGGCAGAAAGCTGTCAATCGGTAGTGGGGCCGAGGTTACACAGAGCTCATGAATATGGAGAACTGCATGACAGCAGGATTATTAGTCCTCTAGTGATAAAATCACTGTTTTATAAGCAGGAGGTTGTCAAAACTACAGCAAACAAACATCACTAGGATCAGGGTCTCTGTCTCTACGTTATGCTGATGTCAAATTAGGTGGCAAAAGCTTGGTGACAAACTCCCATTAATGTGTCTGAAATTAGCCTGTATAAATGTACCTTAAAAAGGGGTTTTCCCACTAGATCTTGGAATAAAAATAAATTCCACAATTGGATGTGATTAAAACAAACGTTTCTGGGCTATGTAATGGCTGTGTCTGACCGTGCAGGAATATTGTCTGATCATACAAGAGCTCCTGGGCAGGGGGAGGCAAAAGAGTATACAGACATTACAGCAAGGGATCACAGCTGATTCTGTGAGGTAAAACATTGTTTAAAAACAGGCAGAGAAATGTTTTACCTCACAGAAAGAACCAGCTGTGATCCCCTGCTGTAATGTCTGTATACTCTTTTGCGTCCTCCCCTTGCCCAGGAGCTGTGGTATGGTCAAACAATGTTCCGTACACGGTCAGACACAGCCATTACACAGTACACAGCAGGGGCACATTTATAAGATTATCTCAGCACAGGAACATTTTATTTAATCCCTTCCTATTGTGGACCTTATTTTAATTTCAAGATCTAGTGAATAAAATTAACTTTTGTTTGTGCGAAAACCCCTTTAAGAGGCAATAATTAGTGTGCTAAATACATCAGTTACAGAACAAATCGCTGTACTGTAAATTCACTACAGTATCAGTAAGTGTAAAACATATCTGCTTGGAGTGCTGGCTGTTTGGCTCACAGAGCATTGTCTGGATACACTATCTGAGGTTATAGTCACACATGATATCCCACATGTAATTACTACATCAGAAATCAAAAGATGACACTTTCTGCTTTGGATATGCTAATTAAAGTGTCTCAGATATGCAAAAAGATTGCCCCAGTCAGTAGAGCTAATGAACAGCATGCTACATTCTTGTGCATTTTATTTTTTTTATCAGTGTGGAAATTTTCTGTAGCAAGTAAGTATTGATTGTGGAAGCCTCATTTACATACATGGGATGTGGATGCTCATTGGATTTCAAATCTGCATACAAATCATGAATGTGTGAACAGGGACTTATGGTCCCCAAACACAGACTAATGCCACCTGAACTCAGCAATATCAGACAACAATCTAAAGTGTATGGGGGTCTCCTGACTCTCCAAGAGATGATGTCGGGAGAGAAAAGAATCCAGCATGTCCAATTTAAGAATGCAAATCCTTTTGTTCTCGGTGAGATAAGCCAGCACCAGAGGTGTCTTTACAATGGCTCTCCAAGGACACAGGAGTGCTCCGCAAAGCCAAGAGCTCCCGTGTATGGGGAAGTTGGGATTTTTTTCCCTTCCATCTTTCTGTTTAACCACAGCTCTATTTAGTATGACATATTCCCCATATCCTTATGTATTTTTTCTGCATTTATTGGCACTGATCTTTGTAAATATGGGATTTTTCTAGATTTTCTTGATTGATTGATTACTTTTTGCTAAGAGTTTTAGGGATTTAATATCACTGCTCACATTGATTGGCATGGAACACTGTTAGGTTGTAGTTAGGTGCTCATGCATGACTTCTATATTGTGCACAAATATATATGTTTGTCACCTACAATATGGTGTGACACACAATTTGGGGTCTAATTGTTTTTTTTAGCATTTAATGTCTTGGTCATATAAAAATCATATTTTGCGAAAGAAATAAACCTCTTTTTATAATTATTTTCCCTGGATGTTGCTTACAGTGGTGGCCAAAAGTATTGGCACCGCTGCAATTCTGTCAGATAATACTCAGTTTCTCCCTGAAAATGATTGTAATCACAAATTCTTTGGTATTATTCTCTTCATTTCATTTGTCTTCAATGAAAAAAAACACAAAAAGAATTGTCCTAAAGCCAAATTGGATATAATTCCACACCAAACCTAAAAAAGTGGGTGGACAAAAGTATTGGCAGTGTTTGAAAAATCATGTGATGCTTCTCTAATTCATGTAATTAACAGCACCTGTAACTTACCTGTGGCACCTAACAGGTGTTGGCAATAACTAAATCATACTTGCAGCCAGTTAACATGGATTAAAGTTGACTCAACCTCTGTCCTGTGTCCTTGTGTGTACCACATTGAGCATGGAGAAAAGAAAGAAGACCAAAGAACTGTCTGAGGACTTGAGAAACCAAATTGTGAGGAAGCATGAGCAATCTCAAGGCTACAAGTCCATCTCCAAAGACCTGAATGCTCCTGTGTCTTCCGTGCGCAGTGTCATCAAGAAGTTTAAAGCCCATGGCACTGTGGCTAACCTCCCTAGATGTGGACGGAAAAGAAAAATTGACGAGAGATTTCAACGCAAGATTGTGCGGATGGTGGATAAAGAACCTCGACTAACATCCAAACAAGTTCAAGCTGCCCTGCAGTCCGAGGGTACAACAGTGTCAACCCGTACTATCCGTCGGCGTCTGAATGAAAAGGGACTGTATGGTAGGATACCCAGGAAGACCCCACTTCTTACCCCGAGACATAAAAAAGCTAGGCTGGAGTTTGCCAAAACTTACCTGAGAAAGCCTAAATTGTTTTGGAAGAATGTTCTCTGGTCAGATGAGACAAAAGTAGAGCTTTTTGGGGAAAAGCATCAACATAGAGTGTACAGGGGGAAAAAAAAAAAAAGAGGCATTCAAAGAAAAGAACACTGTCCCTACAGTCAAACATGGCGGAGGTTCCCTGATGTTTTGGGGTTGCTTTGCTGCCTCTGGCACTGGACTGCTTGACCGTGTGCATGGCATTATGAAGTCTGAAGACTACCAACAAATTTTGCAGCATAATGTAGGGCCCAGTGTGAGAAAGCTGGGTCTCCCTCAGAGGTCATGGGTCTTCCAGCAGGACAATGACCCAAAACACACTTCCAAAAGCACTATAAAAAGGTTTGAGAGAAAGCACTGGAGACTTCTAAGGTGGCCAGCAATGAGTCCAGACCTGAATCCCATAGAACACCTGTGGAGAGATCTCAAAATGGCAGTTTGGAGAAGGCACCCTTCAAATATCAGGGACCTGGAGCAGTTTGCCAAAGAAGGCTATGTGCCCACGATGCAGAAATGCTCAGGATTTTTTCCTGAGCGTTTCTGCATCTCCCTGGCAGAAAAAAAACGCATGCGGATTGTACATGCGTTTTCCTGCCACGGACATGCGGAAATGGAGCGGTTACCCACTGACATTTCCGCATGTGGATTGACAAGCGCTTTCCAAGCGATTAGCATCACTTGGAAAGTGCTTGTGACCCGATAGAGTGGTAAAAATAAAAAAATAAATGTATACTTACCCTCCGATGGCCCCCGATGTCCCGCTCACTCCGTTCTCCCCTGCCGGCAACAGTGAATTGAAAAGACCTGCCGATGTCAGCGTCGCGTGACCCGTCACATGACTCTGATGTCAGCGCATGTCCTTCAATTCACTGCAAAGTGCCGGGAAGCAAGTAGGAGCGGTGCGCGGGCCGACAGAAGGTAAGTATACATTTATTTTTTATTTTATTCTTTTTTTTACAGATTTTTTAATGGTACCTGGGTGTGGAGGAGACTCTCCTCTCATCTACACCCGGGTACCATCCGCACATTAGAACGCTTGGATTACGCATCTACATACAGTACAGACCAAAAGTTTGGACACACCTCATTTAAATATTTTTGTGTATTTTCATGACTTTGAAAATTGTACATTCACACTGAAGGCATCAAAACTATGAATTAACACATGTGGAATTATATACTTAACAAAAAAGTGTAAAACAACTGAAAATATGTCTTATATTCTAGGTTCTTCAAAGTAGCCACCTTTTGCTTTGATGACTGCTTTGCAAACTCTTGGCATTCTCTTGATGAGCTTCAAGAGGTAGTCACCAGAAATGGTCTTCCAACAATCTTGAAGGAGTTCCCAGAGATGCTTACCACTTGTTGGCCCATGCTTCACGGTGTGAACCAGGCATGTAGAGTCCATCCATTCACCTTTTCTGCTTCGCACAAAGACACGGTGGTTGGAACCAAAGATCTCAAATTTGGACTCATCAGACCAAAGCACAGATTTCCACTGGTCTAATGTCCATTCCTTGTGTTCTTTAGCCCAAAAAAGTCTCTTCTGCTTGTTGCCTGTCCTTAGCAGTGGTTTCCTAGCAGCTATTTTACCATGAAGGCCTGCTGCACAAAGTCTCCTCTTAACAGTTGTTGTAGAGATGTGTCTGCTGCTAGAACTCTGTGTGGCATTCACCTAGTCTCTAATCTGAGCTGCTGTTAACCTGCGATTTCTGAGGCTGGTGACTCGGATAAACTTAGCCTCAGAAGCAGAGGTGACTCTTGGTCTTCCTTTCCTGGGGCGGTCCTCATGTGAGCCAGATTCTTTGTAGCACTTGATGGTTTTTGCAACTGCACTTGGGGACACTTTCAAAGTTTTCCCAATTTTTCGCACTGACTGACCTTCATTTCTTAAAGTAATGATGGCCACTTGTTTTTCTTTACTCAGCTGCTTTTTTCTTGCCATAATACAAATTCTAACAGTCTATTCAGTAGGACTATCAGCTGTGTATCCACCAGACTTCTGCACAACACAACTGATGGTCCCAACCCCATTTATAAGGCAATAAATCCCACTTATTAAACCTGAGAGGGCACACCTGTAAAGTGAAAACCATTTCCGGTGACTACCTCTTGAAGCTCATCAAAAGAATGCCAAGAGTGTGCAAAGCAGTCATCAAAGCAAAAGGTGGCTACTTTGAAGAACCTAGAATATAAGACATATTTTCAGTTGTTTCCCACTTTTTTGTTAAGTATATAATTCCACATGTGTTAATTCATAGTTTTGATGCCTTCAGTGTGAATGTACAATTTTCATAGTCATGAAAATACAGAAAAATCTTTAAATGAGAAGGTGTGTCCAAACTTTTGGTCTGTACTGTATACAGTGATGCGTAATCCATGCGGTCTAATGCAAGTCAATGGCGGCAAAGACGCAGCACTTCCGCAAAATAATTGGTAGTGCTGCGTTTTTTTCCGCAATGATAATCCGCAGCGGAAATTTCCGCAGCATGTGCATAGCACAATGCGGATTATCATTGGGGAACATTGCTGCCCTTCTACCATGCATTTTTAATGCATTTCCCCAGCTGCAAAAACGCTGCGGAAACGAATTAAAAAAGCATCGTGGGCACACAGCCGAAGAATGGTCTACAATTCCAGCAGAGCATTGTAAGAAACTCATTGATGGTTACCAGAAGCGGTTGTTCAACCAAATATTAGGCTGAGGGTGCCAATACTTTTGTCTGGCCCATTTTTGGAGTTTTGTGTGAAATGATCAATGATTTGATTTTTGCTTCATTCTCTTTTGTGTTTTTTCCTTGCAAGCAAATTAAATGAAGATAATAATACCAAAAAATTTGTGATTGCAATCATTTTCAGGAAGAAACTGAGTATTATCTGACAGAATTGCAGGGGTGTCAATACTTTTGGGCACCACTGTATATACATGGTTTTATCTCCTGTTATACTATTGATTCTTTGTACCGTGAAGCAATGGGTCTTATATAGGCTGTTTTGTGATGAAAGAGTATGGAGAGAGAGCGGTCAGCCAAATCATTGTTTGATGGACAGATATCTATCGTGTATGAGGGGGCTTAAAGGGGCTGTCGCATGAACAAAGTACATTTTAATTAATAGACCTTGGAATAAAAATAATCTCCACAATTGGATGTGTTTAAAAATGTGCCACTGCTGTGTACTGTGTAATGGTTGTGTCTGACCATGCAGGTACATGGTCTGATCATACCACATCTCCTGGGCAGGGGAGGAAGAAAAAGTATATAGACATTACAGAAGGAGATCTCAGCTGATTCTTTCTGTGAGGTTAAACATTTCACTGCCTGTTTAAAAACAATATTACACCTCACAGAAAGAATAAATTTGTGATCCCCTGCTGTAATGTCTGTATACTCCTTTGCTTCCTCCCCTGCCCAGGAGCTGTGGTATGATCAGACCATGTTCCTGCACGGTCAGACACAGCCATTACACAGTACACAGCAGGGGCACATTGATAAGATTATCTCAGCACAGGGACATTTTATTTAGACACATAGATCTTGGAATAATAACTTCCACAATTCGATTAATTGAAATGTACTTTGTTTGTGGGAAAACCCCTTTAAGGCTTAAATGGAATTTCAGCCACGGCTGTGGAGTCGGAGTTAGTATAAATTGAACTGACTCCTAAAATCTATAATAAATTGGGTACAGTCATAAAATGCAGGATGTGCTGTAAATGTTTTCATAATTTGGGAAAGTTATGAAATGTCTGTTCTATTCCTGATCTAAGGATCTTGGCTTTTAGTTTAGATAAATCTGTGCTGCACTTTATGTAGACGCTCAGTAGTGAGGCCGGGCTGTGGAGTCGGAGTTAGGGAAATTGATTTCAGCAGACAAAAGGTAGATCAGAAGTCCCAGACTTACATGCCACATTTCCTGTCACTCGTGTAGTGTTGTCAGGGAGACCTTGTCGGCGTTCAGATCACCATACACTAGAATCCCCCCTAGTATGAGCAGTGGCAGCTCTACAAGATCATCAATATATGTGGTGGTCTCTGTGACACCACTGCTCACCTGGTGGCAATCAGATCAGATCTCACTTAAGGCATTGGGGCTGTAATTTTAGGTACTTTCCTTTAACTATGTAAACAGTGCCGGATAACCCTAGAAGTCCTGGCGAAAGCACCTAACTATACAACCCCTTTTAGCCCTGATTGATGTACATTTTAACAATCTTTTTATGCGTCCAAGTTCCAGCCTGAAAGTGGATTTTGGAACCTGAGCCAACAGTATCATAGGGATCCATGATGCCATTAGCTCGGGTCAGAAAACTCACCACCAGGCTGGGACTGGCAGTCGGAATATGGACCCTATAATACACTAGTGTTATGGCTGCCTCTATAAGGCCTTAGGCCACAATGGATTTAGAATAATGTCTTCCTTGGATCCCAGTGTGGTATAGTCGGATCTTCCCTTTATCTCTCTTCTCACATTAGGATCTAATTTGGGGTTTAGGCAAAAAACAAAACAAAACAACAAACATGAAAATCTGCGACAAATAGAAAACAATCAAGAACAGAACAAAACTCCCCGCCCTGTAAACAAGACCAACATAACCTCATCCTGGCACCGTGGGCCAACCTGTATCAGTGTGGGGGACAGATGGCTGCCATAGGTGGGCAGCCACTTGGCAGATGGAGGGAGCTCTAGTGACTAGTCCCATTTAGAAGGTGAGGTTTTCTGTGGAGCTCCCCTGTCAGGGTGGGCACAGTCAGAAATCAGATGGCACTCACCTTGGCTGGCAGCTGGGCATGGATCTGCAGAGCCCTGTCCTTCAGGAGGTGGTAGGGGGGCAGGGGAGGCTGGAAGTGCAGCTGTTGTGCAAGTTTGCATTTCCTGGTCCTTCATTGTCTGCGCTGTGAAGGGGGAAGTGAGAGACTACAGTTCAGACGTTGGCAAGTGCTGGCTCCAAGCAGCTAAAGGACCTTTGATGATGTCATGGCCACGTGATCAGTCACATGTGTGGGAGGAGTCAGACTCTGGGCTGTGCTTCCCTTGTGCAGCACAGAGGGTTACAGTTCCCGCCTTTCCTGCGGGGTGACTGTGTGAGGCAGTGAGAATGGTGCAGAGACATACAGGCGGCCACTCACCACACAATCAGTCACACTCCCTAGAGCCCTGCATTATGGCAGCATTGGTTTTGAAACGTCCTTTCATTTGTTAGGAGTCTTTAACCCTTTCGCAACCTTGGCTTTTGTCGTTTTTGCTTTTTCGTTTTTTGCTCCCTTTGTTCCCAGAGCCATAGCGTTTTTATTTTTTTGACAATATGGCCATGTGAGGGCTTATTTTTTGCGGGACAAGTTGTACTTTTCACAGTCATTACTAGTTTAACCATATCGTGTATGGGAAAACGGGAACAAAATTCCAAGTGCAGTAAAATTGCAAAAAAAGTGCAATACCACAGTTGTTTTTTATTTATTTTTTCCACGTTCACTGAATGCTAAAACTGACCTGCCATTCATATTCTCCAGGTCATTACGAGTTCATAGACACCAAACATGTATAGGTTCTTTTATATTTAAGTGGTGAAAAAAAAATCCAAAATTTGGTAAATAAAAAAAAAAAGCGCCATTTTCCGAGACCTGTAGCGTCTCCATTTTTCGGGATCTGGGGCTGGGTGAGGGCTTATTTTTTGTGCGCCGGGCTGACGTTTTTATTGATAACATTTTGGGGTAGATCCGATGTTTTGATCGCCCGTTATTGCATTTTATTGCAATTTTGCGGTGACCAAAAAACGTAATTCTGGCGTTTAGAATTTTTTTCTCGTTACACCGTTTACCGATCGGATTAATTCTTTTTTTATATTGATAGATCGGGCGATTCTGAACGCAGCGATACCAAATATGTCTATGTAGGTTTTTTTTTTAATATATATTTTATTTTGAATGGGGCAAATGGGGGGTGATTTAAACTTTTATTTTTTTTATATTTTTAAAAACTTTTTTTTTTCACTTACTGCATGCTTCAATAGTCTCCATAGGAGACTAGAAGCAGCAGTTGTCTGATCGGCTCTGCTACATACAGGGGACCAGCAGATCCCCTGCATGCAGCAGAAATGGTCCTGTGCTATGAGCGCCGACCACTAGGTGGCGCTCATAGCGACCAGATCATGACAACCACAGGCGTCTGCTGCAGACCCTGGGTTGTCATGCCCACCCATCGGTGACCCACGAGCACGTGACGGGGTCGCCGATGGGCGGGGCTTATGACGCGCAACCCGGAAGCGCGCTTTAAATGCCGCTGTCGGAGATTGACAGCAGCATTTAACATGTTAACAGCCGCGGGTGGATCGCGATTCCACCCGCGGCTGTTGCGGGCACATGTCAGCTGTAAGAATCAGCTGACATGTGCTCGGTTCAGTGAGGGCTCAGCACAGCAGCCCTCACTGAACGGGGGGTACGCAAATGTGCATACTAATACGGCATGGGCTGTAAAGGGGTTAAAAGTTTAGCAGAAATTTTCCATTTCGCCTAGTGGTGTAGTCACCATTATGGAGTCACAGGAGCCTCACGAAAGTTTGTAATAGTGGGACGCCAACAGAAAATGTTAGATTTTTCCACAAAAAAAAACGTTCTTTTGGACCTAAATTTTTCATTTTCACAAAGGACGCGATTTCACCTGACAATGATACCCCATATGGGGTCAGAAGCTGCTGTTTGGGCACAGAAGGGAAACAGTGCCATTTGGTCTTTGGCAGATTTCCTGAGGTGCCAAAACAGCAGAGACCCTGAGAAAATGACCCCATTTTTGAGACTGCACCCCTTGAATTTATCTAGGGGTGTGGGAGCATTTTGAACCCTCAGGTGCTTCGCAGAATTTTATACCACCAGGACATGGAAACAAAAAAACCTATTGCTAATGTTGCTTTAGCCCTAAATTTTTTTCATTTTCACAAGGTTAACAGGAGAAGATGGACCACGCAATTTTTCCTGAATACAGTAACACCCCACATGTGGTTGGAAACTAGTGCTTGGGCACACGGCAGGGCTCAGACAGGAGGGGTGCTGATGTTGGAGTGCAGGTTTGTAGATGTCACGTCATATTAGCAGAGTCCCTGAAAATGAGCCAATTTTACAAATTACACCCCCCAGTGAACTCATTTGGGGGTACAGTGAGAATGTGGATACCACCGGTGTTTCATAGAATGTTGCCCCACTGAGCCGTGAAGATAAAATAATTCCATGGTTTCTCCTAAAGATTTTTCATTTTCACAAGGGTTAATAGGAGAAAATGGATGCTAAAATGTGTTAGACAATTTCTTCTGGATAAGGCAGTACCACATATGTGGCTGGAAACAACTGTTTGTGCACATGGCAGGGCTCGAAAGGAAAGGAGTGCTATTTGACAATATAAAACATCGCTTAGCACTCGGCTGTGTTATATCAGATAGCACTCAGTCCGATGTTATACTATGGGGCTGTGCAGATCTGCAATTATTTTCTCATGCTGATTTGGCATGAGAAAAAAATTGCAGCATACTTCGAGTGTATCTGATAATTGGACCGAACGCACCCATCCTGTCTATGTGAGCATGTGAAACATCAGACTGCACTCGGATGTCAACAGAGTTCAGTCTGATTTACGCGGACAGAGAAAAGGGAAAAATTAAGTTCTCACCTGTGATGCGATTCCCACATGCGAGAGAATGGGATCACACTAAGATGACACTCGGCTCAAACTTTGATCAGACTTTGAGCAGATTGTAATTAACATAATCGGTCCGACTCTCGCATAAGAGCATATGGCCATTTTACAGCACACTAAGGGCTCGTTCTCATCTGCGTATAAATCGGACAAGTGCAATCCGATTAAAAATCGGATTGCACTCTGACTAATGTTATTCAATGATTCTGTGCTGTTCTGCGATTTTCTTTTTCTCATCTGGATGAGAAAAAAATTGCAGTATACTGCGAGTGTCCACGTATACCTAATGAGACTTGCCAATGCAAGTAAATGGATGCGTTAAAAAAATCACACAGCACACGGACCATGCGCGTCCAATTTTCATGCACACATCTTAAAGAAAACCCGACATGTCATCAGCAAAGTACAGTAAATTCACATCTCGAACTCTCAGAATAGAATAGATATCTAGATAGAAAGATGTCAGTGAGATATATAATCAGTGCTTTGCATGTGTATTTTACTGTACATGTATTTAGCTAATAAATGCAAAAATAAATGAAAAAAGTGGCATGGAGTCCCCCTTATTTTAATAATCCAACTAAGGGAAAGCAGACAGCTGTGAGCTGGTCTTAATAGTCTATGAAGGGGCCAATAGCCATGGAGCTGCCCAGCTTATTAATATCAGCTCACAGCTGTATGTTTAGCCTTTATTGGGTATTAAAAAGGGGGGGGACCCAAACAAAATGACTGGATATTGGCCCCAGCCTAATAGGACCAGCCCTCAGCATCCATTAGATGCACCAATTCTGGCGCTTAGCCTCGGCTCTTCCGATTGCCTTGACACGTTGACAATCGGGGTAATGGTTTGGGGTTGATGTCAGCTGTGTAATGTCCTCTGACATCAAGCCCAGGGGCTAGTAATAGAGAGGTGTCTATCAGACATCCCATAACTAACCCCATAGTCAAAAGAAACAAATACACAAAAGTCCTTTATTTGTAAAAAAAAAAAAAACACTCCCTGACAATTACCCTCTTTTACCCAGGGACGTCAGTAAGGTTATTGCAGTTCACAGCTGCTGAACTGCGGTAGCCTTACTGACTTCACTGCTCGCAGCGTGAGAACCGGCAGTAAATTCTCACGGTGCGAGCAGTGACGTCACAACAGCCGGGTTCTTGCGCTATGCAGCGTGAGAAATGGTAGTGGCTGCAGCTCCAGTCTATGGGGAGTGTTTTTTTTTCACAAATAAAGGATTTCTGTGAATGTATCTTTCTTTTGACTACGGGTTAGTAATGGGGGTGTCTGATAGGCACCTCTCCGTTACTAGCCCCTGGGCTTGATGCCAGCGGACATCAACTCCAAACCCATTACCCCGATTGCCAACGCACCAGGCTAAGCGCCAGAATTGGCGCATCTAATGGATGCGCCATTTCTGGGGCAGTTGAGAGTTGGTCCTATTAGGCTGGGAAGGGGCCAATATCTGTGGCTTTTCCTAGACTATTAACCCCTTCACCCCCAAAGCCTGTTTTCACCTTCATGACCAGGCCAAATTTTACAATTCTGACCAGTGTCACTTTATGTAGCAATAACTCTGAAACACTTCAACGGATCCCACTGATTCTCAGACTTTTTTTCGTGACATATTGTACTTCCTGATAGTGGTGAAATTTGTTCGATATGACTTGCATTTAATTGTGAAACAGTTGGAAATTTGGCGAAAATTTTGAACATTTTGCAATCTTCAAACTTTTAAAAACTTTTCATTTTTATGCCTTTAAACCAGAGAGTTGTTTTTGTCACACAAAATAGTTAATTAATAACATTTCCCATATGTCTACTTTTCACCAGCACAATTTTTGAAACTTTTTTTTTTTATTGTTCGGAAGTTAGAAGGATTAAAAGTTGACCAGCGATTCCTCATTTTTCCAACAAAATTTACAAAGCCATTTTTTATAGGGACCACATCACAATTAAAGTGACTTTGAGGCTGCGTGCCCACGATGCGTTTTTCCGAGGCGGAAACGCATCAAAAACGCTTGGTAATCCGCACCCCATGGTCCCCAATGGCATTCCGCAATGTCAATGCACATGCTATGGATTTTTTCGCAGCGTTTCTGCAGCGCTCATAAATCCGCAGCATGTTCATTAATTTTGCGGAAGCGCAGCGGAATTGCCGCCATTGACTTGCATTGAGACGCATATAATCCGTGTCTGTACATTTGTACACGCGGATTATATGCGTTTCAATGTTTATTTTTTTATTTTTACGGTCACACTATATAAATCCATGCCGTTTGCATGGATTTATATAGTGTGACCCAGTTGTCAAGCACTTTCCAAGTGATGCTAATCGCCTGGAAAGTGCTTGTCAGTCCGCATGCGGAAACACATGCGTTAACGGATGTGGATACGCATGTGAATCCTCATGTATTCCGCATGTATTCTGCAGGGAAAACGCATGCACAATCTGCATGCGTTTTTTCTGCCAGGGAGATGCAGAAATGTTGCAGAAATTTTCTGCTTCATTTCTGCATCGTGGGCACATAACACCAAGCAATGTGAACTGAGGTCTAAGATGGTACACATGCAAGAAAAAGGGTAGACAAATAGGACCGGGTCCCAACTTCAGACCACCTAGGCCCGTGGTAAGCTACATATATACTAATCAGCTCAACAAAGGGTACTTTGATCAAAAATAGTTCACTAAGTACCCTATATTTAATATGCAACTTTGCTTTACATGTATATATAATGATGGTAGGGTATGAGATATATTTTTTGTCTTTTATAGGTTTTGCTTCTTTTTGCTAGTGTGAACATGCTCCTATTTCTTGCATGTGTACCATCTTAGACCTCAGTTCACATTGCTTGTTTTTTTGTCTTGTTTGCATTCTGTGCAAATTAAGGGTGTGGCATCCCCTTTGTTGAGCTGATTAGTATATATGTAGCTTACCACGGGCCTAGGTGGTCTGAAGTTGGGACCCGGTCCTATTTGTCTACCCTTTTATATGCATTACTTCAACTTTGATATACAGTAAGGTTTTTAATATAGACAGTATAGGTACCGTCCCAATTTAGGGTCACCTTGTCGCTGGTGGGACAGCTTGTATACTTTTTTTGATCAAAAATAGTTCACTAAGTACCCTATATTTAATATGCAACTTTGCTTTACATTTATATATAATGATGGTAGGGTATGAGATCTATTTTTTGTCTTTTGTAGGTTTTGCATCGTGGGCACATAGCCTGAGAGATCTACAGTATATGACAGAAAATACCCAAAATTGACACCATTCTAAAAACTGCACTCTTCAAGATAATCAAAACCACATTCAAAAAGTTTATTAACCCTTCAGGTGCGTCACAGCCTCTTAGGTGCCAGAATAGCAGTACCCCCTCAAGTGACCTTATTTTGGAAATTACACACCTCTGGGAATTCATAGATTTTGATTCCATTAGTGTTTTTCCTGTGCTCTACACTGAGCACTTATGTTGGGTGGGGGTTTCAGTGTAAATCTGCGAAGAACAGGATTCAATACCTCCCAACTTTTGAAGAATGGAAAGTGGGACAAATTACGCGGTGCACATAGCGCACTGCGTCAAATTTTGACTATGCTCTTGACCACACCCCAATCCACACCCATTTACCATTTCTTTCTACCATGGCAGGAGGAGATGTCAGAGGGGCGGTAGCAGTGAGGGACATTCTGAAGACGCTTGAGGCTGCAGGGCGTAGACCCAAATCCGGGACTGTCCCGCTGTATCTGGAAAAGTTAGGACTACAGATGAGCATATCGATACACAGGATTCTGGTCCAGCATCCAGGCCAGTGGTACCTGGTGGCTGGACTGGAGGCCATGAATCTCTTACCTTCTGGCATCCCCGGCGCAGCTTTTGACTAGCCAGAGCTGGAGCGACGTCATCTGTGAGTCCTGCTCATCTCTAGTTGGGACTTAAGGATTTTTATTCATAGTCGTAGCAGATCTTTCTCATATCTAGGTAGCTTCATTATATGACATCTGGCTTTTTTGTGTCTGTAAATCCATGTTCACACTTAGCATAAATACTGTCTTTTGTTTTCTGCCAGTGTCCACACAAAACTATACAATGACAATCTTCTCTGGTTATTGCATCTTTGCTGCATTTTTTATGCCTTTTCCCACTTATTTTCACACTTATTTGATGCCTTTTTGGTGCAGATGTGGAGCTGCATTTCTAATGTGTTTTTTATAGTACAGAAAAGCTTTCATTCTGCACTTAAAAAGTAAATGCTGCTATTTACATGCCTTTTTTAGACTCCACATAAAGCCTTTAGAGAAAAAAAAGCACCAAAACCGTCCAGCAGCGTCTTTAGACGCACAGGGGGCACAGTTTTCACAAAATCAAATCCACTGTGCTTGGACAGTTAAACGCAGCAAACACGCAATAATCAGAAAAGATTATTATTGCATTCATTGTGTGTTGCGGACATCTGCATACAATTTGCAGAGAAAAGCGCAGTAGAAAATAACCACAGCATTTATGCTACGTGTGAACAGGGCTTCAGTGTTACACTTTTATTACTTTTTATGTCTTTAATAGAGAAAAATATCAATTAAATCTTTTTTTTTACACCATTAACCGATCCCTGTAAATAATCTGATAGTTGTGTTGTGTGGGTCTTTACAGAGACACCAAATATCTGTGTTATTTGCTGATTCGTGTTGTTTAATGTTTTTAAAAAAAAGCTCAATAAAAATGAAATTATTGTAAGTGTTTTTCATTTTTTTAGGGGGGAATCTCTTTTATTCTCCCTCTAGACTATGGGGACATATAAATACACTGTTATATACAATGTATCTCTATGTATCAGTACAATTTGTCTGCGGGATTAATGGTTGCAATGCAGATCAAATATACATAATTCTATCAGTGACATCACTGGAGCATGTAGCTCATGGCTTTAGCTGTTGTCTGCAATTATAGAGGTTGTGGATTTGAATCCGAGGGAGAAGCTCAAAAAAGTAGGAAATAACATTTTTGTAATTGTTTTTTTATTAGTTTTATAGAAACAAAAAAATCTGACTTTTCTTCACCTCTAGAATAAGGGACATAGAGATACATTGTATATAACAGTGTATCTCTATGCACCTGTATAATCTTCTTTTGGGTTTATTGCCAGCAATACAGCTCAAGATTACGATGTACAATACAAAGTTATATTGTGGTACAGTGTTAGCCAGAAAAATCGATGTAAATACTTTTATGCCCAATGGTGTTCCTCCCAACAGCTGGGCCAATCGCATGTGGGCCCTACTGAGAGCAGTTTTGGCCAATGGACCACGGAATTGGAGATCACTACCGTCCAGCAGCTGAAGGGGCTCATCGCAACTGAGCAGTTTTTGTGGAACGGCCCGGAGCAGTATCTCCGTGACCGGAAGCCAAAGGGAGCCTCTGCAACAGCGACACTTGCTGATGAGTACTCTAACAACAGGATTTCAGAGGCCAAGAAACCTGGCAGCTGGAGAGGGAGTAAGATGAACGTGGTACCTGCTGTCCCTGCCCCTAAGCCCAGGGGGTTACCGCTTTGCAAGCTTCAGGTTTTCGTGGGTCCTGGACGAAAGAGTCTCAGTGGGCCCCTTTAATGCATACCACAATTCATGATGCACAGATAAGAAATATAGACATAGTACACTTCTTACATTACATGAGTGATATCTAATGTAAATTCTGCAATAGCTCAGAAACCGGCGAATCCTCGCAGCGCACAGTGCGAGCCCTGGGAGGATTCAAAAGTTTTAATTTTAGACCGGACAGTATAGTCCTCCATACAGTATTATGGGCACCACATAGTCCTCCATACAGTATAATGAGCCCCATATATTGCTTCATACAGAATAATGGACCCTACATAATGCTCTATACGAATAATGGACCCCATATAATGCTCTATACAGAATAATGGACCCCATATAATGCTCTATACAGAATAATGGACCCCATATAATACTGCATACAGAAGAATGGACCCCATATAATACTGCATACAGAAGAATGGACCCCATATAATGCTCCATACAGAATAATGGACCCAATATAATGCTCCATACAGAATAATGGACCCCATATAATGCTCCATACAGAATAATGGGCCTCATATATTGCTCAATACAGAATAATGGGCCCCATATAATGCTCCATACAGAATAATGGACCCCCATATAATGCTCCATACGGAATAATGGGCCTCATATAATGCTCCATACAGAATAATGGACCCCATATAATGCTCCATACAGCATAGGCCAGGCCTTGGCCATGGGACTACGGGACACCAGCGCTGAGATGACTCTTGTGCGGCATGAGCTAGTATCCCCACAGGATTTGGTACCCTGAAAAACCCTCGCTGTCTCCGGGATTGGATGAGTCTAACCGTTGCTGCCCGTCGCCAAGGTGTATTTGGACTGGGGCGTCGAGAAGGGAGTGCGGGAGGTGGGGGTATCTTTGAATATTCCTGCTAGTGTTTTGCTTTTGACAGACTTGGGGCAGTTAGTGTCCCAGTACGTGGCCACTGAACCCCCAAGGCCTGATCCTCCAGACAGCAATGTAATGTCCACCCCTGTTGATGTCAATGTGAGTAATATGCCTACTGTTGGGGATGTGGGTGATGTATTGTGTCCTTCTTCCCTCAGGGGGGAGGCGATCAATCAAGCCAGCTGTAATAATGCCTTAGCATGTGGCCAGCAGACATGCTGGAACCTGTTGTAATGGAGGGGGGGCATGCAATTGAGGGTGGGGTTGTCCCAGGGAGGTAGGGCTCCCAGGTAAGACCTCATTGTAGGGTTCCTCCACAACCAGGATGTCAGAGGGCCAGGTTAGTCAGTGTGGGCCGGCGACTTGGTCAGAAGCAGAAGGGAAGCGGGTACTACCCTTGGTTCCAGCTGTCATGCGCAGTGTCAGCACAGGAGCCACTCGGGGGTCCAACGGCTTCCCACCTTCCGACCAAGTGGCTGCCAGGTCACACAGAGGCCAGGAGACAGGTCCCGGGGAACTGACAGAAGAGTGGCAGTCTCGTCTAATCTGGCCACGTCCAGTCAGGGGTTTCAGGCAGCTTTGGAAACCGACGACAGCCTGAAAGCTCTCAAGGAGCAGGCATCACAGCCTCCCTTGGACTCAAACCTTGAGCGGGTGGTCTGGGACCAAGGGCAGGTGTACTGGATAAGGATTCAGCAGGGTTCACTGGAGGCGTGACCTAGTGACCGACAGTTAGTGGTACCCTATCCGTTCAGGGCGGAGTTGTTGCGGATAGCACACAAAATTCCAATGGCTGGACATCTAGGGATCCGTAAGACAAATGCCAGGCTAGCCCAGCATTTCTACTGGCCAAAGATGGTCACCAATGTGGCTGCCTACTGATGTTCATGCGACACCTGTCAGAGGATGGGGAAGGTGGGGTAGCACCCCAAAGCCCCACTGGTAACTCTGCCCATTATTGAAGATCCTTTCAAGAGGGTGGCTGTGGATCTAGTTGGACCGCTGTCTACTCCCAGCAGCTCCGGGAAATGCTTCATACTGACGGTAATAGACTATACCAGCCGGTACCCGGAAGCGGTAGCTTTGTCGTCCATTCGGGCCAACAAGGTGGCCACCGCCTTACTGGAGATTTTCTCCCAAGTGGGTTTTCCCCAGGAAATGCTCACCGACCAGGGGAACCAGTTCATGTCGCAGCCAATGGAGTCCCTCTGTATGCTGATACAGGTGCAACATCTGGTGACCAGCCCGTACCACTCAAAGACTAAAGGCCTGTGCGAACGGTTCTATGGCACCCTGAAGCAGATGCTTTAGATGTTGGTCGATTCCCATGACTTGGAACGGTACTTTCCACACTTGCTATTTGCCTACTAGGAGGTTCCACAGGCCTCAACGGGGTTCTCCCCTTTTGAGCTTATGTACAGGCGACATGTGCGGGAGCCCCTGGCTCTGGTGGAAGAGGTCTGGGAAGGAGACTTAGCCACCCCTGGAGTGTCAGTCATCGAGTATGTCGTGTGCTTCCAGGGCAAGATGCGAACCCAGGCCGACCAGAAGCTATGGTACAACCAGAATGCTTGTGAGAGGATTTACCAGGTGGGTCAAAAGGTGTGGGTACTGGTCCCCATACTCCAGGACAAGCTTCAGACGGCCTGGGAAGGACCGTAACTTGTGCACCAGTGGCTCAACACCGTAACGTACCTGGTCACCCTGGACCATGCCCGGCGAAGTCGCAAGACCTTCCATATGGACATGATGAAGGCACATCATGAGAGGGAGGCCTGCGCCCTCCCTGTATGCATCCTGCCAGAAGAGAGAGAGGTGGAGACCCTCCCGGATATGCTCACCCAGGCTAGGGCGGGTGGGACCATCGAGGATGTGAAGGTTTGCAACCAGCTCTTGTCAGACCAATGGCCCCAGCTGTGGGCATCCCTACACCCCTTCCAGGATTTGTTCAGCAACAAGCCCGGAAGGACAAAGTAAGCCATCCATCACGTGGACACCGGGAATCACCCCCCAATTCAGCGTTCAGCATATTGGGTCTCCCTAGAGGTGCAGCAGTACATGCGCCAGGAGATTGATGAGATGCTGAAGCTGTGGGTTATCCAAACATCCAGCAGCACTTGGGGCTCGCCTGTAATCCTCATCGCAAAGAAGGACCGGACAACCTGGTTCTGCGTGGACTACAGGGGGCTCAACGCTATCACGGTCACCGATGTATACCCCATGCCATGCATTGATGACCTGATCGACCATCATGGATCTGAGTTGGGGATATTGGCAGATTTCCCTGACCCGCGAGGCGCAGGAACGCTCTGCCTTCATAACCCCATTTGGACTGTATGAGTCCACAGTCGTGCTATTCGGCATGAAGAATGCCCCTGCCACTTTTCAGCAGAATTCCAAATTCCCATCAACAATGACCGGAGAGGGAGGTGATGGTTCAGAGGACACAACGTATTGTTTGAATGGAGACCGGTGAAACACATTATGAATCTTAAAAGTGGGTGGCAAAGCAAGGTGGAATGCTACAGGATTGATGACATCACAATCTTATAAGGACCGATGAACCTGAGTCCCAGTTTCGAAGAAACAACCTTCAACTTAATGTTCCTTGAGGACAACCACACCAAATCACCAACACATAGGTCCGGACCCACCAAACGTCTCCGATAATCCACATACTTATATTTGGACTTCATCTTCTTCAAATTATTAAGAACCCCTTGCCACACAGAAGTAATAGACAATGAAAACTGTTCCTCTTCAGGTATTCCTGAAGAATGAGTCCTATTAAAAGCGCTGAACTGAGGATGAAACCCGTATGCCCCAAAGAACGGGGACTTACCAGTAGATTCATGACAACGGTTATTCACCCCGAATTCAGCTGGAGGTAAGTAACCCAATCCTCTTGATTGTCAGACAGAACACCTAAGATAAGTCTCAAGATTCTGGTTAACACGTTCAGTTTGCCCATTAGACTGTGAAAGGCTGAAGAAAACGACAGATGAATCTCCAAATGAGTGCAAAATGCTTTCCAAAATTTGGAAATAAATTGCACCCCCCCCATTCGGAAACAATATTGGTAAGAATCCCATTTCACGATTTCTTTAATGAAAATTTGGTGAACGATAAGAAATAAACCAGAATAGGGATCTTGTGAACCGAGAACATACATTTCTTTGGTTTGACAAATAATTTATTGTCTCTGAGTATCTGTAAGACCTGCCTGACATGTACCTGATGTGACTCGAGGTCAGACGAATAACTCAATATGTCATCAAGATAGATCACAACAAATCTACCTGCCAGGTGACAAAAAATGTCATTAACAAAGTGCTGAACGACGGTGGGAGCATTAGTCAACCCAAATGGCATCACAAGGTTTTCATAGTGACCTTCAGGTGTATTAAAGGCTGTCTTCCACTCATCTCCTTAATTCGAATGAGATTATATGCCGCCCTAAGATCCAGTTTAGAAAACCATTTTACTCCTACGATCTGATTAAACAGGTCCAGGATGAAAGGGAGAGGATATGGATCCTGGACTTTGATCCGATTAAGTTTGAGAAAATCTAGGCAAGGGAGTAACACCTCGTCTTTTTTCTTGACAAAGAAAAACCCCGCTTCAACGGGAGTTGAAGAAGGTCTGATATAGCCCTGCCTCTCTGGACCAGAGATATTATATAACCTGCTCTTTCGCAGCTTGGCCCCAGGAATAAGATTAACGGCGCAATCATAAGGACGATGGGGAGGAATTTCTTGACACCCCTGTTCTGAAAACACATCCCTGAAGTCAGATAGATATTCAGGCAGAGATTGGGTACCCACCCTTGCTAGCCGGGTGCCCAAGCAGTGTCCAAGGCAATACTCGCTTCACTTTACCACCTCCCAAGTCTGCCAGTCTATCACAGGATTGTGCAGTGTAAGCCAAGACAGTCCAAGAACCACAGGAGAGGGCAAGCCCTCTAGCACATAGCAGTCAATACATTCTGAGTGCATAGCCCCTACCTGAGTAAAATACCCCTGGCTCAAGGGTGCAGAGTCAATGGCAATTATGGATATTTGTCTAGACAATTTATGTGGTTTGAGGCCTTGGACTTGGACGAACCCATCATCGATCAAATTAAACCCCGCCCAACTGTCCAGAAGGGCTGAAATAAACACCATATTTTTGCCAAGATGGATCTCGCCAAGTAAAAAAAATTGTGATCTTCCCACAGAGGAAATACCCACAAAATGACCCTCTCCACCGCAAAGGAAACACATTCCCACTTTACGCCGAACTACAGTTGAACAATAGAACAAGTCACCCCATCCAAATGCATGGGTTCCTCAGTTGACTCAGACCTGGGTTCCATTGACCCCAGGCCCCCCTCCCCCGCAAATTGAAGTGACTCTTTATGTCTCTGGTGAAGATGGCGGTCCACTTAAAGGGACAGCATGCACCGTCCTAAAGTGTCTCCAGCCAATGGCTGGGAGACACTTATTATTGAAGGCACCTCCACCTGATGGGAGTTGCCTGAGCAACGTTGATAGTTTGTTCTCTGCACACATGCTAGTTCTCAGATCCCCAGTTTGTTAGTTCCTGCCAGTACCCGCCAGTGTCTGCCTGTACCTGCCCGCTTGTGTTTGCCTCATTCCTGCCTGTCCTTGCTTGTGCCTGCCAGTGTACCAGCCTGCATTAGCTGTGCCACCTTTATCTCAGCTGTACCCGCCTGCACCTGCCTGTGCCCACCTGTATACGTATATCACTCGTACCCACCTGCACCTCCTGTTCCCACCTGTATACCAGCTGCACCCGCCAGTACCTGCCTGTTTACCACCCGTGCGCATCTGTCGCCCCTGGGTTCCTGCTGTGCCTGCCTGCACCAGCTGAACTTTCCCTTCTTGGCCATTCCAGCTTCCAGTCCCTTCGGGGTCAGCTGCCGTGGATCAGAGGGCAGTCCTGATGTAGCTCCTAGTTTCCCGGCACAGTGGTTCCACCACTCCCGTTGCAGTTTGCTCAGGCCATGGAATCTGCTAGCTCTCAAGCTTCCTCTATCGCTGACCTGTACCAGGAATTCTCCTGCCTGAAAGATCAGCAAGACAAAATTTTCTCTTATCTGCGCACTGTGACCACACACTTAGACATGCTGACATCTGCGGCCGCATCCACACCTGCTCAAGCTGCAACAACCTCAGTTATGACTCCCCAGATAACCAGCTATGTTCGCAGTGCCGGACCCCGTCTGTCGGCTCCACCACACTATGACAGTGATCATGCTCTATGCTGGGGGTTCATCAATCAATGCACGCTGCACTTTGAACTTTTGGCACACTAGTTCACTTCTGATTGAGCCAAAGTGGCATTCATCATGTCTCACCTTACTGGCGAAGCTCTGACGTGGCCCAATCCCTTATGGGAGAGAGGGGATCCTCTTGTCTCGAACCTCCAGACCTTTTTAGAAGCCTTCCACAACGTCGTTGATAAGCCTGGCCACTTTTCCTCTGCAGCATCGTCTTCCTCAGATTACACCAGGGAAACCTCACAGTGGGCCAGTACGCTGTCCGATTCTGTACCCTGTCCACCAAACTTGCCTGGAACAATGAGGTATTGGTGGCCGCCTTCTGGGAGGGTTTTTTGGGGAAAATCAAGGATGAGCTGGCCGGTCATGATATTTCTACCTCGTTGGATGTCCTTGTGTCCTTGGCTATCCGGATCAACATCAGGTTTCAGGAG
Organism: Phyllobates terribilis; assembly: GCF_046119375.1. NCBI lineage: Eukaryota > Metazoa > Chordata > Amphibia > Anura > Dendrobatidae > Phyllobates > Phyllobates terribilis. Next base: position 458,577,882 of record NW_027362762.1, on the reverse strand, counting down.
CGCTCCAAGGAAGTGAACCTGCAAGAGAAGATATATGTGCTTGGCTCCTACCTTCCAAAGGCTCACCATGCCGCGGGCCCCAGCTTTGACACCCTCTCCTGAATCCATGCAAATCGACCGGGTGAATATGGCCAAGCATCATCATTAGACCGTCGTGTTGAGGGAAGGTGTTTCTATTGCAGCAGTCCCAACATCTAATCCACTCCTGTCCTGAAAAAATGGGAAATTCCAGTGCCTAGGGTCTGTTGGAGAGGTTACCCTGGGCGAGGACTACTCCTCTCCTCCACTGATTCTGTCAGTAGCCGTTTACTGTGGCAACATCCGTTTCGTTGAATCGGCCTATCTGGACTCTGGTTCCGCAGGAAATTTTATTCAACGGGCTGTTGTGGAGTGGTATCAGATCCCCATCCAGCATCTACAGGACCCGCTGGAGGTATTGTCTGTGGATGGAAGATCTCTGTCCGAGGCCGTTAATTTAATTTCTGAACCAGTGGAACTTCGGGTAGGAATGTTGCACTCTGAGAAGATCTCTCTTTACGTACTTTCTGGTCTGTCCAATCCCCTGCTACTGGGCCTGCCATGGCTACGAAAACACGGACACTGACTGTCTTGGACTGGAGATCCGGAAAAGTATTCCATTGTGGCCAGGCGCCTGTCACGAGAAATGTCTTATCCCCATTCAACCTGCCCAACCTCTGGCTACTTCATCAAATCTGCCTGGCTTGCCTCCCGCTCATTGGACTTACGCGGATGTCTTCGATACAAAGGAGGCAAGGACATTACCACCGCACAGGCCGTATGATTGCCCTATCGATCTCCTCCCTGGCTATTCTCCTCCTCGATGCCATATCTACCCACTATTCCAGGCAGAGACATGAGACATGTCCATATATATCAAGGAGAATCTGACAGAAAATTTATCCGGAAGTCATCCTCCCCGGCTGGAGCAGGATTCTTCTTTGTAAAGAAAAAGGACTGCTCACTTCGTCCCTGTATAGACTATAGAGGTCTCAATCAGATTACGGTCAAAAATAAGTACCCTCTGCTTCTTATATCGGAGCTGTTCGGTCGTCTCAAAGGTTCCAGAGTCTTAACTAAACTTGACTGACCTGCAAGGGGCATATAATTTGAATTTGCCAGGAGGACGAGTGGAAATATGCCAGGAAGACGAATGGAAGACTGACTTTAACACCCAGGATGGCCATTATGAGTGTCGTGCAATGCCCTTTGGACTTTGTAATGTCTCAGCAGTCTTCCAAGAACTAGTGAACAATATCTTCCGGGACCTTCTCTACTCCAGTGTGGTGGTTTACCTGGACGATATATTAGTGTACTCACCCGACCTGCCCACACAGGAGGAATGTTCACCAAGTTCTATAGAGACTGAGGAAGAATCGTTTATATGTCAAGTTTGAAAAATGTGTCTTCAAGCAAACCTCTCTTCTGTTAATTGTTTAAATAATTTCTGAGACGAGACTAAAGATGGATCCCAAGAAGTTATTCGCTGTCCTGAAGTGGCCTCGTCCTGACGGTCTGAAGGCGATCAGCGGTTCCTTGAATTCGATAACTACTGTCGTCACTGAATTTTGGGTCTTCTATCCTTTGGATTACGAGCTCGGAGAGAATGAAGACACAGGACAGGATGTTTGTGTCTAAACATACTCTAAAAACTTTATTACAAAACACAGGGCTAACATACACCCTAAAGGCAGGAAACGGATTTGCCATATATGGTTCGATTATACAGTTTAGCTGAACAAGCGAAAAAAACTAGTTTCTGTATGCTTTAAAATATTTAATTAGACTTATCTAGTTAGCAAGGTCATTTCATCTTTCTGCAAGAACACATTATTGCTACAAGAAGAAACATCTGGCCAGGGAGAATCACGTTATCTTTTTAGCAAGGACACGCTATTGATACAAGAAGGAACATTCATAGCTGTTGTTTTCACCTAAAATAACTGTCAGACTTATATAGCATAGATGAGGCCCTTAAACTTGAGCGACTCCATCTTCTGCTATAACACTACTACCGCCAGTTTATTCCACATTTCTCCTCTCATACTGCTCCAATCTCTGTCCTGACCTGCAAAGGAGCTAACCCCAGGGTGTGGAATCCGGAGGCAGAAAGCGCCTTTGTCTCCTTAGATTAGGCCTTCGCCTCCGCTCCAATGCTGCACCATCAGAACAACAATAAGCAGTTCTTCTTGGAGGTGGATGCCTCTTCCTCCGGAGCTGGAGCCATCCTCACCCAGAAATCTCCTACCAGTTGTATTGTAACCTGTGGCTTAATCTCCAAAAGCTTCTTGGCTCCAGAATGCAACAACTCAATAAGGTGATCAAGAACTGTTGGCGATAAAACTGGCTCTGAAGGAGTGGCGCTTTTTGCGTGAAGGAGCGATGCATCCAGTAATTATCTACACTGATCACAAGAACCTCGCCTATCTGCAATCTGCTCAGCCACTTAATCCGCGTGTCAATCCAGGTGGTCACTATTCTTTGCCCATTTTGATTTTATTCTTAATTTCTGGCCAGCGGACAAGAACATCAAGGCGGATGCACTCTCTAGGTCTTTTCTGTTTTCTGACCAGGAGGAAGAGCCTCAGCACATCATTGAGTCCTCCAGAATGGTCACTGTTGCTCCGGTGGATCTGTTCCAGGTTCAACCCAGAAATTTTTTTGTTGCAGAATTAGACAGGAAGCAGGTCCTTCAGTGGGGTCATTCTTTCAAATTGGCTGGTCATGCCGGACATAAGAAAACGTCTCTTCTCATTTCATGGCATTTTTGGTGGCCTTTCCTGCTCAAGGATATTGCGGATTTCGTTTCAGCCTGCCCCCCCTATTCCCAGAATAAGACTCTGAGACAACTTCCGACTGGCCGTTTACTTCCTCTCCCTGTACCATCAGATCCCTGGCAGCACATCGCGATGGATTTCATTACCAGCCTTCCCGTATCGGCCGGATGTTTCGTCATTTGGGTGGTTGTGGATCACTTCTCTAACATGACCAATTTTACTTCGCTGGCTGGCCTCCCATCTGCTCCCGTGCTTGCCGAGAAGTTCATCCAACACATCTTCCGCCTCCATGGTTTTCCTTTCCACATAGTCTCTGATAGAGGCATCCAGTTTACATCTTGCTTCTGGAGGGCTACCTGCAAATTACTAAATGTCACCTTACACTTCTCTTCAGCCTATCATCCGCAAACCAATGGCCAAGTAGAACAGGTCAACCAGATCCTGACCAACTATCTACTTCACTTTGTCAATTTTCACCATAGTGATTGAGCTGAACGCCTGCCTTAGACCGAATTCTCGTATAAACAATCATGTGAGTGAATCCTCAGCCAAATCCACATTTTTCGTGGTGTCCGGTCAACACCCCAATTTTCTGTTTCCTGTGTGTACTTCCACCAATATTACAGCTGCTGAAACTCTCCTCAAAGGCTTCTCTAAGATCTGGGAGGATACCAAAGCTTCTTTAATGAGATCTTCCGAATGGATGAAGAGGCACACGGACAAGAGACGTCTGGACCCACCTCTCTTTCATCCTGGGGATAAAGTTTGGTTTCCTTCAAAGTATGTCTGTCTCAAGATACCCTTGTATAAATTAGGTGCTCGCTTCTTCGGTCCGTTCAAATTCTCAAACAGATAAATCCTGTAGCTTAGAGGCTCAAACTCCCGGCCTCTTTACGGATCCCCAATTCATTTCACGTGTCTCTCCTGAAGCCTGTCATCTTCAGTCCCTTCTTCAAGGTACCACTCCTGCTCCAGTTATTACTGAAGATGTTTTCGAGGTAGAGAATATTCTGGCCACAAAGAGGGAAAAACTTTTTTCTTGTGGATTGGAAGGAGTTCAGTCCTGAGGAGAGGTCATGGGAGCCCAGGGAGAACATCCATGCCCCTTCTCCACCTGGAGATATTTCTTGCGGGCTCAATTTTATTGAGTTCAATCTTTACTTTAGGAGAAGACACAGGTGTTGGAGAGAAGCAATAAAAGGCACATAAGTGATATAATTAATTCTGCTAAATGACACAGTAAATGGCTCTTCTAGGTACCATTAATAGAACATGATACATAGAAGATTGGTAATGAATCTGGGATACTGTCTAGATGTCACTGGGATTTTTAGAATATTTCATTATCAATCCTTCTCTTTCACTAACAGCAGTTATACCTTGAACTTGTATGAGTGGATGTAAATACAAAATACTCAGCCCAATGGGAAACTTTTAAATTCCCCTCACCAAGGTGAAGCAGAGGGAAGCGGGCAGGGCATTTACTCTGAGCAAAGTTACAGTCGTGGCGGAAAGTGTTGGCACCCTTGAAATTCTTCCAGAAAATGAAGTATTTCTCCCAGAAAATTATTGAAATTACACATTTTGTTATACACGTTTATTTCCTTTGTGTGTATTGAAACAACACAAAAAGAAAACAGAGGGAAAAAAGCCAAATTGAACACAATTTCACACAAAACCACAAAAATCGGCCAGACAAAATTGTTGACACCCTTCCAAAATTGTCTATAGATGAAAAGTGTTTGCCCTTATGAGCGATAACCACCTATATTCAATGTTCGCCTCCCTCCATGCTGCCCTCTTTCCATACTCCCTCTTCATATTATTTCTTCACACTGATTCCCCCCTTAGGGTTCGCACTCATCAGCGTAATTAAAATCACTCTGATGTTGTTCCTTCCTATGACATGCGTATGCAATCTGTATGCAATGCGTTTTCCGCATCAATTTACAACCAGCCTATTATTGAAGGGCATTTTAGATTGATAACCCTATATAAACCCCTAACAAAAGGGTCAGATGCTGAGCACATCCATATTTTCTTGGGTAAAGGCCTCTCATATTTTCTTCTAAAAATGTATTCATCATTCAATAATTTTTTCCCTCTGCTTGGTCTGAAAAAAATTACCCTTACTGAGTACAACATTTTTTATCTTGATTTCTTTTAGTGTTTCTTAAAGCCCTAAAGTTGCCATTTGAAATGACTTTAGTTTTGTGCAATGTCTGTGATCTGCTTTTTTTCAACAACATTAAACAACTGAATGAACATCCTCCGAGCCCGGTGATTCCATAATTTTTGCCAGGGGTTGTATAATAGTGGCTGATGAGGCCTTTCAGCTCACCCACAATTAGATGAGGCCTTATTCTAGCCAGGTCTTGACCGGTGTCATCGTATTTTCAATTACAGGCTTACTAGGGCACGGCATCTGGTCAAATGCGCCTTTGGCAACATGGATGGGTGTGGGTTGTAAGGAGGGTGGTATGGGTGTTGTTGTGGGTGCCCATAGCTTACATTACCAGGTCCAAAGCCAGGATCCTATGGCGTTTCCCAAGAACATCTTGGCCTTCGATGTCCCACATTGTAGGGATGGGTGGGGCATGATGCAATCCTTCCAGTGGCGCAGAAAATGGTGTGGATCCGAGTGTGCATGGTAGCTATACAGGCCATAAACTGGTGTGGCTGGTGGTGGGGCCTGTGTGGCAACATTGGTGCCTGGGTGTTGCCTGTATTGACAACTGTGCTGCCTTGTTTTGATCAAGTCAAACACGTCCTGGGGTTCATCGGATGGGATAGCAGCATCTCGGTTGGAACTTGCCACAGATGTTGTGCGAGACTCCGAAAAAAGGCCCCCTCACCATCATCATTGACTGTGCGCCGTCTGGGGTTGGTGAGGGCCTCCCTCCTTCGCCTGAGTCTATGAGGTATGAGTGCTGCTTGGGGGTTGATGTGTCAATAGGCAAGGTGGGGCTACTACTCCGGTCCTGTTCCTCTTGCTCGGTGGCGAAATGAGGTTCTGCCGATGGACCGGGAGCTTCCTCTGGTGGTGCGACCACCTCGGACGCCGATACAGATTCCCTATCCTGTAAGTTGCTTTCAGTTCTTTAAAAAGAAAAAAAAAAGTCAATTTTTTTTTTAAAAAAAGGAGAAAAAACACAAAATGTAAAAAAAAAAAGACACAGCTTTGAACGTACGGTCTTAAATCCATGAAGGGTGTTAGGAAGTTCAAGCACTCCATGTAGAGATAGAGTCTTTTCTTGGGGGTCCCCATCTCCACTTTTCCCTCGCTGCTGCTGCTCCCTTCTGTATTGGTCTAAGCAGCAGCGCCATCTTCTTGTGACATCACTCACTGCAATGGAGGAAATTGTTAATTTAAATTTATAACATTTAGGAAGAGGAAGGAGAGTTGAAAATAAGTTTCAATTTTACTAATACCCATTTGAACATTAGTTGGATAGAGTTGGCGACAAATGTAGGTCCAGTCCGCAACTTTCTTAAGTTTGTTTGAATATAATGAGTCCAAACTCCGTGGAGGCGTTTATTTCACAATGCAGCTTGTCAGTAGCTTGGGGGAGTCTGCCAACACTTCCTTGTGTGTCACTTCCAGGCATGGGATGAATGAATATCTATTTTCTTTTCTTTTTTGTAATCTATCCATAAAAAAATGGATGGCATACGGATGGTCCATGTGCCACCCGTTTTTTTTTTCGCACCCATTGACTTGCTTTGGCGAGTTTCGTCCCATATACGCGGCCACCCGCAGCATGCTGCAATTTTTTTTCTCAGTCCGATCCGAGCTGAGAAAGAAATTGCAGATGAACACTGAATTAGTGAATAACATTAGAGTGTAATCCGATTTTTTTATCAGATTGCACTCGTCCGATTTATACGCAGGTGAGTATGAGCTCTTATACGGTCAAGTCTCTATAGCCAATAATCCGAGAAGGTATGGAGGCAAAAAATTTTATAGAAGACAGTGGGGAGGCCATGAACCATAATAGAGACAGTGTGTGCAGAGATTTTGTGCAGAGTGCACAAATTATTTATTCAGGGCCACAGAATAGAGCGGATATTTTTATTTAGGGACATTAAAATAACACTTATTTTTAAGGGCACAGTGTCAGAATATACAGCAGAATGCCAAAAAATGAATCTACAGAAATGACATGTGGATGTGAAAAATTATTACGGTGCCTGCACAAGATGGAGAAGAAAAGAAAGAGCGACTCTAATCAAAGATGTCACCTATGAAGTACCTGAATGTAAATGTTTGTGATACATCCACAGTCTGATGATGGCAGTTAACAACTCCCAGTATAGCAGTGTCGGACTGGGGTGTCTGGGGTCCACAGGACGAATTGACCCTAGTGGCTCACCCTACAGCTACATGCAAATATCTGTTAGCCGTTATCCCTCTGATAGTGGAGCATCGACTGTAAAACACAGGTGGCTCCTGCACATCTGATGTGCACATACTATAACTGGGCTGTACAATTAGGGCAGTTTGCATTAAAAGGGTTCTTTGGCTCAAACACACTGATCCACGGGCTCCACAGGATAGGTGATAACTTAATGATTGTTTTGGTCCGACTACTGGAGACTTGGGAACTTTTATCCCTGACAGGACACTTATCCCCATTAAAAAATGCAGTGGCAGGTGGGATGTCATTCTCTTTGGGGCTTCTAGAAAAAACAAACAAACAAGTGCAGCGCTCGCAGCCACTGAGAGAATGAATGGATCAGTGGTCAAGTCGCACATGCCTCTCCAGTCTAATGGGGATAAATGCTCCACATTCTGTCGATCAGTGCAGGTTCCAGCAGGCAGAACCAGATACACACAAGGTACTTGCAAAGAAGTAGCGAGTGGACTTCAAACTCACAAACAGAAGTACAGCGACAACGAGCAGGAGTAGGTGCAGGTTCAGACTCTGCAGAAAAAGAGAGGAAACGGACAAAGAAAAAAAACAGGTAACAGGTTAGGAGACAGTTCAGACAGGAACTGTACTGCAACGAAATACAGGAACTAGCCTACGTATAGCCAAGTGCTGGTTCAGACACTGCAGAAAAAGGGAGGAAACGGACATAGAGACAAAACAGGTAACAGGTTAGGAGACAGTTCAGACAGGAACTGTACTGCAACGAAATACAGGAACGAGCCTAGGTAAACGGCCCCCAGAGGCAGAAACGAACAGGCTAGAAGCGTGTTCAGACAGGCCTGGGAATACAGCCTCCAGGAAGGTGGACAGGCAGGGAAAAACAGAACAGGACCTGGCACATTCAGAGTCAAGGAGCACACTGAATGTTACAGTTGCTCAGGCACCAGCTTCCAAGTGGAGCTGGTTTAAATATCCAGTGACAGACAGCAATAGGCTGAGGACGCATTAGGGGTGTGCCCACAGCAGCTACAAGAAACAGAAAGAAACCGAGCCGCCGCCCTAAGCAGTCAGAACAGAAACAAACAGACAGCATGAATAGAAGCCAGGCTAGCAGACTGGACTGAAGATCAAGTTTGGGATTTTGCATAGTGAGAGATGGTGCACCATGCAAGCCCGCCACCAGGTATGTTACACTATCTAGCTATCTACAGGATGCAATCACTTGCCCTAACACTAAGCCCCTCCCACTATGGGCTAGTCTTGAACATTAACTCTTACCTTATCCTAATGTTGCTACTTAACTACAGTCAACTACCTTATTCTACCTATCTTATGTCCTAGGTCCTAAACTATGTCTTAGCCTACACTGTACACTACCAACACTAGACATTTCCCTTACATTCAGGGGCAGGAACATTATAGCCATTGTCCACCACCCTTACACATAACTGGTCTTTATGCTTTGCCTTTGAAAAGTGTTCTTGTTAATAGTAGATATAAAGCTGTTAAAATTAGTCATCAGTCAGTATCTGTCTAAGTACAGTTAGAAAGTTCTATTGAGTGCATTGAGTATGTGGAGATGAATAGGCAGGGCCAGATTCTTAAGAAAATTTAGGAAGGAAAATGATTAGTTAGATTAGTTAAGTGAGGTGATAGGCCTGTCTAAAGAGATGTGTGTTTAGATTATGCTTAAAAATGTGGGGTTAGGTGTAGGTCAGATTACCTGGGGTATTGAATTCCAAAAGAACTGGCGCAGCATGAAAGAAGTCTTGGAGACAGAAGTGGGAGGGGAGGTTCAGATTATGGAGGATGTTAGTTTTAGATTATTTGCAGAATGGAGAACACAGGTAATGTGATAGATATAAATGATGGAGGAGATGTATGAAGGTGCTAAACTGTGGAGAGCTTTGTAGGTAAGGGTGAGAAGTTTATATTGTACTTTCTAATACATGGGTAACCTGTGCAATGACTGGCGCATGGTGGAGGCATCACTGTAGCAGCTGCATAGAAATACAATACAACCTCGGCTGCCACATTCAGGATGAATTTGAGGGGAGAAAGTTTAGTAAGAGAGAGACCTATTAGAAGAGTTGCAGTAGTCCAGATGAGAATGAATTAGAGCAATAGTAAAAGTCTTTGTAGTTTCCAAGGTGACAAAAGGTCGGATTCTGGAGATGTTTTTAAAGTACAGGTGGCATGGGCGAATGGGTGATTGGATATGGAGAATAAAGGAAAGTTCTGTGTCAAATATAATCCCAGGACAGCAAACTCATGTTTTGGAGTTCTTGTTGAACCACCCAAGGAAAGTGCAATATCGGTAGATTTGCAGAGGGAGGAAATACAAGAAGTTCAATTTTGGAGAAATTCAGTTTCAGATAGAGGGAGCAGATGAAGTTAGAAACAGCAGATAGAAAATCACTGGTATTTTCTATTACGGTGCAGGTGATGTCAGGAAAAGAGATTTATAATTGGGTGTAATCAGAACAGAGATGTACTCGAAACCAAATCTGCTGAATGTTTGTTTAATAAGGTGAAGTGTATAGAGAGAAGAGGAGGAGACCTTGGACTGAACCTTGACCTTAAGGAACCCTGACAGTATGGGGAAGAGAAGAGGAAGAATAGCTGGAAAATAATACAATGAAGGAGTGCTCTGAGAGGTAGGAGGAAAACCAAGACAGGACGAGTTGGTGATCCATAGTGTTAAATGCAGCAGAGAGATCCAGGAGAGCAATTTCAGTAAAGAGTGGAAACTGGATTGTAAAGGCTCAAGAAGAGAGTTTTATGTGAGATACTGTAGTGAATTAGACCAGAGAGAACCAAACTTTCCAGGAGTTTAGAGAAGAAGGGGAGATTGGACACAGGTCTGTAGTTAGCAGAGCAGTTCTGGTTGAGGGATTTTTTTTTTATTAAAGATGTTATGATGGAATGTTTAAATGAGGAGGGAAAGATTCTAGAAGAAAGGGAGAGGCTTTAGGTAGGTGGGTGTGAAATCTGTATCAGTGCCTGATCTTCCTATCTCTGCTTCTGTCACCAGCCAGTGCCACATTCTTTAAAACCTACAAGAAGCAAAATGTACATAAGCCCTGCTGTAAATAAATAAAAAGCAAGGGCACTTAAATATAATAGGGTTCGTAGTAGCCCTGTTTTTGATCAAACATTGTATGAAAGCTATCCCACCATGACAAGGTGAACCCGTTTGGGATAGACCTACTCTGTCTAATATTAAAAACCTTACCATGTGTCAAAGTTGACCTCTGTTTGAATAAGGGCAGACAAAGGACCGCGTCCTGAAATGTGGACACCAGCCAAGGGAAGCTTTTTAAATGTATTATCTAGCTCTAGAAAAGGAAGGCCACACCCTGGTTTGCACATAATTTAAAAAATACAAAAAAAAAAAACACCAAATTTGAGCTTGGTTTAAGTTGGTATACATGCAGCATATAAATGCATGTTTCACAATGGTCATGAATCAGACAAACCTCCAAGAAGCCACACTCTTGTTGCAGGCTCTGCAAGGCAACAACTCTAGTTTTGTGACCTCTGGGATTTGTAGTTCCATCCATGATGGGAGATCAAGACTTAACTTTTGTGTTTGCTGTTTCCAGTTTGACCTGGGTGGGGTTGCAAGCTATTTAAGCTCCTAAAAGACTGCTATCCACTGCCAGTTATAATTTTACAAACTTTAGTGAACAAGTTAGTATCCTGCTTTGCTTCCCAGTAAACAATCCTGATTTTGACCTCGGCTCATTTGTGACTACTCTCCTGCTTTACGAATTTGTCCCTTCACTGACATCCTGGTTCTGACCTACCAGAAAATTTTTCTTGCTAGATCACACCACCAAACAGGAACTAACTCAATGGCCCTAGTCTAGGGGTGAATGTTAAGTCCAGTTCCCTGTATAAGGGTTAAAGTGTGAAGACCAGAGCAACCCTAGAATCTGAAAAATGGAGTAGCTAGTGCCAAGCCTCTTTGTGATAGCCATCTTTAGCGTTGACAGGTGACCACAAAGAGTGCCTCTGTTATAGTGGGCAGGTACAACTGTGGAGTGGGACTGAAGAAGAAGTGAGAGAATAGGGTCACAGATGGAGCAGTGGGCAGTAACTAACAGTATGGTTTTTAACAGGGAAAAATGCAAAGTACTACATCTGGGCAATAAAAATGAAAAAAGCATATACAAAATGGGAGGAATAGAGCTAAGCACCAGTACATGTGAAAAAGACTTAGGTATACTAATAGATCATAGACTGAACATGAGTCAACAGTGTGATGCAGCAGCAAAAAAGGCAAATACAATTCTGGGATGTATTAACAGAAGCATACAGTCTAGATCACGTGAAGTCATTATCGGTCTTTACTCCTCTTTGGTCAGACCTCATCTGGAATACTGTGTACAGTTTTGGGCACCACATTTTAAAAAAGACATAGACAAACTGGAGCAAGTTCAGAGAAGAGCGACCAGAATGGTGACTGGTCTGCAAACCATGTCCTATGAGGAACGGTTGCAGGATTTGGGAATGTTTAGCTTGCAAAAAAGAAGACTGAGAGGAGACTTAATAGCTGTCTACAAATATGTCAAGGGCTGTCACATTGTAGAAGGATCATCTTTATTCTCATTTGCACAAGGAAAGACTAGAAGCAATGGGATGAAACTAAATGGGAGGAGACACAGATTAGATATTAGAAAAAACTTTTTGACAGTTAGGGTGATTAATGAGTGGAACAGGCTGCCACGAGAGGTGGTGAGTTCCCCTTCAATGGACGTCTTCAAACAGAGGCTGGACAGACATCTGTCTGAGCTGATCTAGTGAATCCTGCTTTGAGCAGGGGGTTGGACCAGATGACCCAGGAGGTCCCTTCCAACTCTACCATTCTATGATTCTATGATTCTATATGCATGGAACGCACATGCCGCTCACCCATGGGTCAGAGGAGCAAGGGCAGGAGACAGCACGTCTAGATAGCATCCCGCATGTATCGCCAGGACACGAGATGCAGTCATAATCATAATTTATACATTAGTTCTCATTGTGAAAAAAATAAAAAATAAAATAAAATAGGGAAAAAATAAATAAATTAATTTAAAAAATATATATATACAAAATAAATAAATAAAATAAAATAAAAAATATATATATAAAAAAAAAAAAAAAAAAAAAACATTGGAATTAATTTAAAACAAGACTCAATAAGATTTGAACAAATTTAAATAGATCCAGTAAAAACCACACTAAGCGAGGGCTAAAACATTAAAACTGACTAAAAGCAACATTTAGATGGAATTTAGATAAAAACTTCTGAGACTTCATTAAGCCCACAGGGTTTTAATGTATCTAATTTGTAGATCCAGTATATTTCTTTTCTATTCAACACTTTAATCCTATTAGGTATATTGTTCGAAATGTGTTCAATGGGCGTGATACTCAGACAACTAAAGTCCCCATTATGACAATTGATCACATGTCGCGAGAGGCCATGTTTCAAAAAAACGGTATTGATGTTGTGCCTGTGTGAGTTGAGTCTTTTGTGGAGAGGTTGTGTGGTCCTTCCTATATACTGTTTGGGACATGTGCACTCAATTAAATAAATTACAAATTCAGTGCTGCATGACATAGCTTTCCTCTATAATTGAAAAGAGATAGGAGTGATTACAGCTATCAGAAATACTGCCTTTTTTGTCTAAGGAGGATCTAAAAATATAGGTGAAATTCTTAGGGGAAAATTTGGGTGGATTAATTGATGATAGTTTTGTTTCTTGGAAAGCAATTACGTCACAATGTGAGATTTTAGCTTCTTTCCAAGCAGAGTGCCTCTTAATGGGACTGGTAAGTCCCTTTACATTTAGAGATAAGATTTTTACTGCCATTTGTAATACAGAATGAGACAGCAAGGGAAAGCCAGAAATTCTTATTCATGAATATTAACTCTCTCTGAGCGAGAAAATCAATGGTGCAAGTAACATCATATAACAAATACAAGGATAAATACACTGTAAGGCTGTGTGCCCACTATGCGTTTTTTTAAGTGTTTCCGCAGCGGCAATTCCGCTACAGAAACGCTTAAAAAACGCTTGGTAGAAGATCTGCCATGTACCCCAATGATAATCCGCATGTGCTGTGCACATGCTGCGGAATTTTCTTCGCCGCATTCAAAATAAAATAATTAAAAAAAAACCTACATAGACATATTTGGTATCGCCGAGTTCAGAATCGCCCGATCTATCAATATAAAAAAAGAATCCGATCGGTAAACGGCATAACGAGAAAAAAATTCTAAACGCCAGAATTTAGTTTTTTTGGTCGCCACAACATTGCAATAAAATGCAATAACGGGCGATCAAAATATCGGATCTACACCAAAATGGTATCAATAAAAACTTCAGCTCGGTGCGCAAAAAATAAGCCCTCACCCGGCCCCAGATCCGGAAAAATGGAGACGCTACAGGTCTTAGAAAATGGCACTATTTTTTTTTTTTACCAAACTTTGGAATTTGTTTTCACCACTTAAATGAAAAATAACCTATACATCTTTGGTGTCTACGAACTCGTAATGACCTGGAGAATAATAATGGCAGGTCAGTTTTAGCATTCAGTGAACGTGGTAAAAAAAATAATAATAAAAAAACATCTGTGGTATTGCACTTTTTTTGAAATTTCACCGCACTTGGAATTTTTTTCCTGTTTTCCCATACACGATATGGTAAAACTAGTAATGGCGTTGAAAAGTACAACTCGTTCCGCAAAAAATAAGCCCTCACACGGTCATTTTGACCAAAAAATAAAAACGCTATGGCTCTGGGAACAAGGGGAGCAAAAAACGAAAATGCAAAAACGGAAAATCCCAGGGTTGCGAAGGGGTTAATGGGCTTCTAAGAAGATTGTTATGATATCTTTTGTTTATTATTGATGTCTTCTGACTTACTTTTTTATCTTATAGGTTATTTTACAGGACTCAAATGTAGAGTTGGCTGAATTTTTTCCCCCTCCTCTAAGGTGAGGTCCGTGGGAATTTTTTCTTGTTTTTTCCCAGACCTTGTTACCGAATCATCTGAGAAAAATCTGTGTCTGGTTGTTTTTTGCTTGTGGTTTTTGAGATGTTGCTTTAGGCTTTGTGCCCACGATGCAGAAATGCTCCGGATTTTTTCCTGAGCGTTTCTGCATCTCCCTGGCAGAAAAAACGCATGCGGATTGTACATGCATTTTTCCTGCCAGGTACAAGCGGAAGTGAAGCGTTCTTCACATGCATTTCCGCATGTGGGTTGTTGAGCGCTTTCCAAGCGATTTAGCATCACTTGGAAAGTGCTTGACAACTTGGTCACACTATATAAATCCATGCAACCGGCATGGATTTATATAGTGACACCGAAAAAATGGTAAAAAATAAATATATACTTACCTTCTGATGGCCCCCGGTGTCCTTGTCTTGGCTTGCCGGCAGCTTGCGGTAGACTAAAGGACCTGCCGACATCAGCGGTCGCGTGACCCGTCACATGACTAAATGACGTCATGGCAGGTCCTTTTCAGACCATCGCGAGCTGCCGGCAAGCCAGGACGCATCGCTAAGGAGATCGGTAGCCATCAAAAGGTAAGTATAATGTATATTTTTTATTTTATTCTTTTTTTTACAGGTACTATGGTACCCGGGGTCCGGAGGAGAGTCTCCTCTTCCCCAAACCCGGGTACCATCCGCACATTGAAACGCATGGAATCCGCATGTACAGATGCAGTGATGCGGATTCCATGCGGTCCAGTGAAAGTCAATGGCGGCGAAAACGCAGCGCTTCTGCAAAATAATTGGTAGTGCTGCGGATTTTTCCGCAATGATAATCCACAGAAGAAATTTCCGCAGCATGTGCACAGCACATGCGGATTATCATTGGGGAACATGGCAGACCTTCTACCAAGCGTTTTTTAAGCGTTTCTGTAGCGGAATTGCCGCTGCGGAAACGCTTAAAAAACGCATAGTGGGCACACAGCCTTACAGTGTATTTATCCTTGTATTTGTTATATGATGTTACTTGCACCATTGATTTTCTCGCTCAAAGAGTTAATATTCATGAATAAGAATTTCTGGCTTTCCCTTGCTGTCTCATTCTGTATTACAAATGGCAGTAAAAATCTTATCTCTAAATGTAAAGGGACTTACCAGTCCCATTAAGAGGCACTCTGCTTGGAAAGAAGCTAAAGTCTCACATTGTGACGTAATTGCTTTCCAAGAAACAAAACTATCATCAATTAATCCACCCAAATTTTCCCCTAAGAATTTCACCTATATTTTTAGATCCTCCTTAGACAAAAAAGGCAGTATTTCTGATAGCAATAATCACTCCTATCTCTTTTCAATTATTAGAGGAAATTACTGATATTAACGGCCGATTTCACATTCTTATCTGTGTAATCAATACGATCACTTATACTCTAGTTAATTTGTACGCTCCTAATCGCAGGCAAATCACTTTTCTAAACAAACTAATGAAAAAAGTCCAAAAACATCAGAAAGTGGATTTAATTATTTTGGGGGATTTTAATATTATTTCTGACCAAGCAATGGATACAACAGCCACACCCAGAGGTAAGATGTTCACCTTAAAAAACTGGATCATCAAACAGCAACTATTTGATGTCTTTAGATGTCTGAATTCTTCATCTAGGGAATTTTCATACTATTCCGACAGTCATCAAACTTTTTCGAGAATCGATTTAGCTTTAACCAATATCACTTCTCTTCAGAGATTTAAGGACATCAACATAGGGAACATTTCATGATCTGAACATGTACCAATAAGTTTTTCGATCAAATCAGTTGTCAATGGGAACAACTCTAAGAGGTGGACAAGTAACTCTTTTCTTCGATGCTCAGCATTCAAGGAGAAAATAGAAAAAGCAATGGCTTTTTTTTTTCCAGGAGAATTCTACTCAAAATATTTCCGCTTTTTCTATTTGGAACGCCCACAAGGCAGTTATTAGAGGTGTTCTTATTGAGTTAAATGCTCAATTCAAAAAACAAACTAGGGAAAATATTCAAAATATCTCACAAAAAAATAACAGAAGAGAAGAAAAAACAACAAATAAATCCCTCTGATGAAACACATTCTAAAATTTTAAGCCTAAGAGCAGAATTGAAAACTTGCTGTTGGAGGATTATGACAAAGTAATTAATGCGATCAAACGAAACCACTACTTCTTATATAATAAAATGACTAGGCTCATGGCCAATAAAGTTAAAAAGCAACGCTTGAAATCTAGAGTTTTATCTATCAAAAATGCTGGTAGTTCCTATCTTCATCCTCAAGATATAGCAGAACAATTTGCATTATTCTACTCCTCTATATACCATCTAAAGAATGACTCTTCTACTCCACAACCCAACTGTAATTAAAATTCCTCACTAATATTAATCTTCCCCAACTCAATGTAGAATAAATTAATCAGCTAAACTCTCCTTTTACCACAGATGAAATAAGCTTAATAATTAAAAAATTAAAGGAAAATAAGTCACCTGGCCCAGAAAACTTACCTAATGAATATTATAAGATATTTAGTCAACATCTCTCATTTCCATTAATTTCCATGTTCAACCATGCAGTCAAAGAAACTTCTTTTCCCAAAGAATCTCTCCAAGCAACTATAGTAGTGATTCCGAAACAGGGCAGCGATCCCTCAGTAGTATCGAGCTATAGGCCTATCTCATTGCTAAATTCAGATTTAAAGATCTATGCTAAAGCGATTGCTCAGAGACTGCTAAAAATTCTTCCGGGACTTATACATTTGGACCAGGTTGGTTTGTTAAGGGAAGCCAGGCTTTGGATGGAACGAGAATTTAGAATTTGTTATCATCCACAGAGGAGAGGAGATCCCCCTCAATTCTATTATCACTGGACGCCGAAAAGACATTTGACTGTATAAACTGGAACTACACGTTTAAACCCAAATTTTTCAAGGGTTTCAAAGGGCAAATTCTAAGCTATTTCTGCTTTATACTCTTTCCCTTCAGCAAAAGTCTTTATTAATAATCACTTAATTACTTCTCCATATCCAATGGTACTCGACAGAGGTGCCCATTATCCCCATTACTCTTCACCTTGATAATGGAGCCTTTTGCTGAATCTATTAGGTCTCATCATTTAATAAGGGATATTGTTGCAAATTCAAGACAGCATAAAATAGGGCTCTTTGCAGATGGTACACTAATTACAATTTCAGATCCAATAAATTCATTACGATCAGTATCCTCAGTGATTGAGTCCTTTTCCTTGGCTTCTCATTATAAAGTAAATATAAAGAAATCAAAAATACTGGATTTTTTCAGTTTCCAGCCTAAGGAAAGCCCTAAAAATGAATGTCCTTACTCATGGGAGAAATTTAGTATTCCACATTTGGGATAAAAATTACTAATCAAAGCTACAAATTCTTAGATGAAAATCTGTGTAATATTCAGAAATCCATACAAGGTAACCTTAACAACTTTGATAAATCCGATACATATTGGTTAGGCAGGATTATTCTTTTTAAAGATACTGATTCTTCCTAAACTTCAATATATATTTCGTACTATCCCCATCCATATCACTGACCATTGGATTAATAAACTGCATAAACAATTATCTAATTTTATATGGCAATCTAAACCCGCTAGGATTTCAAAGCTTTCACTGTTTAAACATAAGAAAAATGGTGGAATCAGCCTACCCAATATCTATGCCTACCATGCTTCTAATATCATTCTTCAAAGTAGATACTGGTTCCTTGAGTCCAGCAAGCCTGCCTGGACAGAACTTGAAAAAGCTTCTAATAATAATTCCTCTTTATCATCATTGATAATATCCCATTTATTGGATTCATCTCTACCTTTCCCTAATCACTCTGATTAAATCTACTATCGCACTTTGAAAAAAAGCTATACAGTATCTCAAAAACTAATAAATGTAACATTAATCCCAACAAACTTCCTATCTCAATTTTTCATATAGCTCTACCAAATTTTCCATGTAAAAAATGGGAAAAATGTGGAATTCTAGACTGTTCTTCACTTATAACGGGGCCTAAATTAGACTCAATTATAAACTTTCAGTCATTAAAAACCCTATACAATCTTCCTGATGAAGAATTCTATAATTTTCTAGACTTAAGGAAGTATATTAGAAATAAATTCTCTTTACCTTTGACCCTTTCAAGGGAACTTGTTACTCGTTTAGAGAATCCTATGAATAACTCAATTTGGAATATGAAGAATATCTACTCAATTTTTAATTCGGATGTCTCATTTGAAAAACTGAATTATATGTGGAGATGGGAAAAAGATCGAAATAATCATTTCCTCCTAGATAAACGGAAAAAAGCAGTGGAACTAGCGCACAAATCTTCTATTAGCGCAAACCTACATGAAAATTATTTAAAATTTTTATATAGGTGGTTGTACACTCCCGGTAGACTTAAGAACGCATTTCCTGACCAATCTGATTTGTGCTGGAGGAAATGTGGTCAAAGAGGCAATCTTCTCCACATATTCTAGGAATGTACAAAACTTTCTATACTTAGGAGAGATGTCTCTTTACTATTGAATAAAATCAATGAATCTCCCATAAAAATTTCTCCCCAATTGGTTCTCCTTTTTCTGGAGCAGATGGCCTCCCTCAAAAAATTAGACAAGTTTCTTTACATATTTTTTCTGTTATAAAAACTCGTATTGCGTCCTTGTGGAAATCGACGGATATTCCCTCTATTTCCGACATAATTGATATTATGTTCTCCCATAACGCCTTTGAAATCTCCTTAGCTTTAAAGAATAACTCTCTACCTAAATATAATTCCAAATGGTCCCCTTGGAACACAAATTTTTCCTCCAAGCAAGAGAAGCCTCTTTATATGATGTTTTAGTACTTTGCCAGAATTCTTTTAATCTATACTTCATTCGATGTTGTTTTTGCACTTATTATGTTAACTTTGTGGTGCAACTATGTTAAGATGATCTTCATTTCCTTTTTTTTCTCCTCTCTTCTTCCTCCCTATCCCATTTTCTCTTTTCTTTTATTTGGCTACCTTTCCTTTCCCTGCATCCCTATCCTGACCCCTTGTTCCCTATACTGTGAAAATCCCTTAATAAAAAAGAATTTTGGAAAAATTAGAAATTGCTGATCAACTTTTAACCCTTCTAACAACAAAAAAAATGTTTAAAAAAATTATGCAGATGTAAAGTAGACATGCGGTAAATGTTATTTATTAACTATTTTGTGTGACATAACTCTCTGGTTTAAGGGCATAAGAATTAGAAGTTTGAAAATTACAGAATTTTCAAAATTTGCATCAAATTTCCACAAATAAATGCAAGTCATATCGAACTAATTTTACCATAATTATGAAGTACAATATGTCACGATAAAACAGTCAGCTGACTGACAAAGGTGAACACCTAGCCTGGTTTTATGTAGAGCTAGCCAGGTGCAATTAATCAGAACCTGTAGAGCTAGGATTTAACCCTAGCCTACCTAGGTTTGCTACATTCCCTCCCCCTCTGCCCAAAGCTAGGGGCTCAACACGATCTGCCAACACACAAAGCCTACAAGGCTTTAAATTGGTCTGAACGCGAGTCCAACAAGCAAGGGATTTCGAGTGGGTCCCTAACTCTTCCAGGGTTTTAGTAGGTTGCCATAATATATGGGAAAGGGCTTCCTTGTTGTTGTACTTAACCTCTCCCCCCTTTTCCACCATCCTCTAGGGTCCCTGCCCTTGGGTAAAGAACTTGCTCGCCACTAAGGGCACTAACACAAGCACTCGATCCCCAGGCTTAAATTGTCTCACTCGAGCAGACTGATTATTCCCTGGATTTTTCCTCTTTGGCCTTGAGGAGGCGCTCTTTTACCGGTCCCACGACACAACAGATCATTAAGTCTGACCAATTTTGGAAAATGATTATTGGCTCTCGGGGAACACAATTTAACCCACTTACATTTTCCAGAGTACCTTTTTACCGTAAAGTCTCTGAGAGCTGGGCAGTCTCAAAGTTGTTCTGGGACCCCTTTAGGTCAGGAATATTGGCTTCAGGGGATGCTTCATCATCCTCCTTTCTAGCCAGTACAGTGAAAGAAAGTTCCTTGTTTACATTATGTGACCTTATTACCATACCAGACTACTGGGTGCTAGATGTTTAGCCCATAAGTCCCAGAACAAAGGAAAATCTCGACCGATAACAACAGCATGCAACAAGTCCTTGACCACTCTCACGTGGTCGGGCACGGATCCACAGCCTGTGCGTATGTCGACCTGGGGCATGGGATAGTTCTTGGCATTTCTACAGATATATCTTACCCCCACCCCCTTCCCAGGGACTAGCGAAAGTGGAAGTGTGGCCCACCAAATTCCGATTTCAAAAGTCCCATCACTTGGACACCGTTCAGTCACCTGGTATTACTAAGGCCCCTCGCCAAGATAATTTACACCACAGCAGGTGGGGTAGGCGAAGGAGTATCGCTGGCCTACGGAACAGTCCATTGGTTCTGATACCAGTGGCCAATGGGCTGATATATGGACCCTGGGCACGACACCTCCAACAGCCAATGGTATGAGATGTACCTCTCGAACCCGGCTCTAACTCCTCCTTGGTCTTTATACACCCCTCAGACATGGACTTAAACCCCCTCATTTGGATATCCCAGAAAGGTGAGAATGCTCCCTTGACTACCCGGGGAGTTCTCCACAGCCAAGTATCGCTCCACGAGTCTCATAAGGTCATCCGCGTTCTGGGGATCTCGCTGGGCAACCCACCTTTGCACGGATTTAGGTAGTGAGTGGATAAATCGGTCCACTACCACTCTTTCCACCATCTGTGCTGAAGAGCAGGTCTCAGGAGGCAGCCATTTTTGCACCAGGTGTAAGAAGTCGAACATCTGGGACCGGGGTGGCTTGTCCCTTTGGTTGCGCTAGAGGTGTACCCGTTGCATCCTGACTTCCAGGGTTACACCCAAACGTGCCATAATCTCCGCATTCAGCTTGCTGTAGTCCTTGGCATATTGCAGGACAAGATCATAGTATGCTTTTTGCGGTTCCCCAGAATGATATGGAGCCAAGATCTCTGCCCATTGCTCTGGGGGCAGTTTCTCCCTATTTGCCACCCTCTCCAAGACAGTCCCGAAAGCCTCAACGTTGTCCTCCAGAGTAATTTTCTGAAAGCCCTCGCGTACTGTGTATCTGTTTGAGGAGGTCACTTTAGCTGGCGGAAAGTGCAGTCTCCTTGGCTCGGAAAGCTTCTGTCAGGACAGCCATCTGCTGCTGTTGAAACTGCTGTAATTACTATTGATGCTGCTGCTACACCTGAAGCAATTGCTTAACAAGCTCCACCATGCTTTCAGACTATGTTATAGCTGCCTTTACCCAAGACATTCAATCTTTACACTGTAAACACCTGTGCTCTTTGGGATTGTGCTCTGCATTCAAGCACCAATTGTAGGGATTCATGCTCAGCAGTAGGCAGCGTTCACACAGGCACTGGTTTCTTGTGTCAAATCAATGAGACGTTTCTTTCCACAGGTTGCACAGCATCGAAAAACAAAGCCATAAACACAAAATCCATAGCCTTGTCCAGGTGCAAACTAAACAAAATAAACCCTGGCTACTCATACATGGCTGAGGTAGTCCCAGTTCGGTCAAACAAAACTGCTATTGTCCACAGGAACTACTAATACTTGCAGTTTGGTCTCTTCTTGGAGAAATTCTGGCTTGTCTCGCTCTCTCCAACTCAAATATAATCCACTCTGGTCAGCTTCCCCCAGTTAACTGACTAGGGTGAACACCTAGCCTGGTTCTATGCAGAGCTAACCAGATGCACCTAATCAGAACCTGTGGAGCTAGGACTTAACCTTAGCCTACCTGGCTTTGCTACACTGTATAACATGTTTTATTTTTATTTTTTAAATGACCAATGTGAAGTGTTGTGATGTCTTTCAAACAACTATTAAAAAGTATTTCCGTTACAATCTAAAGAAGTTAGCTTAAAGGGAACCTGACATTTTGAAAAATGCAATTTACCTGCAGATATAGGATTCATCTACAGGTAAATAGTGTTAAAATAAGGCCTGCTTGCCTTGCTGGTAGACTGGCAGCAGGGAGAAAATAATAACAGTTGCAAACTGAGTATCATTACAAACCCCTATTGAAGCTACATCTCTCCCCTCTCAGCACTGTCAAAGCTCTGCTGATTTCCACTCTCCCCACACAGTATGCTGTGAGATGAAAGTTTGAGGTGTTTGTAATTCCACTCAGCTCTGCTTTACTCTACACCAAGGGTCTCAAACTTGGCTAGGTATATGGGCCCCACCTGAAAAAAAATTTGAATTCGGAGGCCGCATTCTTTGTTCAAAGTGACATTTTTAGTGATACCATTTTTTTGTATACACCTTTTGAACATTTTTGCCATGTTTATTTTATTTATAGCTTGGGTCGTTATGGATGTGGCGATAAGAAACGTGCACTTTTTTGTGTTTACTTTAGTTTATGTATAAAACAGCATTTTTAGTGCCAAATATTTTTTCATGCTTTATTTTTATTCTTTTTAATTTTTACAATTTTGTTTCCCCCAATTGGCCACATACAGTAAAATTACCTTACAATTCACACCATATAGTAATAATGGCAAACATCTTGTACTAATGTGCCCCACCGAGGTCCCCGTCTTGTGGCAATGTGCCCCACCGAGGTCCCCGTCTTGTGGCAATGTGCCCCACCGAGGTCCCCGTCTTGTGGCAATGTGCACCATCCAAGTCCCCATCTTGTACTAATGAACCCCATCCTGTGGCTATGTGCCCCATCCAAGTCCCCATCCTGCGGCTATGTGCCTCATCCAGGTCCCCATCTTGTATTAATGTGCCTCATCCTGGTCCCCATCCTGTGGCTATGTGCCCCATCCAGGTCCCCAACTTGTACTAATGTGCCCAATCCTGTGGCTATGTTCCCCATCCAGGTGCCCATCCTGTGGCAATGTTCCCCATCCAGGTGCCCATCCTGTGGCAATGTTCCCCATCCTGTGGCAATGTTCCCCATCCAGGTGCCCATCCTGTGGCAATGTTCCCCATCCAGGTGCCCATCCTGTGGCTACGTGCCCCATCCAGGTGCCCATCCTGTGGCTACGTGCCCCATCCAGGTGCCCATCCTGTGGCTACGTGCCCCATCCAGGTGCCCATCCTGTGGCTACGTGCCCCATCCAGGTGCCCATCCTGTGGCTACGTGCCCCATCCAGGTGCCCATCCTGTGGCTACGTGCCCCATCCAAGCCCCCATCCTGTGGCTACGTGCCCCATCCAGATCCCCATCTTGTACTAATG
Organism: Phyllobates terribilis; assembly: GCF_046119375.1. Lineage (NCBI taxonomy): Eukaryota > Metazoa > Chordata > Amphibia > Anura > Dendrobatidae > Phyllobates > Phyllobates terribilis. The sequence continues at coordinate 458,554,405 of NW_027362762.1, read as the reverse complement.
TGCCTCATCCAGGTCCCCATCCTGTGGCTATGTGCCCATCCAGGTCCCCATCCTGTGGCTATGTGCCCCATCCTGTGGCTATGTGCCCCATCCTGTGGCTATGTGCCTCACCCTGGTCCCCATCCTGCGGCTATGTGCCTCATCCAGGTCCCCATCTTGTATTAATGTGCCTCATCCTGGTCCCCATCCTGTGGCTATGTGCCCCATCCAGGTCCCCAACTTGTACTAATGTGCCCAATCCTGTGGCTATGTTCCCCATCCAGGTGCCCATCCTGTGGCAATGTTCCCCATCCAGGTGCCCATCCTGTGGCAATGTTCCCCATCCAGGTGCCCATCCTGTGGCAATGTTCCCCATCCAGGTGCCCATCCTGTGGCAATGTTCCCCATCCAGGTGCCCATCCTGTGGCTACGTGCCCCATCCAGGTGCCCATCCTGTGGCTACGTGCCCCATCCAGGTGCCCATCCTGTGGCTACGTGCCCCATCCAGGTGCCCATCCTGTGGCTACGTGCCCCATCCAGGTGCCCATCCTGTGGCTACGTGCCCCATCCAAGCCCCCATCCTGTGGCTACGTGCCCCATCCAGATCCCCATCTTGTACTAATGTGCCTCATCCAGGTCCCCATCCTGTGGCTATGTGCCCATCCAGGTCCCCATCCTGTGGCTATGTGCCCCATCCTGTGGCTATGTGCCCCATCCAGGTCCCCATCTTGTGGCTATGTGCCCCATCCAGGTCCCCATCTTGTGGCTATGTGCCCCATCCAGGTCCCCATCTTGTGGCTATGTGCCCCATCCAGGTCCCCATCTTGTGGCTATGTGCCCCATCCAGGTCCCCATCTTGTGGCTATGTGCCCCATCCAGGTCCCCATCTTGTGGCTATGTGCCCCATCCAGGTCCCCATCTTGTGGCTATGTGCCCCATCCAGGTCCCCATCTTGTGGCTATGTGCCCCATCCAGGTCCCCATCTTGTGGCTATGTGCCCCATCCAGGTCCCCATCTTGTGGCTATGTGCCCCATCCAGGTCCCCATCTTGTGGCTATGTGCCCCATCCAGGTCCCCATCTTGTGGCTATGTGCCCCATCCAGGTCCCCATCTTGTGGCTATGTGCCCCATCCAGGTCCCCATCTTGTGGCTATGTGCCCCATCCAGGTCCCCATCTTGTGGCTATGTGCCCCATCCAGGTCCCCATCTTGTGGCTATGTGCCCCTCCAGGTCCCCATCTTGTGGCTATGTGCCCCTCCAGGTCCCCATCTTGTGGCTATGTGCCCCTCCAGGTCCCCATCTTGTGGCTATGTGCCCCATCCAGGTCCCCATGTTGTGGCTATGTGCCCCTCCAGGTCCCCATCTTGTGGCTATGTGCCCCATCCAGGTCCCCATCTTGTGGCTATGTGCCCCATCCAGGTCCCCTCTTGTGGCTATGTGCCCCATCCCGGTCCCCATGTTGTGGCTATGTGCCCCTCCAGGTCCCCATCTTGTGGCTATGTGCCCATCCAGGTCCCCATCTTGTGGCTATGTGTCCCCTGTGCTATTCTTCACACACATAAAAGAGAAAAAAAAAGATTATTTTGGCCTATCCTCCATTCCCTCGGCGGCCTTCCTGCAGATGTGGCCCGCAGGCACCAGAGTCAGACCCCTTGACGATCCCGACCTGGTCCAGGAGGAGCTGACAGCTGCGCTTTCCAGTGCCAGCCGCCGCCCAATCAGAGGCCAGCAGCTGACATCTGCGCATGGCAGTGACGTCATACGCCGCTGCGCTGGGACGCTGATATCAGCTGCTGGCCTCTGATTGGCCGGGGGGTTGGCATTGGAAATGCTGTGCTGGGAGACTGTCTCTGCGGGGAAATGCAGCGCTGCTGTCGGCGGCTCCTCCTGGACCAGGTCGGGATCGTCAAGGGGTCTGTGCCTGCGGGCCGCATGCAGGCGGCGTGTTTGAGACCTCTGCTCTACACCTGAAACGCGTCAGGTTTTCCTGAGGTTTCTATTTTATCATAACGTTATCTTTTTCCAATAAAGTTTTCATTTTTTTTTTTTTTAACATTATCCTGGTTGGATGTGCCGGTTCAACTCTTCACCCACAGGATGGACTCCAGCTGAAACTATTCTGTTCTCAACGTGGTAAGCTTCCAACCTCCACTCCCCTCCTCTCCACGCCGTATGGACATGTTTTTCTGATGTAGCGTATTTTTTCTCCCTTAATGATGACACCTTCATATTCTTACTTTGCAGCATTTTTTCACGCCTGCCTAAAACTTTTGCACAATACTGTGTGTCTGATGGCAGACACAGGATGAGATGCAGTTATAAGAATGCAAGGAACCATTACACAACATATGAATAAAGCCTAATGGATAAAATCATCATACAACTCATACTCCTTACACAAAATGGGAGTCTATATTGTGCCACCGCCAATTGGAGTCAGCTTATGCTTAACATTTTCGTTCAGGAAGTAGGGTTTGGTCTATGCCTATGTAAACAGAATTTTTATTTTTTTATGGTATAAACCTTCACAGTAAATGTGAAAAAAGAATGCTACAGAAAGCAAGACAGAATAGCTAATATACAAAATTACATGTGTCATATTGTCCTTCTATCTCCTACATTTTACAATTTGACTACTTTTATAGTTGTACATCTTTGAGAAATATTCCTAACAAGTGAAATATGACCAAATTATGATTTCAGTTTGTACCATTTCCTTCAGTATTTAACTAAGGCACATGAGAATTGAAGAGGAACGTTCTTGATGAGCACTCAGCAGGCCAATCCTTAGGGCTAACTAAATTGGTAAAATGCATACTTTATCAACCAAAACCAAATTCTGGCGGTGTAAAAATTGAAACATGCCAGGAACCGTAGAGCTTTAACAGACCTTAACAAGCTGAAGACATGCACAAGGATTTTGAATAGATTTTAGATTTCTTACATTTATACTTTGCAATTTTTAAAATTGCAAAATTACATGAATGTAATACTGTCAATAGATAGCAAAATTATAGTACCAAAAATGAAAACTATGAAAACAAAAGACTGTATTTACTTCTAAAGGTGAACCTGGAAACGAAGTTACCTTTGGTATTGTGTACATGTCAATTTACTGAAAAAAAATGGGCATTCAATGTTTTCAATCGATGTCAGAAGTCCTCCAATGTCAAAAACAGCACTGAACGCGATCATAATAAGCAAATTAGTAGATGAAGTCACCTGCTTGGAACCTTTTTTCAGCTTAACATACTCTAAAACTAAGCTAGTTGATGGCACCTTCAGCCACACTAAAGCCAGTTTCACACAATCATGTTTTGTGACCCAAATATGGACCGCAATGGTCGGACCTGCCGTGGGTCTCCTAACCAAAGAACTTGACAGTCTCATGTGCATATATGAGGCTGTCTACTTCGGGTCGGGGTAACCATGGCCGGTCAGACATGTGTGAAACTAGCCCTAAATTGTGGGGTATTGTGCCCTCTTTAGGAAAAAAGTTACGCAACTATGGCAAGAATTCCCACATGATTGAAATTCTTGAGATTTTACAGTCATTAGCAACTTGATCCCTTAAAATGGAAACATTGAAGGATATGGAAATGCAGTTTACATAAGTAAAATTCCTGTATACAAGGCATAGCTCTTGGGAACCATAGACATCCAATGCCTGGTAACCTGGTGAAAAAGAAAAATTGCAATAACAAGAAAAAGGAACTAAAAGCCAACTAAGTATTAGTTTAATTCAAGTAGATATATTCCATTCTGCATTTCACACCAATACAGGCCCACAGTTACAAAGATAATGACCTAAGAGAGGTTATTTGTAATACTGGTGTGAAAATGCAAACCAAATGCAGAATTGCAAAATCATCTCATCACATGGTGGAACTAGTAGATTATTCAAGCTGCCACAAGGTAGCATTTGCCATCTGTATGTAAAAGTATACAAGTTTCCTTCTCACTCTTTGGGAAACAAAAATTTCTTCCACAATATTCTTGAAAATGCTTACACTGCAAGTCACTATTCTGCTTTTACAAGAATACTGGTCCAGGCTGCAAACTTGTAGCCTCTATACCCACTTGAAACGCAACATGCTTTTCATGAGCATAAGCTAGGACTTTTCAGATCTGAAACTATTCTGAGAGGCAGGTAATGCTATAAGGCACTCATGAGCTTGTGTTGCAAATACTAAGTGCCCATCTTCAAGTCAACAAGAATAAATGTCTGAAATCTGGCAAGTAGCTCCCGATAAAAATGTCCACAGGAGCAATAAGTAAAAATATCACAGTTACCGCCGAGAAACCTATGAAAGTAGTGTAAATGACTGCTTCAGCCTTACCACCACTATCCAGTGCCTTTAGCCATTTCACTTATTTATTCTTTTTTTATAACTTTAAATAGCACTATATATTTTTCATTAAACAGGAAACAAAAATAGATGTACAATTGACTCTGCTCCTTTTCTGAGGCACAAAAAGAACAGATACTCCACGCATTCAACCCTAATGCGTTTCAGATACCAAAAGTCCATTTTAAAGTTGAAAACAAAAAAGAAAAAAAATATATATATTTTAACCTTATGAAGCAGAGAAAGTTCAGAGGCAGAGGAGAGTATGTGCTTTGCATACAGACCTCGCAAAAAGCAGCATAAGGTTGAGTATGGGGTTAAACCACAGAATTCTCTGCATGAACAAAGCGTTAAGAGGAGTGGCAGAAACTTTTCTAATAAACCGTAAATAGCTGGACTTCCCAGCCATCCCTCTCCACAACCTTAGCCAAACAGTGGAGAAGGGATTCTCCAATTGTCTTAAGGGTTCAGGTTCACAGCTGAAATCCCTCCATAGGGGCTTCTGTCTGTTGGAAAATATACTGTTGCTGAGACTCGTCCACTGATGGAACAAGCTGGGGGTCCTCCTCCTCCACTCCAAAGTAATGTTCAATCAATTCAAAAGCTTTCTGATAGATCTCCTGATTCTCGTGGCTCTGCAGGAACTCAATTTTATCCAAACCTAGAATGGGAAAGCAAAATGCATGTAAAATGGAAAATAAAGTCATCTTTTGTCTGTAGCTTTGTTATTACGTGCATATATGGCAGGATCTTACTAAAGGAGCAGTGCAAATATATTTAATGGCAACAAGGATATTCACTATTAAAATAGATTTGTTTTTAGGAATTATATAAAAAAAATGAAAAGTGCAGGTGTAGATGGATGACTTAACCTTTCTTGGCTCCAGCGTATTTTTAGCCAAGTTAGACCCCTTTCACACCATACAGTGGAGGAATGTCACTACTCTATATCATAAAATATAAAAGGTATACCATCAGCAGAAACCTATGAGCAAATCCAAGTACTGCAATGTTTTGCACCATAAAATGCACCTTTTAGCAGCAAAAAAACTGGCTGAAAAGTCTTTTCTTCTCATGGTCCAGAATTATTTGCGCAGACAGCACTAAGGGAAGAGCAGGGAATGGAGTCTAACCAGTAATAAAAGTAGCAGTTCTGGATCTGATTGACTTCTTGTCATACATATAGCCTGCGACTTCCTCTTACTGCCTCAGTGGATCAATAGTTGCAGCCCTTTACCTACAACAGGTCCCAACAGATCTCCCTTTCACGGCCTTTCTCTACCGCCTTGCCTGCCAAGCTCCCAATCTATGGCCTTTTACTGGTGGTACAGCTAACTAGCCTCTGCTCCCTAAGCAGGGCTCTGTTATGGTACATCAGGTACGTTGCCCTCTCCTCTTAGGTAATTACTGCAGTTGCGGCTAAAAGCAGAAAAATGAGAGCACTGTAGCCTACATTTCTAGCTGGTGTCCCTGCATTTTAGCAAGGCTCATCACTGGGTCGTCTTCCACACAATCTCCTCAAAAGCGACCAGAGCTGAGGTGCATCACGCTAAGGTGGTTCACCCCAGCCCCCTTTTTTTATTCACTACTTTCTAAATGTCCCATATTTGCTGAATTGCCTAAATCTTGGCACATGACCTTTGTCCTCACACATGTCTCTGGTTACTAAGTTATGATCAGCTTCATAATTCAAGAAGTACTTGTGCTGCAAAAAAATTTCCAATGCAGATTTGACATTTTTTGTTGAAGTGTTTCAGCAGTGCTAGTATTAAACTAATTGGGACTCTTCACTATCCTACCCTTATACAGAGTAATAGGACGCTCTGGTTCTATAACGGGCACATCAAAGTATAAAATAATCATTCCTTCTTCTATCCTAGACCAACTAAATTAGCAACATTATCTCCTTCACTACCATGGAAGTTTTAATTAGTACGACTTTTTTTTGCCATTGTTTGCTATTGTCTAAACCTAGGTGTATCCAAAAGTCTAAAAAGACGGTATATGTTTCAATACATGCTCCCGATCTCATCCACACACTGTAAAAAATCCACATGGAAATCGAGAAGCGGTCACCAGAACATCGACTAGTGCTGCAGATTTCATTTTATGGTTAAATCTATTGGAAAAATTAATTTATCACATACTGATTCCTTTCAGATTATTTCTCTGAAAGTATGTCACACATAAGCCTCCAGGTGCACAATGGCAACCAATAGACTAAAATGTTCTTCTCAATGCCAATGGATACCTAGTGTTAAATACGGAGGGCCACACTTCCCAATATGCAATAGCAGTGTTGGGGAATACATCAGTTAAAGCGCAATCAGTGCTCATCAGAGAGGGGAAAAAAAGCTTCTACCTTCTTCTAGGAGAGCCTGTGTGTGTCACTGACAGCCAAGTCTCCTTCTACACTGTAGAATAAAATAGTAAATTGGCTACATAGTAGAAAAACATTTTTAGCCTTACCATATGCCTCTTCTATCAGTCCACAGTAAGGGTTTATGCCACCACCGCCTTGTTTTGCCTCTTGATCCCCAAGACGGAGGATATTTTCTAGTCCATTCAGAGCTACTTGCACTATTTTTGAATCCATGACTGTCAGGAGATCACAAAGTGGTTTGATACAACCCAGATCCACCAGGTATCTAAAATAAATGAACATAATTAAATTATCCATGTTTAGATGAGATTTAATCCTGATGCTTTTTACACAAGTTTTCAATATGTATATTCAGTAGCTATTATTACCGGATCTGCTCTGAGGTACCCCCAGATGTGGCATTTGTGATGGCCCAGGCAGCTTCTTTTCGTGTGCGAAATTCTGCTTTTTGTAAAATCTCAATCAATACTGGAAATATATTGGCATCGGCAACGGCCTGGAAACAAATTAACATAAATTCATGCAAAAAACAAAAGCCACCGAAGGGTTCTGCTAATTAAATAGTGGCTAAAAGCTACTAGTTATTCGCATTTTGCTACAAAAAGTTGAAGGGAAACAAAAGTCTAAATGAATCTAATGGTTTTCAATAGAAAGAGCTTTGAAAAACCTAAACCGCACTAGAGCTGCAACATTAATGGAGAACTGCATGGGAAGGATATGGGATGGTCATTTCCATCTGGCAAGGTTTTTTATTCCCCCAGACAAAACAAGTTTAACAGGGTCAAAACCATCTGTAGTTTATTGGTGAAGCATGAATAACCCAAGAAAATATTGGTTTATTATCCCAACTTCATATCAGAACACTAGACTTAGGCCGCGTTCTACTAAATAGCACTGTTACGTCTAAAAAAGTGAAGGTCCACTAAGGACCCTTACATTGGGTCATACTCACATTACCTGTATTTGGGCTCTATTGCCAGCAGTGATATTAGAGATGGTCCAACAGGCCTCTTTTCGGATAGACTCCTTTGGGCTACTCAGAAGATGTAATAGACAAGGAAGAGCAGAGCAGTTTAAGATAACCTGCAGAAAAAAAATATTGCTTAAGGTTTTACTGTAAAGCATACAAATTTCAGATTTGGCATGGTAGTCTCTAACAGGAGGTGGGGACATGACTGCTACAGAAAAGATAAGTCTGGGCAACAAATTGAGGGCCAAGGCTGTTATCAAGGCTGTTTTGGGCCAGATGGAGAAGAAAGATGAAGAAACAAAAAAGATATGTGGTGTATGCTTTGTGTCAAGGGCAGGCATACCTGTACAGAACATGACTTTTCCTAAAAAAGAGCTGCACTGTTAGTAAGCAAAGTGGCAAGGAACTAGCGCACGAGTCATTAAAAGGCTGTGGAGGAAGAAATCGATAACACACCCACTTATCCAGGGTGGAAAAACCTAGCATGATATGGAGTGATCCATTTGAATCTTTGATCTGGTTTCCCCCTTCATATTTGTTATCTTAATAAATCTGGTGCAATTTTTCTTCGGTAAAAATTGACAAATTTGTTTCTCACCTGTGTCTGGATGTCATCTCCTGTCACGATGTTCCCTACAGCTCTCAAGGCAGGTGAAGCCACTTTGTAATCGTTGTGCCTTAGTGTAGAAAAAAAGAAAAAGGAAAAGTTAGCTATATAAAAAGAAAAACAAGTGCAGTCATTGATTCGCTATAAACTTTACAAAACTTTAGCGACTTTTAGAGTTCTCATACCATTTTCTCCCAGCTCTAATAAACTGGGCAGAGCTGGGAGAGAGATGTGGTACCCCCCCGCTCATCATATTCATGATGTGCTGTGGTGTTTCTTTCTAATCTTACTCCATGCTGGAGTAACATTAGTGGTGAGATGCATGCGCCACTTTTCAGACTCTCCAGATTCATTAAGAGGTGCATGCATCTTAACAAATCAGGAACCTCTGACTCCAGCACACCTTCTCATCAGTACCAGCATGAAAAACGTGTAAATGTTACAAATCTGGAGTCAAAAGGCCAATTAATGTTTCTTCTGCGATTGCTATAGCTGAGCAAAGTACCCACTCCGCAAAGATTTGACACTAACATTAAGAGTTCCACCAGTCTACGACAGACCCCCGAATCAATAACTGCTTGGATCTTTTCATTGGGACCATCAGAAAGGTATGAGAGTGCCCAGCAAGCATCTGCCAATAAGTCCGAGTCACTGGTGAACAGGAGTCGTGATAACACAGGAAGACACTGAGATACCTAGAAAAAGCAAAACAATAGAAGAAAAATGATTGTATAAATTCTTTAAAGTGTCAAAAAACAACTGTGTTCTTTACAGTAAGTAAAATTATAAAATAAAATTAAAATTAATACAAACTTTGTCAAAGTCTGGAGGTGGGTTCTTTCCACGGCACAGGTTAGACAAGGCCCATACAGCATTTCTGGTCATGGTAAGACGGCTTGACTTAGTAAGAAGACTGAAATGGGAAAAAAAAGGGAAAATACCGCTGTACAAATATCACCATAAAACTTACAGTTGCACATCATCAGGCATATTCTTAAATACACACACAATGTTACACTTGACTGATCTGCATAATATACTTACTTAAGAAGAGGAGCAAGGATGTCACAACTCAGCACATAGTCTCGGCACACTGAGCTGTCACCAGCAATATTGCCCAAGGCCCACACCGCCTGCAGGAACCCACAGTATATTACAGTCTCAAAAATGACCAGAAAAAGACAGAACGAGAAGCAAAAAAACACACAGGGCAAACAAAGAGGATAGTCAAACCTGCTCCTGAACATCTTCATACTCAGAGTTTAGCAACTGGATAAAGATTGGCACAGCTCCTGCTTCTATCACAATCTTCGTTTGTTGTGATGTGCCCGAAGCAATGTTTGTCAAGGCCCAGGCAGCTTCAAACTGTGACATACAATAGCAATCATGAATTCTGGGCATCTCTCTACCTTACAATCAGCTTTTTTCTACTTTACTGCACGCACCTGTAGTGTATAGTTATCACTCCTTTTAAGAAAATCCACAAATCGCTCTACTACACCAGGAGCATTGATCACTTCATCTATTGGGGGATTTGGCTCTAAAACAAAGTGATAGGAAAAAACGAGGTGAGTTTCCGTGATCATCATTTTAGAGGTTTATATAAATAGGATAGACAAATACTTCACCAACATTTACATAATGATTTGATAATATGAGCCTCTCAATGACAGCAATGTGCAATATTCATACACACCCTTCGATAGCAGCTTTCGAAATTTCTGTGTTGTAGCCAACTGCAAGTCAGGATCATCAGATAGTAGTAGTCCAACCATTTCCCGGGTGATCACTCCATCCTATCAGTAGACAAAAGGAAATTCACTTCACTATTACTATTGCATTAAAGAAAAAAAAAAAACAGGCAGTTGCTAAAAGTACCAAATATTCTGGATTTATAGAAAAATTAAAAAAGTTGGCTAATGTGATAGAAACGAGATAATTAGTATATTTCATCTCTCGTTCTAAACATACCCCAGAAGTGGTAGAGCTGACATAAGAGTCCATCAAAGGCCCATCAAACATGGATGCATCTTCAGAAACCAGTTCCACATTGCGACGCTTAAAAAGCTGCGAAGGAGGAAAAAGACATTTTCTAGTCAGATAAGAATAATTACGGTATACTTGTCATTGTTGGAGAACTGAACAATTCCTACAGAGATTTTCTTCCCAGAATAATGTCACAGCTGAACTTCACGTATTGTACATACTAAGAAATTAAATAGAACCTGAACATTCTGATTTTTTTTTTTTATCTCCCTTAAACACCATTACTAAGTTGTCTTTTCCTTTCTAATCAAATAGTGAGCCCACAGTTACTATACCATTCAGATAGTAGCATGAAGACAACCTGTGGCTATATGCGCTATTAAGACATGTGGACTTCATAGATCCTATCCACCGAGTAGATTACAAATACTAGAGGGTCCAGAGGGTGGTCTGCCACCATCATTCTCTAGAATGGAGGACTCCTATACCTTCACACCAGAAATGAAGTTGCTGGGAGGATCTGTAAAAATAGATGGCCTAGCAAGCTGCCAACGCCACACATACTGTACCTTCTACGGAAGGTACGTAAACAGTCACTTATATTACACAATGTATAACAATGAAATTAAAGATAAAAGTTCTAGCCTGTTCTTCACGCTTCTGTTTTCGGAGCTGGATTCCTTCTTCTTCACGCCGCCTGCGCATCTCCTCAGGGTTTAGAGCCTTGTTCTTGTAGCTCTTCATGCGACTGTTGTCCTTCCCGGGGCTCGCTAAGGAGTCTAGAAGAAAAAAAAAATCATATTGTTCAGCATTTGCACAATTATGAAGATTAAAAAAAAAAAAATTATACTGTTTATGACAATGTCCTCGATCAACGATATCAACAGTTCATAACACTAGTGAGCTTACATGCCACAAATCATATACAGTGATATAATATCACTATTGCTACTGTACTTTGGAAATACAACCCTATCGTAAGAAGACAGATGGCGATAAAATAAATCAAAATCCTGGTCACATTTACTAGTTTTATTTTTATTTTTAAAGAGGACCTTTCACCAGTTTTAGCATGTTAAACTGGCCACATCATGGAATAGTGGCTGCAGAGCTGAACAAAATGTATTTTTTATTTTCTCATCTCTGAGATGAAAATTACAATGTAAACTTCGCAAGCTAAGATCAAGGATGTGTTAGTAAAGGCTCGTCACTGGGGAAGGATGTACTTATTCCCCTGTATGGGGATGACCAGTAGGCGTCAGGCAAGGGAAAATAAGAACACGTTCCCAGGGAAGGTCAGACTCTGCTTTCTCTGGGCAATATGGAAAGACATCTAATAACACACAGACCTGCTCTCCTCACTGACCTCACTGCCAGATTGCAGAGCTGTGTGTCCTTACAAACATCTCTTGTCGCTCTCCTCCCCTTCCTCACACACTGGCTGCAATGAGAGGAGAGTAGCAGAGGTGTATGTAATGACACACAGCTCTGCTCTCCTGGCAGTTAGATCTGTGTGACCTGGTTAGACATCAATTTTACCATGTATCATTCCGACGCCTCCAGTTTATGACTGAGTAGTGTCATATGTTGGAAAAAAAAACGCCACCAGAGAAGAATCTCTTTTAATGCCCCCTTGGTCTTGGCAAAAATTAGAATCTAAACTTTACAAAGCTAATATCTTGGTAATGGAGGTGAGAAATAAAAAAACATTTTGTTCAGCTCGACAATCACTATTCCATAATGTGGCCAAATTAACATTCTAAAACTGGTGAAAGGTCTATAAACATTGTTCACTGTGCAAGATTAGTCCTGCTTTACAGCTGTGACGATTCCAATTTTATCTACATATATATTTGTTCTATTTAAGGCTAGCATTTCGACATTCAGTTTCTCTTTTCCATTTTGAGGAAGACACAAACGGAATTTATGTGAAAAACAGATTCACTGTACAACTGATTCAAATGGAAGTACAGGGGTCCAAATGATTAATATATGGGGTCTGTCTCAATCTTTCGTTCTAAAAACTAAGTTCTGCATGCTGCGCTTTTTCTTCCATTCTAAAAACTGACTTGTAATGGAACCCATAATACTCCAAGTTGTCTCTCTGTTTCTGTTTGTTTCAGTAATGCAAGGGATCCATTTTTTATAACGGTTGCCTGTTGCTAAAAACAAAACAGACTCCCTGTAAGGCTGCGTGCCCACTATACGTTTTTCAAGAGTTTTTGCCGCGGAATTTCTGCAGCGAAAACACTTAAAAAACTCTTGGTAATACGTGCCCCATGGTCCCCAATGATAATCCGCATGTGAAGTGCACATGCTACGGAAATTTCCGCTGTGGAAAAATACGCATGTCCATTAATTTTGCGGACACGCAACGTAATTGTGCCATTGACTTGTACTGAATCGCTTATTATCCTAATGACTACACGTGCACTTGCGGATATTAAGCGATTCAATGTGTGGATAGTACCCAGACTCTCCTCCAAACCCGGGTACCATAGTACCTGTAAAAAAAAGAATTTAAAATAAAGATTATACTTACCTTCCGATGGCCCCCGGTCAAATCAGCGATGCGTCCGGTCTCTTGTACGGCTCGCGATGGTCTAAAAGGACCTTCCATGACGACATTTAGTCATGTGACAGGTCACACGACCGCTGACGTCGGCGGTCGCGTGACCTGTCACATGACTAAATGACATCATGAAAGGTCCTTTCACACCACCGCGAGCCATACAAGAGACCGGACGCAGCACAGAAAAGACCGGGGGCCATCAGAAGGTAAGTATAATCTTTATTTTTTACCATTTTTATTCTTTTTTTTAACTATTAACTTGGTCACACTATATAAATCCATGCAGGTTGCATGGATTTATATAGTGTGACCAAGTTGTCAAGCACTTTCCAAGTGATGCTAAAATCGCTTGGAAAAGCGCTTGATAACCCGCATGCAGAAATGCATGCAAAAACGCTTGACAAACGCTTCTATCTGGCGGGAAAAACGCATGTAAAATCCGCATGCGTTTTTCCTGGGAGATGCGGAAAAAATCTGCAGCATTTCTGCATCGTGGAGACTTAGCCTAAGGCTACGTTCCCACAATCAGGAAGAAGCAGCGCTTTGGACGCAGCGTATATTAGCTGCGTCCAAAGCACTGCGTCCTAACCACGCAGTTAAATAAGCATGTGTTCACTGAACCACGCGCATATAACGCATCCTGTCCATTCTATTGTGGAAATTTCTGTTGTGGAGACTAGAAATTGGCAACAGAAATTGACATGCTGCAGCTCCTAAAGCCACACCGCCGGTAAGTTTACGCAGCGACAAACAGAAGCATCAGTGTAGTAAATGCAAGTCTAATATTGGCAAAGAAAAAAACAAAAAACAGTCAACCAACGAAAGTGGCTCTGAGCGGGGCAGAGTGCACCGACTGACTGCCGCACTGTCGATAGGACAACAGCGTTGCATCGAATATTAGATCCTTGGAACAGCGGTGGAGACTCGCTAGTAAATGCAATGAGTTAAGCACAATTTGTCTTTTTAAAACAAACTGAGGACAGGAATTTTCTTATAGGGGCAACACTTAACTATTCCTTTACTATTGATTAATTTTAAGAAGAGACTGTTTATTCCTTTATTAAAAGCAGGGCTGTGGAGTCGGTAAGCCAAACCTCCGACTCCACAGCACTTCCTCACTACTGAGCGTGTACATAAAGTACAGCACAGATTCATCTCAACTAAAAGCCGAGATCCTTAGATCAGGAATAGAATAGACATTTATCGATCACATCGAGGGAGTGCCGATAAAGGGATAGGACGGCGCATCCCCCTGCTGGTGCGCTGTTAATGCAGCTGTCACAGATCGACAGTGGCTTTTTGTAGGTTAACAGCTGTGGGCAGAGCTCCACTTCACCCGCAGCTATTAGAGGCAAATAATTCAGCCATTATCTGCTGGGAAAAATGCGGGCTCTGTGTGCGAGCCTGCATCAAAGACAGGGAGACAACTTATGACGGCCATAGTACTTCATAAGTCATTAAAGGATTAAATCAAGTATTGATAAATGTATCGGGTTTTTTTTTTTTTTTACATATTTTTTACCTTTTCAATTTTCCATATCACTTAAAAAAAAAAAAATAATAATCATAACAAAAATCTTACAATTTTCACACTGGCCACTATGCCCAATAATACACTTACACTTTCTGTTCTCTGCACCATTATAGTCTATGGCCCCATGGGCACAACTGAACAGGTGCCTAAACACAAGGTGAAAGCACCCTAACTCCCACATCAGAATGTAAGCAGGGTAGGTATACCTTCAATTCTGTACTGCTCACAGTATGTCCCCCTATGCTCAACAGGATATAGGGGTCTAAGGCTGTGTTTACACATAGCATAAATGCTGCATCTTTTTCAGTTTTTTTTTTTTTCTGTGCAGGAAGTCGGCTGCATTTTAACTTTCCAAGCAAAATGGATGTGATTTCATGAAAACTGATGCCCACTGTGCGTCTAAAGACGCTGCTCAATATTGCATTCTTTCTCTATAAGCCTCTACGGGGAGTCATTGGAGCAGTCACCCAAGCGACATGGTCCCCAGTGGCTTTTAAATGCATATTTTTTTTTCTCAAATGCAGGGTAAACATACCTGGCAGAAATGATAGTCAGCATCTGATACATGCCGTCTGAGGTTCAGGCAGCATGAGTCAATTATCAGGTTTACTTTAAAGGAAACCGGTCACCTAATTCATGCTCCCAAACCACGGGAGTCATGAATCTGGCATTTCAGAGACAATATACTTTAAAAATCGCTGTGGGAGAGACTGGCCAATCACCTGCACGAGCTCTGGTAGAAGGCAGCAAGGGGCAGCACTGGATTTATCTAGTCTCCGGCTATGGCCACCAAGCATTTCAGAGAAAAACACTGCAAGTGTGGAGCCAGGCTCTGATTCAGATTACAGGTTCCCTTTAAACAATAGTTTATTTTCCGTTGTCAACATGTCAGATTGAAATAAATCCACTAATGTAAAAGAGTTTTCCCACCACAGACTTTATAGCTTATCCGTACAGCTCGATTGGCTTGAGTTCAATTGGGAACAAACAATACCTCTTATTTTAAAATATGTTGGGATGTGGCCATTGCCAGTTGAGGTTTCAATAGACCCCCATTCTACTGCTAGGAGGGGCACCTGCCTGAGACATCCATTGTTCATGCAGCCACTGAGCTACGGTAGCTAACAAGTTCAGGTTGTCAGTAACAACAAAGTGGGGTATAAACTAATGCTAGTCCGCTGACTGGCCGGCCACATTCACATCGCCTTAGTAAGAAAGAAGGTGAAATCTGTAGCTTGCAGGCCATAGAAAATCAGCAAACGAGTGGTGATAGTACAGTCAGGCAACATACATGCTGGGGTATACCAACTGTCCAGACAATCACAGACAGTCCAAAAAAGGGGCACAGTTTATGTTCATAAAACTTCAGGACCGTGTGATTTCTGGTCCAGTTAATATGTAAAAATAGGGCGACAACCCTGTATACATGTTACCCGACACTTTGGGGACGTGTCTACTGCGATTATTCCAATACCCTGCACACTGTTGATATGTGCTCAGACTAATGCCATTAAGAGAAACCATAAGCAGTTATTTGGACACACACAGTACCTTTTAGAAGCTTATTTGTGTTTGCTCTTTCTTTTTTGAGAGACTTTTTTATGTAGAAATACAACTTACATTTAGGCTCCCCATATGCTGACGTTGTATTTATACTGCGTTGAGCCCTGTAACCACTATACGCCATCAGTACAATGCACCTCTGCGGATTGTTGATTCTTGCAGGCCATAGGCAGCATTTAGTGCCAAGACAGAAGGGACTGTCTACTTGTCACGCATAGCGGCTCTCCTAGCTACGTGTGACGCCATGCATTGCACAAGACAATGTATGCTATATACATGCAATAACGGCATAGCACATAACACTGCTATGATTTTGGTGAGCTGATGTCTGGATCGGTCATCAGTGGGGGTCCGGCACCCCTAATTACCAGCTATAGCAGAGGCTAGATGGAAGCTAGGTATTGTAGTGTACTGAGTGGTATACTACTGCGGCAGTCACACTGGTTAGTGGCCACTGCCAGGAGCTGCAGACCAGCAGGAGGGGCGCTGGTGTTGGTGTAAAGTGTTGTCCAGGCTTGGGGTAGGGTAACCCTGAGCCCCATACAGAAGCCCTGCACTATGAGGGGGTCCCCTGACATACACAGGAGCAGTGGCTGCCAGCTCCAGCATGGCCACTGAGAGCAGGAAATGCTCCTGACAGAACTCCACAGCACTCTACAGGAAGACCCCAGGCTTCAGCACATGAAGAAACTTGTGTACGAAACGGAGGACAACTCCCCACAGCGGCGAGTGAGGCACCAGGGTGGGGAGCCTGAGCCCCTCCTGCGGGTTCCGGGGATAGGCATGTAGTAAGGCTTGCCATGCTATGTACCCGCATATCAACGTCATATTTGGAACCCCCAAATCTCACCCATGCTGCCCCCGGTCTGTCAGGGCCTCTCCCGGCTCCTCTGGGACAATATGTCTGACTAACGGAAGCCTCTGAATGACAATCTAAGGCGCGGAGCGATTTTGCGTAAGTGAACGTCAAGAAACCCCTTGAACGTGCGTGTCACGAGTGCTGAAGCGTGCGTTCCACCGCCTTAAAGCGACAGGGATCTATTTAGGATTTATTCGGTCTAGTGACGCATTCCACACGTAAAGAGCTTAGCGATTAACCCTTTCGCAAGGAACACGAAAGACTTTTCATTCTGTGCTGTATTCATCAGCAGTCAGCCTTGTCTGCAGAGGGCGCTAGTCCCACGGTATAGAACCCGGAATCTGCCATGGTTCACTTCCTACATGTGACTGTGGGAGCCTCCCGGTAGATAACATCAGGGTTTTACCAGAATCATGTTACTAAATGTAGTGTGATGACCTGCTGGATCCGGACATTGGATCTTTATTGGCAGATCCCGAGCGATGCGATCATGACCCGACAATCCAGTGCACGGGACTAGCCTAAGTGACAGGTCACCAGGATCATGACCTACAGATGCGGGTGCAGGTTACTGCAAAGCAGAGCATCATGGGAAAGCTGAGAAGTCCAGTATTACAATTACCCCCTTTAATTAACCCTTTAATGAGCAAGGACATTTTTACTTTCTGCACTTTTGGTTTTTTTCCTCCCCATCTTCCAAGAGCTATAACTTAATAGAATTAACCATAAACTGAATGAAAAACAAAGAATTCTCTCAAGCTGGTCTGGTGGGTGTCACTTCCACAGCCTCACACTCTACCACACTGACACTGTTCACACTGCTCAGGTAATCTCTCCGGCGATCACAATCTCAGGTGTGCAGCTTTATCGGCGGCTGGCGGCATCCCTGTGCCCTCCTGACATACAGGGAGATGTGGGCAGTGCGGAGCTTGAATAGAGTGTGAGGCCGGGCTGGTCCAAGATAAATTACATATGTCAAGAAACGACAATAAGGCCATGGCCCCACTATCAGTATTTTTTCTCAGGAGTGGAAGCCAAAACCAGGTGCGGAACAATCAGAGAAAAGGTATAATAGAAATAAGTCACCAATTCTGCATTTATCACCCACTCCTGGTTTTGGCTTCCACTGCTGAGAAAAAATACTGACCAAATACTGATAGTCGGGCCGTGGCCTTAGGCTATGTGTTGTAGTTTCAATACAATCAGTATTTTATCAGCAGGAGATTATCACTGTATGGTTAGGTTCGCACAACCAATTCCTCCACATCTGAGAAAAACGGTCCGATAATTCTGATCAGAGTGGCATCACTTGTTCTCATATGTGAAGAGAAAATAAAAAAAATGTTTTGCCACCTTCTCAATTCATATTTTCAGTCCGAGTGTTGTCTGTGAAAAAAACGGACCAATGTTATTCAATAGGACATTGCAGATTAGCAATTTTTTTCACCAAATCTTGATGTGAAAAAAATCGCAGCCTGCGCTACCCAAACAGTGCTAAAAATTCCCCGAACTGCTGACCGATGCGGGGATCCTGGCCGATCGATAGGTTGTCACGTAGCCAGTGGAAAAAATGATAACTTGTTTTAACCGGAGAATCCATTTATGTCCTGCCGTAGAGTTTTGCACTGAAGCTCCCAGCGCGACCTTAATAATACTGTAACTGTTCTTTTTTTTTTCTTCTCTCTCTTGCCCAAACCATAATAACAATTTCTCCCAGCCTCTCTTTATAGCTACACAAACTCATAGTGCAATAGTGTCTTCAGAAAATTATGCCCCCACACATTAAGTCCCCCAACTTTAATATTGTCATTCGCTGTGCACTTTGAAAATAGGCCTAGCATATTCCTTTCTGCAAACTTCAGTCATCTGAAAATATTAGTGCCTCAATGTCTTCTACAAATGACACTGCAATGTGCACAGTGCCCCCTAAATACAGTATAGTGCTACACATATTGCTCCATAAAAAATCTCAGTAACACCTGATGTCACACATACATGTGTAAAATGTGAGGATGTTCACACAACTTGTCAACCTACAGTTTCCGTGGTTGATGCAATCTAATTACTATTATTATTATGCTTTGCTTATATTCCACAGCGCTTTACAGACATCATCATCTCTGTCCCCATTGGGGCTCACAATCTACCTTCATTATCAGTATGTCTTTGGAGTGTGGGAGGAAACCAGAGAACCTGGAAGAAACCCACGCAAACATGGGGAGAACATACAAACTCCTTGCAGATGCACTGAGCCACCGTGCTTCCCTGTGATAAATTTCACGTTTGCACTACTGCAGATCTACATGAGGATTAGCCCTTGTGTCATTAAATGAGGGCCATCCTCACATTTTCAGTGCGCAATTCGCAGGAATTAGGTAGCAACACCGATTAAACCCATTCCTGCAATAAACTTAGAAAAAGAAAAGTCCCTTAAAGGGAATCTGTCAGCAGGATTATCCCTCCTAAACCGTCTATATGGGCATGTAAGTCATAGGAAGCTGCATAAAATAATACTTTGATATCTGCGATCTGATATCTTATTCCAGAGAATCCACGTTTTTCTTACACGTAAATGAGCTGTTCCAACCTATGGGCTGGACACTGATCTGCATGAGAATCTGCCTCTATGGATTATGACCTGCATGCCCATAGGGTATGGTGGCCTGTGAGATCCAGCAATAATACTCACTGACAGGTCTCATGCACTGCAGTACAGAGGTACTGCAGAGTATGAGACCAGCTATCAAAGTGAGAATCACACATGTCCCACAGTGGGACTTAGTCAAAAAGTAAAAAAAAAGTTAAATAAAATATGTAAAAAAGTAAAAAAAAAATACACAAAAAAGTGCATACATCACTAAAATCCGTTTCGCTGCTCAAAATGTAGCGTTTGTGATAAAACAAAAATAAACGAAAAAACATACACATAATTGGTATCGCTGTGTCTGGAACAACACACTCTATAAAATGGTCACTTTATTTAATTCGTTTGGCGAATGCTGTAAAAAATAAAAATAAAAAACACGCCGAAAATGACACTTTTTCATCATACTGACTCACAAAAAAGTGAATAAAAAGCGATCAAAAAGTCGTACGTAAAAAAAAATTATATAAATAAAAACGACAAACCGTCTTGCAAAAAACAAGCCATAACATGGCTCATTCGGCAAAATAATAAAGTTACAGCTGTCAGAATGTGACGATGCAAAACCAAGTTCTTTTTTGAAAAATACTGTTTTTAGTCTGTAAAAATAGCAAAGCATAAAAAAAAAAGCAGGTATCGCTGTAATCGTACCGACCCGACGGACAAATAGGTCTTATCACTTTTACCGCACGGCGAACAGCGCAAAAAATAAAAACAATAACTGAATTGCTGGTTTTTGTTCATTCTGCGTCTGAAAAATCTGAATAAAAAGCGATCAAAAATTACTATGTGCCCCAAAATGGTACCAAAAAAATCTACAACTTGTCCCGCAAAAAATAAGCCTTCATACAGCTCTGTTCACCGAAAAATAAAAAAAGTTACAGCTCTCAGAATATGGCGATGAAAATAACTACTTTTTATAAGAAAAAGCATTTTTACTGTGTGATGGCAGCAAAACCTAAAAAAAACCTCATATCAATCTGATATCGCTGTACACCGGGTTTTCCATGTAAATTCCACAAAACCGCAATTCTGACAAAAAACCCAGATGGAGCCATTCACTTATGAGGCCGATGGACTGGTCTCTGTTCCGGCGGCGTACCATCATTTTAGGCTTTTTTTAGCACACAGGTGTGGACGACCACAGATCTATGTGCGCCTAAAAAGATAAAGACCACCGGAGCAGACGTCAAACAGACTCCAAAGTGTCTCCATCTGCCTCTTTGTGGTGGGTGGTTCCATTGGGGGTTTCGTCTGAATCACATTTTTGTGGGATTTACACAGAAACCCCGTTATAAGTGCTCAGCGTAGACTGGCGATCCAGTTTTATTCTGGAACAAATCAAAAATTATGTACCCCAAAATGTTACCAATAAAACCCCTAATTTATCCCACACAAAACCAGCCCCCTCTCAGGTCCGCCATCTGTCCCTGGGACTATGTGGGGTCCCACGTTACTGGTAGAACAAAGACTCTGGAAAAGCGACATGGCTCCCGCCCCTTCAAATAAAATCCAGTGAATTCTGTGCTCCCAAATCCAAATGCCCCCTCCGTTTGTGTCCCACTGTGCCTAAACCGCAGTAAGCGGCCACATGTTTGGCATTATTGTGTAGCGGGGAGAGCACTTAATATACCGGGTGTGTGTCACCAGGAGAAATGTATGGGGGCACTACAATATATGGGGGCACAATGTATGGGCACTAAACTGGCATATTTGGAATTCTCCAGAATAAAGCCTGGCGTGGATGTTACATAATAGTCACTGCAGCCGTAGATGAATTCATTGAGAGCTGCAATTTCTACAATGGGATCACTTTTGGGGTTCTGCTGTTCTGGCACCTTAGCGGCTCCTCAAATGTCGCCCACAAACTATTCTACCAAAATCTACCTTCCTTCTCAGCCCTGATGTGTGGCCTAACAGTAATTTCTGACGACATATGGGGCATCATCGCGTTTGGGAGAAATAGCATAACAAATTATGGGGTCCGTTTTCTTCTATTATTCATTGCAAAAATTATAAATTTGGGCTGAAACTACATTTTCGTGAAAGTACCTGTGGGTTCAAAATTCTCACTATACCCCTGGATAAAATCCTTGAGGGGCATAGCTTCCAAAATGGGGTAACTTGTAGTGGTTTTCAACTGTTTAGGCACATCAGGGGCTCTCAAAACGCGACATGACACCCGCACACCATTCCATCAAAGTCTGCGTTCCAAACGTCACTCCTTCCTTTCAAAGCCCTGGCGTGCGCCCAAACAATAGTTTTCCCCTACATATGGGGTATGTCCGTACTCAGGAGCAATTGCACAACAAATTTTGGGGTCCATTTTCTCTCGTTACCCTTGTGAAAATAAATAAATTGGGTCTGAAGTAAACATTTTGTGAAAAAAAGTTAAATGTTAATTTTTTCCTTCCACATTGCTTCAGTTCCTGTGAAGCATGTGAAGGGTTAATAAAGTTCTTGAATGTGGTTTTGAGCACCTTGAGGGGTGCAGTTTTTAGAATGGTGTCACTTTGGGGTATTTTCTGTCATATAGACCCCTCAAAGTCACTTCAAATGTGATGTGGTCCCTAAAAAAAAGAAATCGCTGGTCAACTTTTAACCCTTATAACTTCCTAACAAAAAAAAAATTTTGGTTCCAAAATTGTGCTGATGTAAAGTAGATATGTGGAAATGTTGATTATTAACTATTTTGTGTGACATATCTCTCTGATTTAAGGGCATGAAAATTCAAAAATTTCCATTTTTTTCACAAATAAACGCAAGTCATGTCGAATAAATTTTACCACAATCATGAAGTACAATATGTCACGAAGAAACAATCTCAGAATCAGGGGGATCCGTTGAAGCGTTCCAGAGTAATTACCTCATAAAGTGACAGTGGTCAGAATTGTAAAATTTGGCCTGGTCATTAAGGACACAATTGGCTCCGTCTTTAAGGGGTTAAAAAGGTTTTAAAACTTTTTACTGTATTTAATAGTCCTTTTAGGGGAATTAAAGCTGCGATCATGCCATCGCCTATACTGTACACAGAGAGCAATGCGTCAGAGGAGATCTCATTTACATGTATAAATATATGTGTGGTCAGTACAAAGGACTAGCACATGACTTATTCCTTCCAAAGACCATACTAAGGACCAGGGGGCACTCATTACGGGTGGAAGAAAGGCGATTCCAATACTTAAACAGGAAAGGGTCCTTTACAGTCAGAGCAGTTGGATTGTGGAATGCCCGACCACAAGAGGTAGTAATGGCTGACACTATAACAGCTTTAAATAAAGGGCTGGATGATTTCCTCAATACACATAACATTGTAGGCTAATGTTAAACTAGTGACAAAATATACAATTGGTGGAGGAAGGTTGAACTTGATGAAGCTAGGTCTTTTTTCAACCTATGTAACACAGTCCTGGACATTGGTTTATGAGTTCTTTATTGTGTCTTGTGGGTGTATTTTTGTACTACACGTTTGAGCACTGTAGACAGAGTCATTTCATGTGTAAACCGCTTTGTTTCAACAGCATACAACCAATATGTAAATGAGTAAAAAACAATTGCTGCATCCTATTTGTGCATTAGTCTCTGTGACCTTGGCTGGTAAATACTAGTGTTGAGCGAACATGCTCGACACTGCTCGGTACTCGCCCGAGCATCTCGCTACTCGGGATACTCGGCGGGCACCGAGCATTTTCGGGTTACTCGGGCGGGAGCTCGGGTCTCCGTCCTGCACATTTGGCGCTCTTTACAGAGCCAATGAACATGCAGGGATTGCCAGCCAGTCACTGTAATGCTGCAGCCATGTTGGTTGTGGGCATTACAGTGATTGGCTGGCCGCACAGCGTCACCTCGAGTATTTAAAACCGAGCGCCGCCATCTTGGACACAGTCGCTCCGGATCAGACAGTGTAGGGTCAGTGCTGCAGAGCTAGGGAGAGATTTATACTGCGAAATAGTTAGTGTAGGGTCTCTAAAGCCTACCAAATCAAACAAACAGTCCTTCTCAGGACTAATATCCATGCCAGATATCAGGCAGGCAGGCAGGCTGTATAGGAGGCGCAGTGGTTATACCAGCAAACCCTGCATTACAGTCCTGTGTGCTCCTGCTGGTCAAATTGCTAGACTTATCCCCCGGTCACAGGGGCCAGGAAAAAATCCTTTTTTTTCTCATCTAAATCCTGTATTTTTTTTTTCCCCTCAGTCAGACTATACAAATACGCGTCTTATTAATCTTTTGGTATCCCCCCCCCCCCAAAAAAAAAAAAAATTGAGTGTGTCTGTGACTGTTCAGACACCAATATATCTGTTTAAAATATTCTGGTGTAGGCCAGATAACTAGAAGTTTGGTTTTGCAGTTCCACGGTTCAAATCTCTGTATTATGCAGCTTTTGGCCTTTTTTACATAAAAAAATTTAGTAATAGTGTCTCCCTGACTGTTCAGACACAAATATATCTGTTTAAAATATTCTGGTGTAGGCCAGATAACTAGAAGTTTGGTTTTGCAGTTCCACGGTTCAAATCTCTGTATTATCCAGCTTTTGGCCTTTTTTACATAAAAAAACAGTAATAGTGTCTCCCTGACTGTTCAGACACAAATATATCTGTTTAAAAGATTCTGGTGTAGGCCAGAGAAATAGAACTGTGGTTTTCCTCTTCCACGGTTCTAATCTCCTTTTTATTAACCTTTTTCCATTGATAGTGCGAGTGTAAGCTATTTTACTTCATTTACAATGGGCAAGGCGCGTGGCAAGGGACATGGAACTGGACGTTCTGGTGATGGTGCGTGTAGAGGACGGGGCCGTGGCCAAGGTGAAAATGTGCCACAACCAACAGCCATTTCTTAACCGAATTACTAGGGAAGCACACTACAACACCAGTATTGCAAACTGATCAGTGTGAACAGGTTATTAATTGGATAGCAGATAATACTTCCAGTTACCTGGGCACCCCCACCTCCGGTCTGTCTTCCACACGGTCAAGTTTTAATAGCCGTGAGTCTCGACCGCATACTCCTCCTCACCCTGATGCTCCTTCCTCCCACCATGCCGAGTGTCGTCAGACAGCAACTGATCCCACAGTTGGACACTCTGAAGAGCTGTTCACTGGTCCATTTCCATATTTGTGCCCCTCGCCTGCTCCGCTTGAAGTGGTGGAAGAGGAGATCCCATGTAGCGATGCCCAAATATTTGAACAGCCACGCCCACAGGAAGTCGACGCTGGCAATTTGTCACAAGAGGTGGACGATGACGAGACACAATTGCCACGAAGTGAGGAGGAGGATCATGGTGCGCAAGTGGAAGAGGAGGAGGTGGTGGATGATCTAGTAACTGACCCAACGTGGCAGGAGGACACGCAGAGCGAGGCCAGTAGCATACAGGGGGAGGGAGGCAGAGTACCCCAACAGGCAGGAAGAAGGCGGGCAACAGTTCCCCGGTAACACCAACACGAGGGACGTTTCCAGTACAACCGGTAGGTCTTCCAGAGTCTGGAATTTTTTTAAAGACTCTGCTGATAACCCCAAAAAGGCCATTTGTACCACCTGCCATGCCAGCATCAGCAGGGGTGACAAAACTACCAGCCTGACCACCACCAGCATGATCAGGCACATGGCAGCAAAGCACCCGACTTTGTGGGGCGAACCCCAGGGTCCACGACCAGTGTCAGCGGGTGTCACTACTGCTTCTTCCGCTGTTGTGCGTGTAAGAGAACCCCCTGTTGTGCGTGCAAGGCAATCCCCTGTCCATACTGCATGCAAAGATGCCCCCTCCTCTCGGTCTTCACTTGTTATGGCAGTTTCTCAAGAAACCGCATCAACGTCCACGTCCCACCGCAGCGTTCAATTGTCCATATCCCAGAGCTTTGAACGAAAGCGCAAATTCGCAGCCAACACCCCACAGGCCACAGTCCTAAATTTGCACATTTCACGACTGCTTGCGTTGGAAATGCTGCCTTTTAGGCTGGTGGAGACGGAATCCTTCCACAACCTTATGACGGTGGCCGTCCGTCAGTACTCAGTCCCCAGCCGACACTATTTTGCCCGGTGTGCCATCCCCGCACTACACAAGCACGTGTCCCAAAACATCTGCCATGCCCTCAACAACGCAGTTACTGGGAGAGTCCACCTGACAACGGACACGTGGACAAGTGCTTGTGGCCAGGGACGGTACATCTCCCTGACGGCACACTGGGTAAACATAGTGGAAGCCGGGACCCAGTCGGACCTTGGACGGAACACATCCTCCCCACGCCGAGGATTGCGGGCCCTATGTCAGTCAGAGTTGCCCCCACAGTGTACAGCTCCTGCGTATCATCCTCCTCCTCCTCATGTTCAGCCTCCATCTCAGATATCACCACATCAGTTACAAGCTGGAAGCACTGCAGTACTGCCTCAGCCAAGCGGCAACAGGCTGTGCTGAAACTCATAAGCTTAGGTGATAAACCTCACACTGCTTGTGAGTTGTGGATAGCTGTGAAAGAGCAGGCAGATCTGTGGCTGAGACCGCTGAACCTAGGCATGGTCGTGGCAGGCATGGTCGTGTGTGACAATGGCCGTAACCTGGTGGCGGCTCTGAGGCGAGGCGAGATCACACACGTACTATGCCTGGCTCATGTGCTTATCCTCGTGGTTCAGCAGTTTCTTAAATCGTACCCCGAGTTGCCAGAACTGCTCGTGAAAGTACGCCGCCTGTCAGCTCATTTTCAGAAGTCGGCTACAGCTTCCGCCGCCCTTGCTGTGTTGCAGCAGCGTTTGCAGCTTCCGGCACACCGACTGGTGTGTGATGTCCCCACACGTTGGAACTCTACCCTCCACATGTTGCAAAGGATTTGTGAGCAGAATAGAGCAGTTGTGGAGTACCAGCTGCAACAAGGCCGTCGATATTCAGGTCAGACTCCACACATAAGACCTCAGGAGTGGACCTGGATGTCTTACATATGTACCATCCTGACAAACTTTGAGGAGTCCACCAAGATGGTGAATGGCGATGACGCCATCATTAGCATCAGCATCCCACTTGTCTGTCTTTTGCAACGCTCTCTGCAGAGAATTAAAGAGGAGGTATTGCAGCCAGAGTATGATGAGATGGATCAAGAAGCCGTAATGGGCGATTACACACAGCCCAGCCTCATCTCATCCCAACGTGCATTGGGGGACAATGAGGGAGAGGAGGAGGAGGAAGAACAGGAGCTGGTATCATGCGCTGTAGACGGTAGTACCTGTACAACTGTCATACCGTCGGTTCAGCGTGGGTGTCCTGAGGACAGGGGAGAGGAGGAGGAGGAGGAGGAGAGCATGGTCAGTCGTCATCTTGGTGAGGACACGGAAATCTTGCCCGTTACCAGTCTGGCACGCATGGCTGACTTTACGTTACGCTGCCTTAACCCCGTGACCCTCGCGTTGTCAAAATGTTGGGTGACAGTCATTACTGGTTGGTGACACTTTTAGACCCCCGCTACAAGGAGAACTTTCACTCTCTTATTCCTGAGGTGGAGAGGTCTGCAAAAATGTGGCAGTACCAGAAGGCCCTTGCTGCAGAACTGTTAAAAAAATTCCCATCTGAACATGCTAGCGGCAGAGGTCACAGTTCATTGACCAACCAAGGCGTACAGGCGAGAGAGACGCAACTCCAATCCAGCAGAGACAGGGGAACACTGTCAACATTCTGGGACAGTTTTCTGAGACCCGCCCAGCTTACAGGCCCTGAGGCGTGGGGTACTCTCTCAAGGAGTGGAAAGCTTCAAAAGATGGTGAGGGAGTACCTTACCGACCCTACCAGCGTCCTCCGTGATTCCTCTGTGCCTTTTAATTATTGGGTATCCAAGCTGGACACTTGGAATGAACTCGCTGTGTACGCCTTGGAGGTCCTGGCCTGCCCTGCCGCTAGCGTGTTATTGGAGCGTGTTTTTAGTGCCTCTGGGGGAATTATAACTGATAAGCGCACTCGCCTGTCAACTGACAATGCTGACAAGCTGACCCTTATCAAAATGAACAAGGGCTGGATTGGGCCAGACTTCTCATCACCACCAAATGACAGCAGAGTAACATAAAGTCAAATCCACTGTGATATTTTGGGAGGTGTATTCCCATGCACCGCTTCACACCCACACATGGGTATACGCTTCCTCATTTCGGCTGTTTTTTGCTCTTCTCCTTATCCTCAGCCTCCACCACCACTATACCACCAGGGTGACCGTGGTCCGTGTTGCCAGCATTGCAAGTTCCTCCGTCCTAATTTTTGGCAGCTTTTGCTTGGAAGACATAGGCAAAGACTATGGGAGACCCACTCCCCAATAATGGGAATAATGTTTTGAATATGCTGTACTGCATGGCTCTTGTAAGTGGCATGAAAACTGTGTTGTTAAGCTACTGTGACCTCCAAGTCTCTTCCAAGGGGCATTAAAACCGTCTTGTTAAGCTACTGCGACCTCCACCGGTCTTCCAAGGGGCATTAAAACTGTCTTGTTAAGCTACTGCGACCTCCACCACTCTTCCAAGGGGCATTGATATTGTCTTTTTATTCCACTGTGACCTCCACCACTCTTCCAAAGGGCATTAAAACCATCTTGTTAAGCTACTGCAACCTCCACCACTCTTCCAAGGGGCATTAAAACCATCTTGTTAAGCTATTGCGACCTCCACCGCTCTTCCAAGGGGCATTAAAACCATCTTGTTAAGCTACAGCGACCTCCACCACTCTTCCAAGGGGCATTAAAACCGTCTTGTTAAGCTACTGCGACCTCCACCACTCTTCCAAGGGGCATTGATATTGTCTTTTTATTCCACTGTGATCTCCAACACTCTTCCAAGGAGCATTAAAACCGCCTTGTTAAGCTACTGCGACCTCCACCACTTTTCCAAGGGGCATTAAAACCGTCTTGTTAAGCTACTGCGACTTCCACCGCTCTTCCAAGGGGCATTAAAACCGTCTTGTTAAGCTACTGCGACCTCCACCGCTCTTCCAAGGGGCATTAAAACCGTCTTGTTAAGCTACTGCGACCTTCACCACTCTTCCAAGGGGCATTAAAACCGTCTTGTTAAGCTACTGTGACCTCCACCGCTCTTCCAAGGGGCATTAAAACCATCTTGTTAAGCTACTGCGACCTCCACCACTTTTCCAAGGGGCATTAAAACCGTCTTGTTAAGCTACTGCGACCTCCACCACTTTTCCAAGGGGCATTAAAACCGTCTTGTTAAGCTACTGCGACCTCCACCGCTCTCCCAAGGGGCATTAAAACAGTCTTGTTAAGCTACTGCGACCTCCACCACTCTTCCAAGGGGCATTAAAACTGTCTTGTTAAGCTACTGCGACCTCCATCACTCTTCCAAGGGGCATTGATATTGTCTTTTTATTCCACTGCGACCTCCACCTCTTTTCCAAGGGGCATTAAAACCATCTTGTTAAGCTACTGCGACCTCCACCACTTTTCCAAGGTGCATTAAAACCGTCTTGTTAAGCTACTGCGACCTCCACCGCTCTTCCAGGGGGCATTAAAACCGTCTTGTTAAGCTACTGCGACCTCCACCACTCTTCCAAGGGGCATTAAAACTGTCTTGTTAAGCTACTGCGACCTCCACCACTCTTCCAAGGGGCATTGATATTGTCTTTTTATTCCACTGCGACCTCCACCACTTTTCCAAGGGGCATTAAAAGCGTCTTGTTAAGCTACTGCGACCTCCACCACTTTTCCAAGGGGCATTAAAACCGTCTTGTTAAGCTACTGCGACCTCCACCACTTTTCCTAGGGGCATTAAAACCGTCTTGTTAAGCTACTGCGACCTCCACCACTCTTCCAAGGGGCATTAAAACCATCTTGTTAAGCTACTGCGACCTCCACCACTCTTCCAAGGGGCATTAAAACCATCTTGTTAAGCTACTGCGACCTCCACCACTCTTCCAAGGGGCATTGATATTGTCTTTTTATTCCACTGCGACCTCCACCACTTTTCCAAGGGGCATTAAAACCGTCTTGTTAACCTACTGCGACCTTCACCGCTCTTCCAAGGGGCATTAAAACCGTCTTGTTAAACCACTCTGAACTCCACAGCTCTTCCAACGGGCATTGAAATGTTGTTTTTAATTAACTCTAACCTCCACGACTCTTCCAACGGGCATTGCATTTCCTCCTAATTTTAGTCAGCTTTTGCTTTTCAATGCATAGGCGAACACAAAGGGAGACCCACTCCCCAATAATGGGTAGAAGGTTTTTAGTACGCTGTAATCCACGTCTGTTTCCAGGGGCATTGCAGTTCCTCATAATTTTTGGAAAGCCTTCCATTCACTGCTTAGGCCAACAGTGTACAGGAGACCCAGTTGCTATAAATGGAAAAAACGGTTTAGTTAAGGCCCTCTGACCTCCATGTCACTTCCAAGGGGCATTGTAGTGCCTCGAAATTTTTGGTAGGCATTGCACTCACTGTATGCCCCATAACTGTGTAGCCGAACCGCTCCTTTTGGTACAGAAACATATCCTACAAGACATGTGTGGTTGATTGGCCTGATATTGATGTGAATGGTCCCTGTTCCTCCTGCTCTTTCTCCTTTGCCACCACCTCATCCATCATTCATCACCTGAAGCTTTGTTTTATCGGGAGTCATAGAACTGGGATAGTATCAGGAAAACATCCAGCAATCCTCGGAGGAGGTAGGATATGCGCCAAAACGCTGACCACCTCAGGCCTAGCTGCTACTACATACATGCGCTTGCATTCCAAGGAACAGAAAATTAAGGAGATGGACGGTCTCATGATCATGAATAATTTACTCGTTGTGTAGGAGGCCGACCACTGCTGCTGTCTACCTTCTGAACTTTGTGTTGAAGCCTGATTGACCCAAGACCCGCAATCCTCTATGTCTGCAGGACGTGTTGCATCCCAGTGTCCAACTGTGTCCCGGCTTCCACAATATTAACCCAGTGTGAAGGCGTCAGTGAGATGGACCATCCCTGGCCACATTCACTTGTCCACTTGTTTGTGGTTAGGCTGTCCTTCAAATAGGGGCGGCTGGGGACCGTTTATGGACACCCGGCCGCCCCCTGGCGGCTGGGGACCAAGCGTGGACACCCGGCCGCTGGGCGGCTGGGGACTGAGTATGGATACCAGGCCGCCGACGCAGCAATGACGTGGTGGCCAGATTCCACCTCCACATGCCTAAAAGGCCCAATTTCAAGTGCAAGCAAGCTAGCAGTATGGTATTGCAGCCTGGGGTGGGTGGGTGGCAGGCTGCACACTTGCGCTTGCATTCCAAGAAAACAAAGCAGATGCTAACTTCTATCATCATCATGCACCTCACCTTGGCACTCTCAACTCCCCTGATGGACAAGCCAGGGCCCACCGGAGGAGTCTGGTTGTCTGGTGCGCTCGGCCAATGCTGCCCTAAAGCAGGCCAGGCTAATAAAAGTGTGGGGAAGATTACCGGGACAAATAGGGGCGGCGGGGCACCGTTTATGGACACCCGGCCGCCCCCTGGCGGCTGGGGACCGAGCGTGGACACCCGGCCGCCTGGCGGCTGGGGACTGAGTATGGATACCAGGCCGCCGACGCAGCCATTACGTGGTGGCCAGATTCTGCCTTCACATGCCTAAAAGGCCCAATTTCAAGTGCAAGCAAGCCAGCAGTATGGTATTGCAGCCTGGGGGTGGGTGGGTGGCAGGCTGCATACTTGCGCTTGCATTGCAAGGAATGGGGGAGATACAATTGAACACTGCCCTGGGACAAGGACTTGCAAGTCTGATGCGGCAAGAATCACTTCTGATGGGCACACTTTTAGGCAGTGACCTGGGTGTCAGAGATGCTTCCAGGGGGTCTTCCCCATGCTGTTCCCATGTCTTTTCAGCACGGTATGCATGTGTCACACAGCACATGGCCAGATAAGGTTGTAAAAATGTTAAAATGACATTTCCCGGTGAATGCATTTGTCACGGTTGAAAGCAATACAAAAGTGCAAAAACGCATAAAAAATGCTACTTGTGAACATAGCCCAAGGTGTGGAGGAGTATTTTTGTTTTTGGTTATTTATTTTACCTTATACACAAGTCTTTACCCTGGAAAGGAACTTCCTTAACATATTTCACAGGAAAACCGTTTCAGTTTCGTTTTTGAACGTTTTATTGTGAGCCCGCAAAAGTGGCTTAATACCTCTGACCACGTTGTTGACAGCAGTGACCTGGGGGTCACAAATGCTTCCTGGGGCGATCCCCATGCTGTCCCCATGTCTTTTGAGCGCTGTCACTATCGTTTTGGGCACTTTTTAGGCTTTCTACAGACTGCCGGGGGTGCCGCCGCAAAAATGCTCGGGTCTCCCATAGACTAACATTGGGCTCGTTGCTCGGGTCGAGCACCCGAGTATCATGGTGAGCTCGGCCCAAGCTTTGAGCACCCGAGCATTTTAGTGCTCGCTCAACACTAGTAAATACCATTGCGTTTTTTCTGTTTATCACTCAGAGAAAGCCCCAAGAATGTTTCTAAGACCTCAGTCTCATGTCCATGTTTAAACATGTATGTGAAAAAATGGTTACAAAGCTTCTGCTATACTTTGTATTGTTAAATAAGGATAGAGACAGATGCCATCTGTGTCTTGTATGTGTTTTTTTACAGACCCATAGACTTTAAATACAATTATTCCCATATGGAATCCTATGAATAACAAGGTCAAAAAACTCATATATAGCTATACAACACCTATTTCACAGGCACAATTAAGCCCAGAAAACCTCAGAGTATATTAAAGCAAAATAATCTGTATTATATAATACATTAAAAACAATAGCAAATCAGAGTGCCTCTCAATGCAGGGATATATAGGCCTACCAAATACCAGTCAAAACAGGGTATTTTCCACATAGTACCATACAAAAGGATTGTTTACAATAAATAGAAATTTTATGTATTGTATATAATGTCACTAAACCAATTCCACCTATTATAAATCATTGTTAATCTAGTGCTGCCTTATATATTGAACAGACACTGGTTGCTAGTGGTTAAACAAAAGTATCTCTTAGTATTATAGTGCTATCATGTGTGTCCTGCAAAGTCTAGCTGTGGTTATACTGATAGTGTCTGACTATAGCTGTATATAGAAGGGTAGAGTAGGTTTGATAAAAGGTATAAGAGTAATTACAAGTGAACGCTGGTAAGGTGCCTGCCCTGCCGCCCCAACGCACGTTTTGTCAAAACGATTGTCCGAATGAGCCTTTAAAGTGATAATCATAAACCAAATCTCTGTTAGGTCAATTACTTTGTGTTTTGTAGTGAAGAATAGTCTCGGTAAGGGATCGCTCACACTGCCGTATAAACATGTTTGATCGGATAGCACACTACCCAAAGTTATATACTATGGGGCAGTGCAGATCTGTGATTATTTTCTCATGCCGATTCAGTACGAGAAAACAATCGTAGCATGATGCAAGTACCTCCGATAATCGGATCTTGCACACCCATACAAGTCTATGGGTGCATGTAAAACATCGGACGACACTCGGATGTCATCCAAGTGCAGTCCGATGTATGCTCACAGAGACACTGAAGAAAATTGAGAAATTAAGATCTCTCTCTTCTCCGCACCTGTGATACAATTCTTTCATGCAAGAGAATTGGATCACAGTGAGATGACACTTGGCTCAAACTCTGACAGAGTTTGAGCCGACTCATTAGCATAATTGGATAGATTCTGTCGCATGAGAGCACATATGGCAATATGAATGTACACTATGCGTGTTTCAGCAAAAGACTCAACCCATCACTTTAAGGCTTTGAAAGACTGAGGACAGTCTACTTTAAAGAAGTTGTCCACTTGGACAACTCCTTCTCATACCCCACGCTTGGCCCTGATAAAATAAAGAAGCTTATACTCCCCTCCTGTGCTGGCACTCGTGGACCCGGGGCTCCTGTGCAGTTGTTGTGACACATGAGCCTGGCACCCAAACAGCGCTGGCGTCACTGCCCTCGCCTTTGGACAAATTGAACATGAAAAGAAAATCAGAGATCAGTCGCAGCCTGGACTTCCTCTTCATATTCAATTCGACAGAAGGCGGGGACAGTTACACCAGCACCGATTGGGCACCTGGCTCACATGTCATAACAACCGCATGGGGGCCCCGGGACCGCGAGTGCCGACACCGCTGGAACGGCGCCAGCATGGGAGGTGAGTAGAAGCTTATTTATTTTATCTCGGCCAAACATTTAGATCAAGAAGGGGTTGTCCTAGTAGTGGACAACCCTTTTAAGATAGTCATCAGGAACTAGTAAGAGTGCCTCTACTTATGTACGTATGTATTTGTTTTATGTATCGTTTATCAATAAGATATCTTGTGCGATTACTGCGGGCTCTGATATAGCAGTATCTTTCATTATATAGATTAAAAGCTAGGTATATACATTCCTCAACAATGAACATACAAGTAAGGAAAGTTGTGAAATTATGGAAATCACAGGATTGATAGAATGTTAATGATATGTAAATGCTAAAAAAAATGGAAACAACATTTTTAAAACATCTTAACTTATTCAGTATACACTGTGTTCCAAATTATTATGCAAATAATATTTTCTCAGATTTTCCCAAATTACCTATATGAATTGCAGTCATTGTAATTTTCCAGTCAAATAACTATTAGAATACAATTGAAAGGTTTTTGTA
Source organism: Phyllobates terribilis (assembly GCF_046119375.1). Taxonomy (NCBI): domain Eukaryota; kingdom Metazoa; phylum Chordata; class Amphibia; order Anura; family Dendrobatidae; genus Phyllobates; species Phyllobates terribilis. The sequence continues at coordinate 458,520,327 of NW_027362762.1, read as the reverse complement.
CAAACTGCCTATGATAACAGTATATTTTAAAAAAAATAAAAACTCAAACTGTACTCAAAATGCATGTTCCAAATTATTATGCACAGCAGAGTTTTCAACCTTTTCATTTTAATAAAGAACAAAAAAATGGTAAATTTTTGAAATTATAAGCATTAGCAGGTTATTACAAACTGAAATCAAACAGTTTTCAACTCAAAACTTTATTCTAGGTGATGTTACATTTGCACATAGGACCGCTTGTTCGAAAGGAGCTTCTGAACTCTCTCGTCCATTGAATTTGTCAGGTTTTTAATGGTTTCTGCTTTAATTGTTTTGCATGAGGACAGAATACCCTCCCAGAGCTCTTGCTTAGATGTGAACTGCCTCCCGCCATCATAGACACTCCTTTTGATGATGCTCCAGAGGTTCTCAATGGGGTTGAGGTCAGGGGAGCATGGGTGCCACACCATAAGTTTGTCCCCTTTTATGCTCACAGCAGCCAGAGATGCAGATGTGTTATGTGCAGCATGAGACGGGGCATTATCATGCATGAAAATGATCTTGCTGCGGAATGCACGGTTCTTCTTCTTGAACCATGGCAGGAAGTGCTGTTTGAGAAACTCAACATACATTATGGAGTTCATCTTTACCCCTTCAGGGATAATAAAGGGGCCGACAATCTCTCTCCCCATGATTCCAGCCCAAAACATTACTCCACCTCCTCCTTGTTAGCGCCGTAGCCGTGTTTGCATGGGGTGTCCATCAACCAGCCATCCTCCACTCCATCCATCTGGACCATCGAGATCATTTCATGCATGATAATGCCCCGTCTCATGCTGCACATAACACATCTGCATCTCTGGCTGCTATGGGCATAAAAGGGGACAAACTTATGGTGTGGCCCCCATGCTCCCCTGACCTCAACCCCATTGAGAACCTCTGGAGCATCATCAAAATGAGTGTCTATGATGGCAGGAGGCAGTTCACATCTAAGCAACAGCTCTGGGAGGGTATTCTGTCCTCATGCAAAACAATTAAAGCAGAAACCATCCAAAACCTGACAAATTCAATGGACGAGAGAGTTCAGAAGCTCCTTTCGAACAAGGGGTCCTATGTGCAAATGTTACATCACCTAGAATAAAGTTTTGAGTTGAAAACTGTTTGATTTCAGTTTGTAATAACCTGCTAATGCTTATAATTTCAAAAATGACCATTTTTTTGTTCTTTATTAAAATGAAAAGGTTGAAAACTCTGCTGTGCATAATAATTTGGAACATGCATTTTGAGTGCAGTTTGAGTTTTTTATTTTTTTAAAAATATACTGTTATCATAGGCAGTTTGTACAAAAACCTTTCAATTGTACTCTAATAGTTATTTGACTGGAAAATTACAATGACTGCAATTCATATAGGTAATTTGGGAAAATCTGAGAAAATATTATTTGCATAATAATTTGGAACACAGTGTAAAGTATGAGTGCTACACAGAAATACACACACTAAAATTTCTCCTGTAACCAGGGCTAATATACCAGCCCTAGCTAAAATGGAAATCAGCAATTAAAAAATTTGTCAAAATCCACCCCCCCACCCCCAAAAAAGGTTATTTTAAGATCTTATGGGGGTTACAGTGTGAGAAATAAATTAAAAAGTAAAAAAAACTGCTAGTCCAAATCGTCGTTTTATAGCCTAGCCAGCAGGGCTGTGGAGTCGGTAAGCCAAACCTCCGACTCCTCAATTTCCATGACACTGACTCCCTCATACAGGGCTCATGTTTAAGTGATAAGTTTACTGTAGCACAGATTCATCTCAGCTAAAAGTCTAGACCCTTAGATCAGGAATAGGACAGACATTTATAGGACATTTCATAACTTTCCCAAATTCTTATGAAAAAATATTCCCCACAAACTGCATTGAACTACTGTACCCAATCTACTATATAATTTAGGAGTTGGAGTTGGTCCATTTTATACCGACTCCACAGCCCTGCTAGCCAGAGTCTGAAAATTATGTCCAATATTAAAAAATAATCTGTACAGAAAGGAGAATGCAATAAAAAAAAATTTTAACCGGTCCTTTGTGGTTGTAAAAAAAAGTGAAAAATACACACACATTTCATTTTTGTCTTTACTTTTTGCCCCGATATCAGCACAATAAAAAGAAAATATAAAAATGACATCAATTAAACCCCATGTATTGTAAAAATTATTATAATTTCTAAACAAAAACATTTTTTAGAGCCTATAAGGCCACATTCACACATTCAGTATTCGGTCAGTATTTTTTCTCAGCAGTGGAAGCCAAAACCAGGAGTGGGTGATAAATACAGAATTGGTGACGTGTTTCTATTATACTTTATCTCTGATTGTTCCTCACCTGGTTTTGACTTATAAATACTAAGATAAAAAACTCATCAAATACTGAACGTGGCCTCAAAGTACATGTATGAAAACTGAAAATGTGCCTGCTCAAGGGAAAAATGGCCCGGTCTTGAACTTGTTAACATGTCTGTCAATTCTGTGATTTCCAAAATTTTGTTCTTGGGTGTTGTATTGTCAATGTTGAGAATTATCGTCGCCTCTGTTGTGCCAAGAGTGTGCAAAGCAGTCATCAAAGCAAAAGGTGGCTACTTTGAAGAACCTAGAATATAAGACATATTTTCAGTTGTTTCACACTTTTTTGTTAAGTATATAATTCCACATGTGTTAATTCATAGTTTTGATGCCTTCAGTGTGAATGTACAATTTTCATAGTCATGAAAATACTGAAAAATCTTTAAATGAGAAGGTGTGTCCAAACTTTTGGTCTGTACTGTATATCTTATGTCTATTGCAGCACTTTGACCGCCACTAATGTGCCCTAAGGCTTTCGTATTATGTCCCAATATTAGCAGTTTGCCGACATGACTTTCTCTTGGACTATCAGCATACCACAATAGTCTCTACGCTCTATGTTGACTTTATGATGTCATTTGTATTTAATGTTTTCTTTTCATATCAGAGCTGCACCTTTGTCATGGTTCCCATTTTTCTCCCCCCAATAGGTCGGGAACCTATGTCGCACTTGTTAGCGATCTTTAAGCTGGTAAGTGAAACTTTTGTTCTTTTAGATATTGCAGCAGTAGCTATACTACTTCTTTCATGTTATTGTTGTAATGTTTGTCTTTCTTTTTCCCTCCCCTTCCCTCCCCGATCCCTGTGTAATGAAGGGGCCCACCGAGAGCAGACGTTCTTCAAAGAGATGTTTCCGATGGTTAAGGCTAAGAAAAACCCTGAATCCCTCCAATGGCGGAATTAATTTATAAATTAATATAATTGAATTTCAACGTGAGGGGCTTAAACACCCCTGAAAAAAGAGCCCAGATCCTGCGTCATTGCCACAAACGTAAGGTACACATCATTTGTTTTCAGGAAACCCACTTTAAAATAAATCATGCCCCCAAGATCAAAAATAAACATTACACAAACTGGCATTTTGCCAATAACCCTACTTCACGCTCAAAAGGAGTTGCCATAGCAATTCACAGATCCCTCCCTCACCAGATGATCACATGCTTTGCCAACCCCAATGCCAGATATATAATCCTTACAATCTCAATAGAAGGCCAAAACTTAACACGCATTAATGTTTACTCCCCAAATCAGGACCAAGTACCTTTTTTATCTAACTTAATTGATCAATCCATCCCTCTAGTAAAAGGTCCAGTGGAGATCCTAAAATTACCCTGGACACAACCATAGACAATAAGAGGGGCAAATCCCATCTCCCATACACATCAATAAAATAAGTCAAAAAAGCATTCTCTCAGTTACAATTATTCGATGTCTGGAGAATTCAGCAGCCCTCTGACAGAGACTATAGCTTCTACACGTCCCCACATGATTCGTATAGTCGTCTCGACTACATACTCCTACAGCAAGGGGCACTACCTTGGTTAGCCTCTACGGAGGTGGGGAATATCCTATGGTCCGACCACGCCCTAGTATACTGTTCTCTAAAAATCCCCACTGGTCCAACTCGGACGGGTTGGTCTTGGCGGCTGAACGAATCCCTACTTCTAGACCCACTCTACATCAGGGCTGTGGAGTCGGTAAGCCAAACCTCCGACTCCGACTCCTCAATTTCCATGACACCGACTGCAACTCCAAGTCCAACTCCCTCATACATGGCTCATGTTTAAGTGATAAATTTACTGTAGCACAGATTCATCTCAGCTAAAAGTCTAGACCCTTAGATCAGGAATAGGACAGACATTTATAGGACATTTCATAACTTTCCCAAATTCTTATGAAAAAAATATTCCCCACAAACTGCATTGAACTACTGTACCCAATTTATTATATATTTTAGGAGTTGGAGTCGGTCCATTTTATACCGACTCCACGACTCCGACTCCATTGCCCTACTCTGTATATCAGATATTCAAATGAGCATAGAGCAATTTGAAACAAACCATTCCTCCGACAATACTGCTCCGCCTATCAAATGGAAAACCCTGAAATGTATTTTAAGAGGCGTATTTATCAAGCATGGCACAAGAATTAAAAAAAGAAAAATCACAGGCCCTTAAAGAGGCTCTACAAAAGGTCTTAAAACTAGAACAACTACATAAACATGCTCTCTCTGTACCTGTTCTTAGAGACCTATTGCAAGCAAGGTTGGAGGTCAAACGCATGCTGGAAAGTTCTTATGCTCGTTTCTTGCAAGTGGGTCATAGTAAGTTCTATGAATACGGTAACAAGCTGGGAAGAATGCTGGCACGATTATTGAAAGCAAAGCTAGCCCTAAACTATATCCCCTCTATTAAGGATGCACACGGCTCTCGAGTCCATACATCCTCGGAAATCTCTAAAGTATTCCAAACCTATTATTCAAAGCTCTATAACCTTGACATAACAAACTCGAACCTTACCCACACTGAGATCCTTCCCTCCCCCTTCAATAAATTATCTAGAGAAGTCCTTGAGAATTTAGAAACCCCCTTCAGCCCCCAAGAAATCTTACTTATAATAAAAGGCCTCCCAGGGAACAAAAGTCCAGGCCCAGATGGTCTCACTACCAAATTCTACAAAGCGTTCCCATCCCAACAAACCCCCCTGATGCTTCAAGCATTTAACCATGTTTCGGATGCCTCTTCGTTCCCCACACAAACTACCTCAGCCCACATCACGGTTGTCCCCAAACCTGGAAAGGATTCCCTTTTATGTGCCTGCTATCGTCCAATCTCTTTATTTAATGTGGACATTAAAATATACGCTAAACTAATAGCAAACATGCTGAATCCACTCCTCCCAAGGCTTATTCATTTTGATCAAGTGGGCTTTGTCCCAGATAGGGAGGCCCGAGATAATGCTCTTAAAACTATCGATATTATTGACTTTACTGCCTCACATAAATCTCCATTGATGGTTCTATCACTGGATGCCGAAAAGGCGTTCGATAGAATATCGTGGCATTCTATTGAGCAAACACTACTTCACCTAGATCTTGGTCCAATCCTAAAATCTAAAATATTGGCTTTATGTAAATCTCCGTCCGCTAGAATTAAAATTAATGGTTCTCTCTCTGACCAGTTCTCAATATGTAATGGCACTCGCCAGGGATGCCCTCTATCTCCTTTACTTTATGTTCTGGTCATGGAGAGCTTAATGCACACTATCCGAAATAATCCTAGCATTCAAGGGATTATCATTAAAAATCATGAATACAAATGCTCTGGATTTGCAGTTGACCTTTTGGTATATCTTTCCAATCCTCACATTGCGTTACAGTGCCTGGTGAGGGAGCTAGGCAGGTTCAGGAACTGGTCATATTTCAAAATAAATGTAGACAAATCTGAGTCCCTTAACATATCCCTGTCCCATCAGTCAATTCAGTCCTTGAAGAGTAACTTCCCTTTCAAATGGCCTTCTGACAACTTAATTACTTCTTTACGCGTCTGCGTCCCTTCCAACTTCTCTAATCAATTTGCCTTAAATTTTCAACCTTTTCTATCCAGACTGAGGAGGGAGTTGGCTTCATGGAATCGGACTGAATTCTCATGGTTCGGTAGGATCAACATTATAAAAATGACAGTCCTACCAACACTACTATATCTCTTTATCTCTTTCAGACCGTTCCGGTCCATATCCCCTCTCCCTTTTGGAAGAAAGTTCAACGTTTATTCTATCACTTCCTATCATCCTCGGGTCATCCCTGGATCAGGTCCTCTACCCTATTTAGATCTAAAGACCTGGGAGGTGCAGGTCTACCCGATTGCCGTAAATATTTCTTAGCAGCTGCTTACGCATGGATCCTGGATCTGGTTCAAGGCTCCTCCCTTTAAGTGCTGGGTCACTATTGCCCAGGACTCTTGCCCTCTCTCCGTTTCCACCCTCCCTTGGATCAGGCCACGTGTCCCCCGGCATAAAGACATTCCTCTATCTTTTAGTATAAGACACACCCTTAAAACCATACATATGTCTCAGTCCCAAACCTCCCTGGTCAATCCTTCTGGCCCTATGCTTCCTATTACGGATAACCCTGGTTTCCCACCAGGAGCCTCCTCTAGTCTATTTCTAAATAGCTCAAAAAAGCAAAAATTGTCAAATGACCTGTGGTTCAGGTGCTTTCACCTTTCCCATAAGCAACCTATTGCAACTAAAGCTCAGGAGACAAACTGTAAAATTCTTTCCAGGTGGTACTGGTTTCCATAGATTTTACATAGATGGTTTCCAAGTACCTCCAGCCTTTGCTGGTGTTGTGGTGTGGATGAGGGTACCCTGGTTCATATATGGTGATCATGTGGGTCTCTGGAGGTGTTTTGGAAAAGCGTACTTAAGGTAATTCAACATGTCACTGATGTATGTGTCCCTAACAGTCCATAGGCCATTCTCCTCTTTATGTTTCCCCTTTTGGGTCCAAGTTTTAAAAAATCTCTCCTGAAACATCTGCTCCAAGCAGCAAAAACAATTATCCCACGTCACTGGAAGTCTACTGAAGTCCCGTCTCTTGAAGAGTGGATACAGAAATAGCAAGAATCCAACGCATGAAAATACTCATTACACACTCTCAAGAAGAAAGGAACAAAGTTGCCACTAAATGGTTCCACTGGGATTCCTTTCTGACCTCGCCTCTTTATAGATCCATCGGAGATGCTCCTCCTTAAAGCAGGTCCCTCCGTGGTTCCTTGCTCTGACAATACTCATTACAAATACTGCTCTCGATTAGGACCCCCCCCACCATCATGCATCTTGCACTGTAACCTTCTCCTAAGTATCCCCTTTCTCTCCCTTCTGTCTACCTCCCTATGTTTGTTTTTGGTCTTTCAGTTTATAGCTCAACCGTTGTCGATTCCTAGGACTAATTTAGACATGCTGCTCCACTTGCTGAACTAACACAATGCATTTGTTTATATTCTCTTAAGTTCTTTTAGGCTGCATGCCCACTATGCGTTTTTCAAGCGTTTTTGCCGCGGAATTTCCGCAGCGAAAATGCTTAAAAAACGCTTGGTAATACGTGCCCCAAGGTCCCCAATGATAATCCGCATGTGTTGTGCACATGCTGCGGAAATTTCCGCTGCGGATTATCATTGTGGAAAAATACGCAGCATGTCCATTAATTTTGCAGACACGAAGCGTAATTGCCACCATTGACTTGCATTGAATCTCTTCATATCCGCATCACTACATGTGCACACACGGATATGAAGCGATTCAATGTGCGGATGGTACCCAGGCCTGGAGAAGAGGAGACTCTCATCCAGACCCGGGTACCATAGAAACTGTAAAAAAAAATAATTTTAAATAAAAAATAAAGATTATACTTACCTTCTGATCTCCCCCGGTTTCCATAGCGATGCGTGCGGTGTGTTGGGCGCCTCGTGGTCGTGTGAGGACCTGACATGACGTCATTGAGTCATGTGACAGGTCACGCGACCGCTGACGTCGGCGGTCGCGTGACCTGTGTCACATGACTCAATGACGTCATCGCAGGTCCTTCACACCACCGCGAGACACCGGGGAGACCGGACGCATCAGAGGAGACCACGGGCCATCGGAAGGTAAGTGTAATCTTTATTTTTTATTTTTCACCATTCTTATTCTTTTTTTTTTAACTATTACTTGGTCACACTATATAAATCCATGCCGTTTGCATTGATTTATATAGTGTGACCAAGTTGTCAAGCACATTTCCAAGTGATGCTAAAATCACTTGGAAAAGCGCTTGATAACTCGCATGCAGAAATGCATGCAAAAACGCTTGACTAGCGCTTCTACCTGGCAGGAAAAACGCATGTAAAATCCGCATGCGTTTTTCCTGCCAGGGAGAAGTGGAAAAAATATGCAGCATTTCTGCAACGTGGGCACTTAGCCTTAGAATGTACCTTTGTGTTTACCTTGTTGTTATCGTGTTAAAAATCTCTAGCTTTTGCTGAATAAACTTTAAATTTGAAAAAAAAAAAATGAAAGAACAATCTTACAAATATGCCCGCTATATGCGGTATCTGACCATACAGGAACATGGTCTGAACATAACACGGCTCATGGACAAAACCTATATTAAGTCTGCGAAAAGCATGTGGGAAAACATATTATGGTCTATGATGAGACCAAAGTTCAACTTTTTAAACATAATTCCAAAAGGTATGTTTGGTGCAAAGCTAACACCGCACAACACCAAAAGAAAAGCACACCCACAGTAAAGCTAGGTGGGGACAGCATTCATGTTTTTCGGCAGCTGGAACTGGGGCTTTAGTCATGGAAGAGGGAATTATGAACATTTCCAAATAGCAGTCAATTTTGCAACAAAATCTTCAGGCCCCTGCTAAAGTTGAAGACGAATTTCACCTTTCAGTATGCGTATGACCCTAAGCATACCTCCAAATAAAAGAACGGCTTGCCAGATCAAAGATTTGGAATGGTCCAGCGAGAGCCCAGACCTGAGTCCAATTGAAAATCTGTGGGTTGATTTGAAGATGGTAGTACATAGAAGATGCCCTCACACAAAGGAAGAGTGGGCACATAACGCCAATTCTAGATATGCCATGCTGATAAGACGTCTACTCAAAAAGACTTAATGCTGTCAGAAATTTAAAAGGGTACTTCAAAGTATTAGTTTAAGGGTATGCATATTTATGCAACCATATTTTAGTGCTTTCTTTTTTTTTTTCAAAAAAAAAGTTTATTTTTCAATCGAATCTTGCATATTATGGGTGACAAAACTGGGAAAAGTTCTGAAATTATTCTTGAAAGGATTTTTTTTCTTCACATGTCAACATCCTATTATTTTAAACAGGGTGTGTACACTTTATATATCCACTGCATACATTTTAAATAGTGTCTAATAAGTGTTATGCTTTAGTCGGCCTGTTAGTGGAAGACAATTTGCTATTGTGGCTTTTTGTGCTGTTATACACTGCTCAAAAAAATAAAGGGAACACTCAAATAACACATCCTAGATCTGAATGAATGAAACATTCTCATTGAATACTTTGTTCTATACAAAGTTGAATGTGCTGACAACAAAATCACACAAAAATCATAAATGGAAATCAAATTTATTAACCAATGGAGGCCTGGATTTGGAGTCACCCCCAAAATTAAACTGGAAAAATACACTACAGACTGATCCAACTTTGATGTAATGTCCTTAAAACAAGTCAAAATGAGGCTCAGTATTGTGTGTGGCCTCCACGTGCCTGTATGACCTCCCTACAACGTCTGGGCCTGCTCCTGATGAGGTTGCGGATGGTCTCCTGTGGGATCTCCTCCCAGACCTGGACTAAAGCATCCGCCAACTCCTGGACAGTCTGTGGTGCAACGTGACGTCGGTGGATGGAGCGAGACATGATGTCCCAGATGTGCTCAATCGGATTCAGGTCTGGGGCCAGTCCATAGCTTCAGTGCCTTCATCTTGCAGGAACTGCTGACACACTCCAGCCACATGAGGTCTGGCATTGTCCTGCATTAGGAGGAACCTAGGGCCAACTGCACCAGCATATGTTGTCACAAGGGGTCTGAGGATCTCATCTCGGTACCTAATGGCAGTCAGGCTACATCTGACGAGCACATGGAGGGCTGTGCGGCCCTCCGAAGAAATCCCACCCCACACCATTACTGACCCACTGCCAAACCGGTCATGCTGAAGGATGTTGCAGGCAGCAGATCGCTCTCCATGGCGTCTCCAGACTCTGTCACGTCTGTCACATGTGTTCAGTGTGAACCTGCTTTCATCTGTGAAGAGCACAGGGCGCCAGTGGCGACTTTGCCAATCCTGGTGTTCTGTGGCAAATGCCAAGCGTCCTGCACGGTGTTGGGCTGTGAGCACAACCCCCAACTATGGACGTCGGGCCCTCATACCACCCTCATTGAGTCGGTTTCTAACCGTTTGTGCAGACACATGCACATTTTTGGCCTGCTGGAGGTCATTTTGCAGGGTTCTGGCAGTGCTCCTCCTGTTCCTCCTTGCACAAAGGCGGAGGTAGTGTTCCTGCTGCTGAGTTGTTGCCCTCCTATGGCCCCTCCACGTCTCCTGGTGTACTGGCCTGTCTCCTGGTAGCGCCTCCAGCCTCTGGACACTTCGATGACAGATACAGCAAACCTTCTTGCCACAGCTCACATTGATGTGCCATCCTGGATGAGCTGCACTACCTGAGCAACTTCTGTGGGTTGTAGAGTCCGTCTCATGCTACCACGAGTGTAAAAGCACAACAAACATTCAAAAGTGACCAAAACATCAGCCAGAAAGCATTGGTACTGAGATGTGGTCTGTGGTCCCCACCTGCAGAACCACTCCTTTATTGAGGGTGTCTTGATAATTGCCAATAATTTCAATCTATTGTCTATTCCATTTGCACAACAGCATGTGAAATTGATTGTCAATCAGTGTTGCTTCCTAAGTGGACAGTTTGATTTCACAGAAGTTTGATTTACTTGGAGTTATATTCTGTTGTTTAAGTGTTCCCTTTATTTTTTTGAGCAGTGTATATATATATATATATATATATATATACCGTACAGACCAAAAGTTTGGACACACCTTCTCATTTAAAGATTTTTCTGTATTTTCATGACTATGAAAATTGTACATTCACACTGATGGCATCAAAACTATGAATTAACACATGTGGAATTATATACTTAACAAAAAAGTGTGAAACAACTGAAAATGTGTCTTATATTCTAGGTTCTTCAAAGTAGCCACCTTTTGCTTTGATGACTGCTTTGCACACTCTTGGCATTCTCTTGATGAGCTTCAAGAGGTAGTCACCGGAAATGGTGTTCACTTCACAGTTGTGCCCTGTCAGGTTTAATAAGTGGGATTTCTTGCCTTATAAATGGGGTTGAGACCATCAGTTGTGTTGTGCAGAAGTCAGGTGGATACACAGCTGATAGTCCTACTGAATAGACTGTTAGAATTTGTATTATGGCAAGAAAAAAGCAGCTAAGTAAAGAAAAACGAGTGGCCATCATTACTTTAAGAAATGAAGGTCAGTCAGTCCGAAAAATTGGGCAAACTTTGAAAGTGTCCCCAAGTGCAGTTGCAAAAACCATCAAGCGCTACAAAGAAACTGGCTCACATGAGGACTGCCCCAGGAAAAGAAGACCAAGAGTCACCTATGCTTCTGAGGATAAGTTTATCCGAGTCACCAGCCTCAGAAATCGCAGGTTAACAGCAGCTCAGATTAGAGACCAGGTCAACACCACACAGAGTTCTAGCAGCAGACACATCTCTTGAACAACTGTTAAGAGGAGACTTTGTGCAGCAGGCCTCCATGGTAAAATAGCTGCTAGGAAACCACTGCTAAGGACAGGCAAGAAGCAGAAGAGACTTGTTTGGGCTAAAGAACACAAGGAATGGACATTAGACCAGTGGAAATCAGAGCTTTGGTCTGATGAGTCCAAATTTGAAATCTTTGGTTCCAACCACCGAGTCTTTGTGCGACGCAGGAAAGGTGAACGGATGGACTCTACATGCCTGGTTCCCACCGTGAAGCATGGAGGAGGAGGTGTGATGGTGTGGGGGTGCTTTACTGGTGACACTGTTGGGGATTTATTCAAAATTGAAGGCATACTGAACCAGCATGGCTACCACAGCATCTTGCAGCGGCATGCTATTCCATCCGGTTTGCGTTTAGTTGGACCATCATTTATTTTTCAACAGGACAATGACCCCAAACACACCTCCAGGCTGTGTAAGGGCTATTTGACCAAGCAGGAGACTGATTGGGTGCTACGCCAGATGACCTGGCCTCCACAGTCACCAGACCTGAACCCAATCGAGATGGTTTGGGTTGAGCTGGACCGCAGAGTGATGGCAAAAGGGCCAACAAGTGCTAAGTATCTCTGGGAACTCCTTCAAGATTGTTGGAAGACCATTTCCGGTGACTACCTCTTGAAGCTCATCAAGAGAATGCCAAGATTGTGCAAAGCAGTCATCAAAGCAAAAGGTGGCTACTTTGAAGAACCTAGAATATAAGACATATTTTCAGTTGTGTCACACTTTTTTGTTAAGTATATAATTCCACACATGTTAATTCATAGTTTTGATGCCTTCAGTGTGAATGTACAATTTTCATAGTCATGAAAATACAGAAAATTCTTTAAATGAGAAGGTGTGTCCAAACTTTTGGTCTGTACTGTATATAGGTTTATAATTACCGTATTTTTTGGATTATAAGACGCACTTTCCCCCCCCAAATTTGGGAGGAAAGTGTGGGTACATCTTAGAATCCGAATGTAGCTTAGGGCTCTTTCACACGTCAGTATCTCCGGTACATGTGGTGACAGTTTCCACACGTACCCGAGACACTGACACGTAGACCCACTCAAATGAATAGGTCTGCGCACATGTCCGTGTGATCCACACGTAGACATCTCCATTTTTGGCCAGCAGCACAGATCACACGGACCCATTCAAGTCAATGGGTTTGTATAAACACGTACCGCACACGGATGCCATGCGTGTGACACGTACCAGCGCTGGCACCGCTCTCCTCCGCTCACGGGTCCCATAGCGCTCCGGGGTGTCCGATGGCTAGTGGGCCCCCCCGCCTGCTCAGGGCCCAGGCACCTGCCCGGGTGCTGGCGCCGGGCCTGCCACTGATTCCCAGGCACCGGTACATGTGCTCCTTGCAGGATGTCCCCCCCATATAATGCCCCATGCAGGCTGTTTCCCCCCACATAATGCCCCATGCAGGATGTCCCCCCCCATATAATGCCCCATGCATCATGTCCCCCCCATATAATGCCCCATGCAGCATGTCCCCCCCCCACATAATGCCCCATGCAGGATGTCACCCCCCGCATATGATGCCCCATGCAGGATGTCCCCCCCATATAATGCCCCATGCAGGATGTCCCCCCCATATAATGCCCCATGCAGGATGTCCCCCCCTATATAATGCCCCATGCAGAATGTCACCCCTCCATATAATGCCCCATACAGGATGTCACCACCCTTCATATAATGCCCCATGCAGGATGTCAGCCCCCCATATAATGGCCCATGCAGGATGGCAACCCCCTTCCCATATAATGCCCCATGCAGGATGTCCCCCCCATATACACGGTGTTCCAAATTATTATGCAAATAATATTTTCTCAGATTTTCCCAAATTACCTATATGAATTGCAGACATTGTAATTTTCCAGTCAAATAACTATTAGAGTACAATTGAAAGGTTTTTGTACAAACTGCCTATGATAACAATATATTTTAAAAAAAATAAAAAACTCAAACTGCACTCAAAATGCATGTTCCAAATTATTATGCACAGCAGAGTTTTCAACCTTTTCATTTTAATAAAGAACAAAAAAATTGTCATTTTTGAAATTATAAGCATTAGCAGGTTATTACAAACTGAAATCAAACAGTTTTCAACTCAAAACTTTATTCTAGGTGATGTTACATTTGCACATAGGACCCCTTGTGTGAAAGGAGCTTCTGAACTCTCTCGTCCATTGAATTTGTCAGGTTTTGGATGGTTTCTGCTTTAATTGTTTTGCATGAGGACAGAATACCCTCCCAGAGCTCTTGCTTAGATGTGAACTGCCTCCCGCCATTATAGTCACTCCTTTTAATGATGCTCCAGAGGTTCTCAATGGGGTTGAGGTCAGGGGAGCATGGGTGCCACACCATAAGTTTGTCCCCTTTTATGCCCATAGCAGCCAGAGATGCATATGTGTTATGTGCAGCATGAGATGGGGCATTATCATGCATGAAAATGATCTTGCTGCGGAATGCACGGTTCTTCTTCTTGAACCATGGAAGGAAGTGCTGTTTGAGAAACTCAACATACATTATGGAGTTCATCTTTACCCCTTTGTCACCCCCCCATATAATGTCCCATGAAGGATGTCACCCCCTTTCATATAATGCCCCATGCAGGATGTCAGCCCCCCCATATAATGCCCCATGCCTCCATATATAAAAAAAAAAATATTCACCTCACTTTTCCTCACCTGCTCAGCTCTGGACTCTTCAGCGTTGTCGGCGTCTTCCCGCTCTGCGCTGTGACTGCTCAGCAGTGGGCGTGGTGGAAAGACGTCATCGCGCCCTCTGACCTGAGACGTCACAGTGCAGCAGCCACGGAAGACACCGGACCTGCTGCGGAGGCACGGGGAGAGGTAAGTATTATGCCGGGGCCCTGAGCAAGCGGGGAGAGGGCGGGCGCTGGCACTGCTCTCCTCCGCTCACGGGTCCCATAGCGCGCCGGGGTGCCCGACGGCGAGTGGGCTCCCCCTCCTGCTCAGGGCCCCGGAACTTGCCCGGGTGCTAACGCCGGGCCTGCCGCTGATTCCCAGGTCATATAACCTAAACTTGGAATAAATGCAAATACCACTTTAAATTATTTATAATAACATTCTTTATTGAAAAATATTTTTCTTAAATTTCATTTTACAAAACCACAAATGATTAAAAAATTCAAGAGGAGAACATAAGTCAAAAAAATGTGGGCACACATGGACCAGGATACATCCCCGATGTTGAAATCTCATGCATATAGATTAGTAATCATAAGAGGGGGGCTTTTTAAAATAAGCCCCACCTCTCCACCCAGTAAGGAATATTGGGTGTAAACATATAAGGAAAGCCCTTAATAGGCCTCAGCTCAAAGTAGACCTTAATGTTGGATATACCAATATAACTCCTAAAGTAATATAAGTCTATGCCAAAAAGTTATAAGCTAATGCCCTCCCAGATAAGAGCACCGGTTTGAGCTATCGAACTTACCCATCAGGAATATAAATGTGCCCGGTCCCGCACCACAAGTAAAGCCCCCACGCGCGTTTCACACACTCAGCGCTTTCTCAAGGGGAGTGTGTAGTGTAAAGAGTCATGCCTCACCGCATTTATACGCATCCCCGTCCAATATCCGCCAATTAGTGCACCGCATGTCAGCGCTGTCACAGTGTCTCCGGAAGCACGAGATCAGGCTCTCCTTTCAGGCATGCATCCGGGGAAATCCCCATCAGACGTCATAAGTGCCCGTGCATGGACAAACTGTTTCAGCGCGCATGCGTCTGCTGGCTCCATTTTACCGGAGTCTCGTCCCTTCATATATTCTGTTGCGGACTCAGGCCAATTGCACGGCCACAGACAGAAGGCACTCCAGCAGGCATCCACCCCAGGAAACACCACAGCAAAGTCAACCACACAGCGCCCACACACAAGGAAAGGTAAGGACATTCATTCTATAGGTGAAAGCCCACAGTGAGCGTACATCAAAAGAAAATGCAACCCACACGGCGCCCCCCAACTCAGGCCATAATACAATCCAAAGGTATTACATAAAAAAGAGAATGAAAATGAACCTGTCTCAAGTTTAAATATGTAAGCACACATCTGCACATATGTCACAATAACATTTGATAAATAGCACATAAAGAAAAACATGCCTGCTGGATGTACTGAATACGAACCTAACGGTTCACTAAACAATACTCCAGAAAGCATGTATATGCCCAAATATATACAGACAACAGTTTAAAACAATGCACGTCAACACATATATTGAAAAATGTACCACATATAATCTATACAGAGGAATCTTCTCCAAATCAAGGAGTGTCCATGAATGTAAAGGCAACATTTCCATTCTTTCTACAGATCGAGGTGATGACAGTCCCGAACAGGGATACCAAAAAGCTGTAACGAGCACACCAAGAAATGGGACGCATATCTCCAATGAGCCGGTGGATCCGGATTTCAATGAGGTGACGGGGAAGCAAAAGAATATTCTTACTAGGGTATAGAGGCAAAATGAAAAGGAAAAATTAAAACCACACAAAATATAAAACAGGGTTAAAACTTGTGCATACTGCTGTGCGAGATGTGTGCACGTTGTGCGTTTGGAAGCCCAGGTACTGGATCTAAATGAGCAGCTGGCAACACTGAGATCCATTGACAATATCGAAAGGAGTCCGCTGCTCACTGATCAGCTGCTCACTGGGGTAGATGTGGGGGAGGGTGGTAGTAGTGAGCTGCAGGACAGTGAGGCAGCTAGCTGGGTGACGGTTAGAAGGGGGGGGGGGGTAGAGGGAAGAGTGCCAGGGAGGCTAGTCCTGATCTGGCACACCTCAATAAGTTTGCAAAGTTGGCAGATGAGGGGGGTGTCGGTACCGAGGTAGCACTGCTGCAGCAAGGCATGTCCCCTGAAAGCCGGAGGAGTGTCAGTTCCAGTAAGGGGGGAAATAGGAGAGCAGGGCAGGCCAGGCAGGTGCTGGTAGTGGGGGACTCAATTATTAGGGGAACAGATAGGGTAATCTGTGACAAAGACAGGGATCGCCGAACAGTGTGCTGCCTACCTGGCGCTCGAGTCCGGCACATTGCTGATTGGGTTGACAGATTACTGGGAGGGGCTGGTGAGGACCCAGCGATCATGGTGCACATTGGCACAAATGACAAAGTTAGAGGTAGGTGGAAGATCCTTAACCCCTGCGCTGAGCCCTCACTGAACCGAGCACATGTCAGCTGATTCTTACAGCTGACATGTGCCCGCAACAGCCGCGGGTGGAATCGCGATCCACCCGCGGCTGTTAACATGTTAAATACCGCTGTCAATCTCCGACAGCAGCATATAACGCGCGCTTCCGGGTTGCGCGTCATAAGCCCCGCCCATCGGCGACCCCGTCACGTGATCGCGGGTCGCCGATGGGTGGGCATGACAGCCCAGGGTCTGCAGCAGACGCCTGTGGTTGTCATGATCTGGTCGCTATGAGCGCCACCTAGTGGTCGGCGCTCATAGCACAGGACCATTTCTGCTGCATGCAGGGGATCTGCTCGTCCCCTGTATGTAGCAGAGACGATCAGACAACTGCTGCTTCTAGTCTCCTATGGAGACTATTGAAGCATGCAGTAAGTGAAAAAAAAATGTTTTTAAAAATATATAAGAAAAAAAAAATATATAAAAGTTTAAATCACCCCCCGTTTCGCCCCATTCAAAATAAAATATATATATAAAAAAAAACACATACACATATTTGGTATCGCCGCGTTCAGAATCGCCCGATCTATCAATATAAAAAAAGAATTAATCCGATCGGTAAACGGTGTAACGAGAAAAAATTCTAAACGCCAGAATTACGTTTTTTGGTCGCCGCAAAATTGCAATAAAATGCAATAACGGGCGATCAAAACATCGGATCTACCCCAAAATGTTATCAATAAAAACGTCAACCCGGCGCGCAAAAAATAAGCCCTCACCCAGCCCCAGATCACAAAAAATGGAGACGCTACAGGTCTCGGAAAATGGCGCTATTTTTTTTTAGTTTTTTTAACCAAATTTTGGAATTTTTTTTCACCACTTAAATATAAAATAACCTATACATGTTTGGTATCTACGAACTCGTAATGACCTGGAGAATAAGAATGGCAGGTCAGTTTTAGCATTCAGTGAACGTGGTAAAAAAAATAAATAAAAAACAACTGTGGTATTGCACTTTTTTTGCAATTTTACCGCATTTGGAATTTTTTTCCCGTTTTCCCGTACGCGATATGGTAAAACTAGTAATGGCGTTGAAAAGTACAACTTGTCCCGCAAAAAATAAGCCCTCACAAGGCCATATTGAACGAAAATTAAAAAAGTTCTGGCTCTGGGAAGAAGGGGAGCAAAAAATGAAAGACCCATGGTCGTTAAGGGGTTAACCAACAGGCCAGACCGCATATCAAATATACGAGTTGGGGGTCACTTGGGTAATAGTGATCACAAAATAATAAGTTTTCATTTAACCTTTAATAAGATGTGTAGTAGAGGGGTTACAAGGACACTAAACTTCAGGAAGGCAAATTTCCAACGGTTGAGAGATGATCTTAGTGCAATAAACTGGGATGATATCCTGAGACATAAAGCTACACAAAGCAAATGGGGGACATTTATTAGCATCCTGAATAGGACCTGTGCACAACATATACCCTATGGGAATAAACATGCTAGAAATAGGAGGAAACCACTATGGCTAAATAGAGCTGTAAGGGGCGCAATAAGTGACAAAAAGAAAGCATTTAGAGAACTAAAGCAAGTAGGTAGTGATGAGGCATTAAATAAATATAGAAAATTAAATAAATTCTGTAAAAACCAAATCAAGGCAGCAAAGATTGAGACAGAGAGAATCATTGCCAGAGAAAGTAAAAATAATCCCAAAATATTCTTTAACTACATAAATAGTTAAAAACTAAAAAATGATAGTGTTGGCCCCCTTAAAAATAGTCTGGGTGAAATGGTGGATGAGGATGAGGAAAAAGCCAATATGCTAAATGATTTTTTTTCAACCGTATTTATACAAGAAAATCGCATGACAGAAAACATGATTAGTGATAACAAAAATTCTCCATTAAATATCACTTGCTTAACCCAGCAGTAAGTACGGCGGCGTCTAAAAATCACTAAAGTTGACAAATCCCCGGGCCCGGATGGGATACACCCGCGAGTACTGCAGGAATTAAGTAACGTCATAGATAGACCATTATTTTTAATCTTTAAAGATTCCATAATAATAGGGTCTGTACCACCGGACTGGTGTATATAAAATATGGTGCCAATATTCAAAAAGGCGACAAAAACTGAGCTTGGAAATTATAGGCCAGTAAGCTTAACCTCTACTGTGGGTAAAATCCTGGAGGGTTTCCTAAGAGATGCTATACTAGAGTATTTGAAGAAGAATAACCTCATGACCCAATATCAACATGGGTTTACGAAGGACCGTTCCTGTCAAACTAATTTGATCAGTTTTTATGAGGAGGCAAGTTCCGGACTGGACCAAGGAAATGCAGTGGATGTTGTGTATATGGACTTTTCAAAATCTTTTGATACACACAAAAGGTTGATACATAAAATGAGAACAATGGGGATAGGGGAAAATATATGCATGTGGGTTAAGAATTGGCTCAGTGATAGGAAACAAAGGGTGGTTATTAATGGAACACACTCAGACTGGGTCTCAGTTAACAGTCGGGTACCACAGGGGTCAGTATTGGGTCCCCTTCTTTTTAACATATTTATTAATGACCTTGTAGGTGGTATACAGAGTAATATTTCAATATTTGCAGATGACACTAAACTCTGCAGGGTAATCAATACAGAGGAGGACAGTTTTATATTACAGGAGGATCTATGTAAACTAGAAGCTTGGGCTGATAAATGGCAAATGAGCTTTAATGGGGATAAATGTAAGGTAATGCACTTGGGCAGAGGAAATAAAATGTATAATTATATGCTTAATTGTAAAACACTGGGCAAAACTGTAACTGAAAAATACCTGGGTGTATTGGTGGACGACAAGCTCACGTTTAGTGGCCAGTGTTAGGCAGCTGCTGCAAAGGCAAATAAAATAATGGGATGCATTAAAAGAGGCATAGATGCGAATGAGGAGAACATCATTTTACCTCTATACAAGTCATTAGTGCGACCACACTTAGAATACTGTGAACAGTTCTGGTCTACGATGTATAAGAAAGACATAGCTGAACTAAAGAGGGTGCAGAGAAGAGTGATCAAGGTTATTAGAGGACTGGGGGGTCTGCAATACCAAGACAGGTTATTACACTTGGGGTTAGTTACTTTGGAAAAACAAAGGCTTAGGGGTGATCTTATTACTATGTACAAGTATATAAGGGGACAGTACAAAGACCTTTCTACTGATCTTTTTACTCTGAGGCCAGAGACGGGGACAAGGGGGCATCTTCTACGTCTGGAGGAAAGAAGGTTCAGTCATAATCACAGACGGGGATTCTTTACTGTAAGAGCAGTGAGACTATGGAACTCTCTGCCGCATGATGTTGTAATGATTGATTCACTTTTAAAATTTAAGAAGGGCATAGATGCCTTTCTTGAAAAGTATAACATTACAGGTTATAAATACTAGATTCCTTGATAGGGCGTTGATCCAGGGAACTAGTCTGATTGTCGTATGGAGTCGGGAAGGATTTTTTTTCCCCAATGTGGAGCTTAGTGTTTGCCACATGTTTTTTTTTTTGCCTTCCTCTGGATCAACATGTTAGGCTATGGGTTGAACTAGATGGACTTAGTCTTCCTTCAACCCTAAAAACTATGTTACTATGTTAATAGAGATCACAGGAAAGGTGAGAAACTAAGTTTCTCGTTTAGTCCGATTGGTGACATGGTTCCCAAACTGAAATCCATTTGAGCTAAAGTTGAGCCAGAGCTTTCTTAGTGTCACCTCCCCTGATTCCACAATGAACTCTGTCAATCCCTCTTAATTTGAAACCACGGGGATCAGAGTTGTGGCAGAGCTTAAAGTGCTTGGGGATAGTTTTCAAAGACACCAAATCCTCAACCTCCCTTGCCGCAATAATGTCCCTAGCATGCTCTCGGGTTCGAATGTGTAGCTCCCTAGATGTGAGCCCAACGTAGATTTTGTCACATGGGCAAACCCCGTAGTACACCACATAGGATGTGCTACAGGATATGTAGCTGGTGACCGCGAAGGTCCGAGTCCCATCAGCTGAAGTAAAGGAGCTAGCTCTGATATTACCTTTTGTGCTGGCAAGGCAGTCACGGTAAGGAAAGCATCCCCACCTCTGTTTGTTCTTCCCAAAATAATTTTTTGATTTCGCCACATAGTGTCTCTTTACAAGATGGTCACGGAGATTTTTACTGCATCTTGCGGTCATGAGTGGGACCTCCGGAATCTCTTTTCTAAAAACTGGATCAGTAAGTAAGATAGGCCAATGCTTATTAAGGATATTTTTCATTGAGTCCCACTTACAATTAAAGGTGGAAATAAATCTCACCTTTGGATTATTTGTTGGTTTCTTTTTTAAGGCGGTGAGTAGCTTCTCCCGCGGCGCTGCCCTTGCTCTGCTGAATCATTGTGACTATAGCCTCTATCCAGAAAACGGTCCCGTAAGTCACGTGCCTGCTGTTCAAAAGGTGTTGTTTTACAGCAAGTTCTCTTAGCCCTCAAGAATTGGCCAATGGGAATGGCTCTAATAGTTGAGGGTAAGTGAGCAGATGAAGCATGTAGCACAGAATTTACAGATGTAGTCTTACGATGGATATCAGTCTGGATCAGGCCCATATGGTCAACTGACATGGCAATGTCCAAGAAATCGATCTCCTTTTTACTGTATATGTGTGTACGTTTGTGTGTAAAATCCTCCATAACCAATTTAGCAAAGATCCCAATTGGTGAGCAGACCAGAAAGGAGGAAATGTAGTTGATCTAGGCATAATTGCACTGGGGAAATCGATCGTAGATGTTGGGCCTTGCTCTAATAAGAGATCTTCCAGAGCACCAAGTGATTCCAACTCTACCTCACGCACGAGACCTAACTCTTGTTTGGGCCTATGATGTAGCTTTTTTAGGGTTAATTTGCTGTAAAAGTGGTGGAGATCCTTGACTGCGAAAAATAATCAAAACCACTAGTTAGTGAGAAAGACAGACCCAGTTTCAGGAGCTCACAATGTGTGGAAGATAATTTATGTGTAGAGAGATGAATTACCTCCATATTATTACTCCAGGTTTTCTTAGTATATTGGTATGGTGGAGGATGCAGGATGTCACCCCCCATATAATGCCCCATGCAAGATGTCCCCCCCACTTCATATAATGCCCCATGCAGGATGTCACCCCCCCATATAATGCCCCATGCAGGATGTCACCCCCCCTTCATATAATGCCCCATGCAGGATGTCAGCCCCCTTCATATAATGCCCCATGCAGGATGTCAGCCCCCCATATAATGCCCCATGCAGGATGTCAGCCCCCCATATAATGCCCCATATCTGCATGCATAAAAAAAAAAAAAAAAAAAAATCAAATATTCACCTCACTTCTCCTCACCTACTCAGCTCTGGACTCTTCAGTGTTGCCGGCGTCTTTCCGCTCTGCGCTGTGACTGCTCAGCAGAGGGCGCGGTGGAAAGATGTCATCGCGCCCTCTGACCTGAGACGTCACAGTGCAGCAGCCGCGGAATACACCGGACCTGCTGCGGAGGCACGGGGAGAGGTAAGTATTGTGCCGGGGCCCTGAGCAAGCGGGGGAGGGCAGGCACTGGCACTGCTCTCCTCCACTCACGGGTCCCATAATGCGCCAGGGTGCCCGATGGCGAGTGGGGTCGCCCCCCCCCCCCCGCCTGCTCAGGGCCCCGGCACTTGCCCGGATGCTGACGCCGGGCCTGCCGCTGAATTCCAGGCAACGGTACGTGTACTCCTGACGCAGCACACGTGTGCCACAAGTGCACATGGACACGGATCTCTCCCGTACGGATTTTTCCGGTACCAGAAATATTCGGACGCGTGAAACCGGCCTTACCAGGAGTGTGGTGATGCGAGGGCGGCTGCAGTGGAGCGGTGTCACAGGATGCCAGTTCGCTGCTCCAGGCCGGCA
This sequence comes from Phyllobates terribilis, assembly GCF_046119375.1. Classification (NCBI taxonomy): domain Eukaryota; kingdom Metazoa; phylum Chordata; class Amphibia; order Anura; family Dendrobatidae; genus Phyllobates; species Phyllobates terribilis. The sequence goes on along the minus strand of NW_027362762.1, from coordinate 458,497,517 downwards.
GCAGCAGGAGTTGTTGTGGTGCTGCGGACCCTGGCTGGGAGGAGGAGGTGTCCTGGCGCTGCGAGCCCTGGGTTGTCAGAAAATGTCAGTGTTGATCAGAGTCCCCACATTTTCCATTGATTTCTCTGCGGTAGGCTTCGTGAAAATGGCCACCGGAAGTGGAGTATGCGCAGATTGAGATCTCACCAGCGACCCTGCCTCCTGTGATCCCGCTCCACCGCAGCTGCCTACCCTACCCACGCTAAGCTACTGTAAAACTGAACTATAAGATGCACCACCATTTTATTAATGGTTAATTTTGTTTATTTTTTTTTTTTTTACCTATTTTCCTCCCCAAAATTTGGGGTTCATCTTATAATGTGCAAAATATGGTATATACACCTTCCCTAGGCTGAATATATGTCACAGTACTTTTCTTGAGTTTATGTGAAAAAAATAAAAGTAACACCCCAGTTGTGACCCCTTTTTGGAAACTGCAACCCTGAAGACTTTTATAAAAAGGGGAATAGTAAGCATTTTGACCCTCAAAAAATGTATGAGAGCTTGTTTTTTTTTGTGGGACGAGATGTAGTTTTCATTGATACGATTTTTTGGATATATGTGACGTTTTAATCGCTTTTCATGCCATATACACTGCTCAAAAAAATAAAGGGAACACTCAAATATCTACATCCTAGATCTGAATGAATGAAATATTCTCATTCAATACTTTGTTCTGTACAAAGTTGAATGTGCTGACAACAAAATAACACAAAATCATCAATAGAAATCAAATTTATTAACCAATGGAGGCCTGGATTTGGAGTCCACCAGAAAATTAAAGAGGAAAAACACACTACAGGCTGATCCAACTTTGATGTAATGTCCTTAAAACAAGTAAAAATGAGTCTCAGTATTGTGTGTGGCCTCCACGTGCCCGTATGACCTCCCTACAACGCCTGGGCATGCTCCTGATGAGGTTGCAGATGGTCTCCTGTGGGAACTCCTCCCAGACCTGGACTAAAGCATCCGCCAACTCCTGGACAGTCTGTGGTGCAACGTGACGTTGGTGGATGGAGCGAGATATGATGTCCCAGATGTGCTCAATCGGATGCAGGTCTGGGGAACGGGCGGACAAGTCCATAGCTTCAATGCCTTCATCTTGCAGGAACTGCTGATACACTCCAGCCACATGAGGTCTGGCATTGTCCTGCATTAGGAGGAACCCAGGGCCAACCGCACCAGCATATGGTCTCACAAGCGGTCTGAGGATCTCATCTCGGTACCTAATGGCAGTCAGGCTACCTCTGGCGGGCACATGGAGGGCTGTGCGGCTCTCCAAAGAAATGCCACCGCACACCATTACTGACCCACTGCCAAACCGGTCATGCTGAAGGATGTTGCAGGCAGCAGATCGCTCTCCATGGCGTCTCCCGACTCTGTCACGTATGTCACATGTGTTCAGTGTGAACCTGCTTTCATCTGTGAAGAGCACAGGGCGCCAGTGGCGACTTTGCCAATCCTGGTGTTCTGTGGCAAATGCCAAGCGTCCTGCATGGTGTTGGGCTGTGAGCACAACCCCCATCTGTGGACGTCGGGCCCTCATACCACCCTCATGGAGTCGGTTTCTAACCATTTGTGCAGACACATGCACATTTGTGGCCTGCTCGAGGTCATTTTGCAGGGCTTTGGCAGTGCTCCTTCTGTTCCTCCTTGAATAAAGGCGGAGGTAGCGGTCCTGCTGCTGGGTTGTTGCCTTCCTACGGCCCCCTCCACGTCTCCTGGTGTACTGGCCTGTCTCCTGCTAGCACCTCCAGCCCCTAGCCACTACGCAGACAGACACAGCAAACCTTCTTGCCACAGCTCGCATTGATGTGCCATCCTGGATGAGCTGCACTACCTGAGCAACTTCTGTGGGTTGTAGAGTCTGTCTCATGCTACCACGAGTGTGAAAGCACAACCAACAGTCAAAAGTGACCAAAACATCAGCCAGAAAGCATTGGTACTGAGATGTGGTCTGTGGTTCCCACCTGCAGAACCACTCCTTTATTGAGTGTGTCTTGATAATTGCCAATAATTTCCATCCATTGTCTATTCCATTTGAACAACAGCATGTGAAATTGATTGTCAATTGGTGTTGCTTCCTAAGTGGACAGTTTTATTTCACAGAAGTTTGAGTTACTTGGAGTTATATTCTGTTGTTTAAGTGTTCCCTTTATTTTTTTTGAGCAGTGTTTTTCTTGGGGTTATTACGGATGCATGATACCAAATATATATCATCTTACTTTTTTCTTTCAAATAAAAGACTTAAGGGTTATTCCCAAAATCGCAAAGCGGTTTTATAATAATGTACACATTTATTCATTTGCGCTAAAATAACAATCTTCCCCGATCTGCACATATCAGCACAACCCACCCAGGCATGCCCTCCAGGTTCCATTTACCTTTCCAGTAGTTGACTGATGCTTTAATCCAGGTCTGGGAGGAGATACCTCAGGAGAACATCCAGATGAGGCAATGGAGTATGCCCAGGCGTTGTAGGGAGATCATACAAGTTGAGGCCACACATAGTACTGAGCATCATTTCCTTGTCTTGAGGTATTTCTGCTGA